>NC_143568.1:112269285-112580129 GCF_054136105.1 Typopeltis vanoorti
CTGCCTGTGTCTATCACCTGTGCCTGATGTGGTAGTAAAGAGCATGGTAATAAATCTTGCTCTGCAAAGAAAGCTAGATGTGTCACCTGTCAGGTAGGCCTGAATCCCCTGCCTTCTGCTGCTCATTTGGGCTGTTGAAGAGAATATCTATGGAAGCAATCATTTTCCTGTTATTTTCACTGTCTTCACAGGAACCATGTTCTCCTACATGGATGATGCTCATGTGGGAAATGGACCTTGGCTGGCAAAAATACTTTTCTCATCTTGCAAAATTGAATGCTGAAGCAGTCAGTCAAACAGTTATCAACGAAGCAGCGAAGTATGTAACAGATTGTATCATCCAGACAGCAATGACTGCAGTTCAAAAAAAAAAAAATCTTGATTTTAACACTATATCCAAAGCTTTGATGGAATCCAGAGTGCTAAGTGGCCAAAAAATATCAAGACTGTGCATGGAGGTATATTTTGTAGCTACCCTACCACATCAAATCTAATGGTTTTTAAACACACTTGGTCCAAACGATGTTATGCAAAATGTTAGTCAAAAATAATCTTGGATTTGAGTAGTGCAAAAATTTTATGGGATAAAATCTGAAAAATGAAAGCTAGATATGCAATACATCATTTGTTTTCCTTGGAACATAATGGATATGTTGATGATCCCATAAACTATTGCAGACACTTCGAAGAAAATTTTTGCCAGAATCTCAGCAAACAGCCTCATATCCTCTTGAATTTTTATATTGAAAGAGCAACAAGTGAAACAGCAGCTAAACTTTTCTACCAATGTGTAAAAACCAGACAGTCAGCTATTTGTTATGGAGGAATTAAAAAGATCTCTTGTAATGTCTTACACCAGTGAACGATGACATCCATTGAGACGATAAAGCATCTTCTATCATTTTCTATGGAACTCCTATTACTATACTTACAGAGAAAGTTTCTGGACTCTTGTCATAAGTCAGTTGTCTTCTCACAACTAGGAAAGGACAACACAAGCAAACAATTACCAACACTTGCTCTATGCAGCTATCTTTGTAAGATATTGGAGAAAATTATTAATGTCAGACTTCAATGGTATTTAGAAATCTCTCCTAACACACGGTGTTCAGTATTGGACCATTTATCTGTTTATAGACAGATGCATTCCTGAAACAAGAACATCTAGTTTCATTCCTGAATTCATTAAAAGATTTGTCTAATCATGTCTTTGATATCATCTCGGCAATATCATCAAGAAGAGGGTGTTCCCCAAGTCTCAGTCTTAAGAGCGACTCTTTTTGCTATCAAAATTAACTCAATCACTGAACAGCCTCCTCCCACTATAGGCATTGATGACTTCACAGTTTACTGTCACCCTTTCAGTGTGAGGGTAACTGAAAGACAACTTAAACAAGCAATTGATCATATTCCTCAATGTACTCTTAGTAATGGTTTGAGGTTTTCAGCAGAAAAAAAAAGTATGTGTACTCTTCATTTTGCACCAAGAATGCACATTTCCATGCAGATCCTCAGTTAAGAGTGGAGCAAACTATTATTCCAGTAGCAACAGAATCCAAATTTTTAGGACTCATCAGGTAGAAAGCTTCCATCCCTTGCATACATTCATCAACTAAGGGAAAAACACTAGTGAGCATTGAATTTCCTTCACACTGAGTGAGACAATGGTCCATCTTCATTTCATCTTTATCATGCATTTATACTAGGAAGATGGATTATAGATCTCAAGTCTACAGTTCTGCTCTGTGTGCATTAAATAAATGAATGAGCTGGATGACAGAGTGTGAGACTTTCTTAGTTGATGCATGAGAGAGATTGCAGGATAGAGTGCAAACTTGCCAATCAGAGTGCTGTCATGTTTGGTGTAGATAATGTCAACGTTCTTATGCCAATAGTTTGTATAATCTCTTTAACATGCATACCAAAGGGATGTATGGAAGTTTGATGTATGTGATATTGAACCTTCCAATGCAATCCACTAGTTCACTTCCAGAACATCTTACTAGTCCACATAGGATGATTTGGAATAGACTATTTTTACAGCACAGTTAAGAGACAACTGTTTTTGTGTAAGAGATACTGTTCATTTGCTTTAACATAAAGACATTCAATGGGTAAAGTGTGAAAAGCACCAGCAACTATCTGTATAGCTTGTGATCATTGGATCCTTTCCATCATCAGAGTATATGGATAGCTGCTGGTCCTTTTTATGCACCCATGAAAAGTCTTTATTTTGAAACGATTGAGTCAGCTCTATCTTTTAGATGGAAAGAATTGTCTGTTAACTGTGCTGTAAAAATAATCTCTTCCAGATCATCTTGTGTGGACCAATAGGATGCTGTGGAAGTGAATATGAACCAGTAAACCCCCTTTAAAGGTACCTGTGTCATAACTATAAACAACAAATTACACAGTAACCACAGTAATTAACTATAATGAAAGTACAGATATTTAATACTATAACTGCTTCTATGGAGAAGATGAGCTTCAGCTCACCAGATACTGTGTTTAGTGACAATACTATGCTTTTCCAGACCAAACTTTTGAGGTTTCACATATTCTGTGTAATAATGATGTTCATTACTACTTTTTTTCCACAGAATGGCCTTTCTGTCCAAAGTGTGTCAAATTACATTCACAAGGAATCTGGTAAATGCCAGCTAATGATGGAGGTGACAGTTTGTCTTTTATAGATGGTAACAGATGAGAAATTTTCTTGTCTGTTACCATCTAATGGTGAATTAGGGAATGACAAAATGAGGAATTCTTTCCCAAAAGTTTGGGAGATTCTCATTTTATGTAACCATCGAAAATAGCTTAATATTATTTATTAATATATTAATATCTAGTTGGCAGCAACTGTTTTTAATGAACCAATTGTTGTATGTACCTTGTATTCCTGTTCTTTGATTTACTTGTTTCTACACACTGATGATGTACTGTTATTTTCTGTATGAGATCTGTACTTTCATTCAAGTTAATTATTGTGATTCTCATGTAAATTTTGTTAAACTGCAGTCAACCAACCGAACCTTTAATCAAACCAGACATTATCAACTTGTTTAACTTGACGCTCATTGCAGGTACTTCACGTGCCAGTAGCAAGTGTTTTCTGAAGAGTAGTATAATTCTTCATTCTTGCCAATCTTACAGCTACTAAGCATGTACACATAGGTTTCTGTGGTTCAACAGTTGTGTAGGAAGTTTTTGGTATTGAGACTATGTTGTAATATAAATAAGGAGTTTATTAAAAATAAGCAATTGAAACCTGACAAGTTTCATGCATCGTAAGACTTACATCATCAGTGGTAATGGTACATAAAAGTTTTACACAACAAAAGCATGTTAACAATTAATTACACATATTAAATGTTTTTGAGAACTGTTAAATAATTGATAAACCAGAATACAAAAATCTTTCGTATTCTGGTTTATCATTTATAAACACTCCTACTCCACAATGTCCTTTTAGAACAAGAAACTGAACTTATTAAAATCCACTTTTCTCTCTAATATTATAACTCTTAACTCATGGATAAGATAAATTATTAATAATAGAAGCATAATAAATTATTATGGTTCTCCTTACTAATCTTCTAAAGAAGACATTCATGTAGTGGTGGTTATTCTTTGTTTATCTGGTAAGTTAGTCAGACTAACATTTTGTCAATCTGCAGAAGCTCCCTTCACACATTCCCATAAATTCTAGCTGTATTCATTATCTTATATAGGATTCTGTCCAGTACCTTGTTTGTGTGGTCTGTAGCATCATGGTCAAACAGCAAGATCAGCAGTTTATTTAGGAAAACATCGATGTTATGTATGATACCAGACATCTGATACATCCTAATTTATCTTTCTTGGAATATGATTTTTTACAATTACAAGATTCATTGAATAAATATACAAAGTGAATTCCTTTATAAAGATCATTTTCCGCTTGAAAAACTATATGAATAAAGTATGCACACAGACTGAACCTAAATAAAATTGGCTCTCTTATGCTTCCCAGTTCTGCAAGGTAGCCTTGTTAATTAGTCGACTTTTTTCTTAATTTTATTTTTTTAATATGTAATTACTTTACTCTTATTTGTGCTGTGTGCTAATCTAATTATTCAAATATGGATCTCTTCCTCTATCAAACATGCACTGAATTATTGATGTATTTTTTAATTTATACAATTGTTTTGCTCTACTTATTTGCGACTATACTGCACTACGGATGGCCATAAACCTTAGTTGAGCATTTTACTTCATAATAAAAGTATTTACGTAAGGTGAACAGGTTTAATATTTTTATCATGTCTATTTCTGATTCAGATTCACAGATATTTATCCTACTGCGAGATTCAAAACCACATTAAAATTGAAAGTCGATCCACTGAAATTGACACCACATGTAAACTGAAACTATTCACTTGACCATCACATTACAGTATAATTAAAAATGCTGTTATTTTCTGTTTAACTATTATTGCTTGGAGAATAATACTTCTGCTAAATCAAAAATAGCAAGTATCTTTGGTAGGGCACACTGAAAACAGTGAGAAACATTTCAATTTCAGCTTTAACATAATGATTGGGAATATTTTAAGTAGAAATATTACTAACATGGACATTTTGTTAATTAATATCTCAAATGTAAAAATATCATTTGAACAGAAATAAAACAACTGCTGCATATCTCTAAGTGCCTTAACTACAAAAAAAGTAAATTTGATCTCATTTCTGAAATAGTTCAGTAAACAAAAGTTTACTGAAAAACACTATATTAGACTATTAGGTCTAGTGATTTATAAATACCTTACTAGGACTGAGTAACTTGACCTGGTCATTTTATACATGGAGTATGCAGTCATACCTCAGAAAAAATTATGGACTACTCATGTAAAATTAAGTGTTTATAATCTCTTTTTTCATGTGTGGATTTAGTTTTAATTGAAGCAGATTTGCACACAATTTTACACTTTGCTGCAGTTTTTCAAAAATAATGGGATAGGTTTTAAAAATGTACATTGAATTGTTCATTAATGAATTGAATCTTAGGATTTTCCACAGCCATTTGTAATATGATTAATAAATTAAATATTAATAAATAATTTTATTTCTAATTGATTATTTCAACTGCTGTTCTAAACCATATTTAGATCATTATTAACCAACATATTTTTTATTTGCATAGCTTGATTAATATTAATACTTTGCTTAACATGCTTAGAATGCTCTCATGCTTTTTTACTAACAGATAACAAATTCAGAATCTATAGAAGAAGAGTTGGGCGGTGCTTCACAGCAGGTGGTAGATTTAATTGATAAATTGGAAGACAAACAGCTAGGTAAGTTGTTAAATTAAGTAATTTTATAAAGCCTTTAGCCTTTTGGCTCTTTATGTTAGTAATTACTTTTACGCACCGACCGAGAGTTTGCTTACGAAAAATACATTTCTCTGACATTTCAAGTTCCTTAGTGTTGAATGAGAGTTTTTGCTCTCTTAAGGTTTCTACCTGATCTCTGAAGAGAAATCAACCAGTCCAAAACAGCTGTCAGGTCAGTAAAACATTATCAAAAGGGACTAATAAAAGGCAAATATATAGATGTTTGGACAGTGCTTATGTCTACAAAGTAGTCCACATTAAGGCAACTCGTGAATGCTGGGAAATTTATTTCTGTAGGCTCTCTGGTCACTTTACGAAGCTTCCATAGTTTCTACATTCAGCTTTGAAATAATGCTGGATCTAATATCCACTTTGCTTATATAAGTAATTTCTGATTACTACAGTGTTTTTAATACAGCTCTCCCACCCCATCTTCTTAAGTGTCCACAGTTCAATTCAACAATAAGGTTCAAGTCATCATCAAATTCCTGATATATACCCTCAAGGGATGTACAGGATATGGATAGTACTACATGAAAAATTTACATCATTACTAACTTCCTATTTACAATTTTCTTCCAAATCAGTCTGTTAAATGTCAAGACTCCAATATTATCAGGTCTTATATTACTGTCTTCTAAGGCACTTTTTACTGTATCAATCCACCTATATCTTGGTCTTCTTCAGGGTCTTTTTCCTGCCAACCTGGCAGAGAACACTAGTTTTGCTAATCTTTCCTCTCCCATTCTGTTTAAGTGACCATACCACCTGAGATTAGCTGTGCTAATGCATTCCTGGATTCTGACAATATCAAGTTCTTTTCTAATATCTTAGGACTGATAGCTCTATTTGGCTTTATAGTA
Organism: Typopeltis vanoorti; assembly: GCF_054136105.1. NCBI lineage: Eukaryota > Metazoa > Arthropoda > Arachnida > Uropygi > Thelyphonidae > Typopeltis > Typopeltis vanoorti. The sequence continues at coordinate 112,275,524 of NC_143568.1, forward strand.
GTTCTGTCTTCTGCTCTCTCTTAAATCTTGGTTACTGTATGTTCTTTGGTATAGTCATCTGAGTGCATTGACACATTTTCTGTTAGTTCATCGTTCCACCAAGATAATGATTTTATTCCATCGATGTTTAGCTTCTTGGTTGTTCTGAGTGCTCGGTTGCTGGATTTTATTGGACCTGATGAAAGTGGAGAAGCAAAGAAGTCTATATCAGTTTGTGCTGATGACCAGATGGCTAGGTTTTTGTCTAAGCTGAGCTGTTGTTCGCTGTTTGCATTAAAGTGATGTTCTGAGATTAAGCGTGATAATTCTCTCTTTAATGCTTTTATAAATTTCTCTAGGTTTATTGGTGAAGTATTTGATGTTAATGTGATGGTTTGTGTTGTCTATTCCGTTTAAATTTTTGTTACTGATAACAAAACTTATTATGTGATGGTCAGAACAGCTTTCCTCTTCTTGGTATTTCCAATCAGAAACACGGGGTAAAATGGCGTTGTTTGCCATTGTTAGATCGATGAAGCTGCTTCCTCTGGTATTTTCAAATGATGGAGTGTTACAGTCATCGTTTAGTATGTGTAGAGAATTTGATGCTATGAACTCTTCCAAATTTTTCCCTCTATTCTTTTTGTCTTCGTTAAACCATAATACCGAATGGGCATTGCGTTGCTATCTATTCCAAGTATTAGGCCGTGGTTAGTGGTATGTTGGTAAGTTGAAATTGGTTTAAACACTGTCTTGTATACAGCTAATTCAAGTCTACAGTAAGAATTGTTCATTTGAAGTTCAAATCTTTGGCAACAGTTATTCGATAAATGTTCATCAATCTCTTAATAAGACATCTTAGTGTTATCATATAGTCCACGCGGTTAGCCTAGTGGCTTTGCGCTTCGCAACCATATGCCTGGGGAAGGAGTGTCCTAGGTTCGATTCCCGTCCACGACGTGAGGAGCTTAAGGATCTTCCTCAGCCATAGCCAAGTTAGCCGGTCTTGGGCGTGGGCAGCAGGGTTTTTTCCGCCAGTTTATCTGGGGTTTTTCATCCCGCAAGCAGGCAAACCGGCCCCGTGAACATACAGGTTACAGTCATAAATACTTACGGCAAGGAAGGCAACGGGAAACCACCTTGCTCATAATTATCTCTCCCTAGAATGGTAGCATATAGCTACCCTCCCGCGGCCGTATGGCAGATGGGAACCAGAAGAAGTGTTATCATTTGCTTATGAAACATTTTTTTAAAATAAACTTCCTTAATAATCAATTGGTATTACATATTAACTCATATCTGTTCTAGTAGTTTAATTTATTTATTTTATTCTTTTTAATTTGTGTATATTTATGCAAAAAAACAAAATATCTTGTGGGAATTTTATTTGTAGCAGATATTGCAAAAATGAGAATCTTGTTCCTGCAATCTCTACTATTTTGGCCAGATCGTACTGCTTTCAACAATCAGAACATATGGATTATATTTGTTTTCTCCAATTTGAGAAATCTAGTCTTATGGAACATAGTTACTGCTAGCCTTGAGATTCTGTAAAATAAAAATTCTTCATGCAAATCCTTTCAAATTTGAGAGACTTTTCAAAGGATGTTATGAATTATCAAAAATTATACCTATAATCAAACCAGGAAAAGAAACATCCGACAAAATTAACAAATACAGACCAATCAGTCTCATAAATGTTTATGGTAAGGTACTAGAAAAACTTCTAATAAACCAAATAATGCACTATGTCTACTCGAGAAACCTATTAATTAGCAATCAATATGCATTCAGACCTTAGTCCAGCACAGTAGACGCAATTATGGAAGTTTAAGCGTTCGCAGAAGACAAGTCTACAGCAAAATAAAGACATACTACTGATCTCACTTGATGTACAAGGAGCCTTCGATGCTACGTGGTGAGCAACCATAAACAATCAATTAATATATTTAAAATGCCCTACAAACTTACTCTGCCTTACAAAAAATTATTTTTCAGCCAGAAGAGCAACTATGACATCAAAAACTACAACTGTAACGAAAAAAGTCAAACGAGGCTGCTCGCAAAGTTCCTGCTTTGGGCCAGGTTTCTAGAACATCCAGTACAACCCGCTATTAAGACTTCCTTTCACTACTGAAACAAAAGTCCATAGCCTTAGAGAATGATGCGATGATAATGATTCGGGGACGTGACGGCTTACAGTTAGAAGTAACGGCCAATGAAGAATTCTTTAAAATTGCAGAGCGGGTATGTGACAAAAAAGTTACCTGCAATAGCACCAAGTCATAGTGCTCTACATCTCACGCAAAAAAATTAAAACAACCCATAACAATCTTCCTAAACGGAGAAGTTTTCAAGGTAGCCAGTGAGTTAAAATACCTAGGAGTGATAATAGATGAAAAATTTACCTTCAGTAAGCACATCTCATATGTTACTGAAAAAAGCTTACAAGCAGCAAACCTCCTAGCTAAGTTGGCCAGAATTAAGGGGATTAGGCCACCGAGCGCTGAAAACAATATATATCGGTATTATACTACCACCGATATCTTAATTCTCATGGAAAGGCTTAGGCATTGGTTATACATGCTTACTAAATAGCTTAAGGAAATTATGGTTCAAGGAGCTCACACACTATACTGGCAACACACCATCACACACAAAAAAAAAACCAGCCCAAAGCCACCATAGAAAACCTTACACTCCAACACAGTGACTTAATGGTCAGTTTTGATGTCTCCTCCTTATTCACAAATGTCCCACTCAAAGAATCCTTAGAGCTAATCCAAGCTAAATTTCCTCCCGATATCACAGCCCTATTTCTGTTCACAATGAACTCAGGCTATTTTGTTTGGCAAGAAAATTCTACAAACAAATAGAGGGGACAGCCATGGGTTCACCACTCTCCCCATTTGCCAACTTTTTTATGGAGACTTTTGAAGAGAAAGCCTTAAACTCTGCCCCACAAAAACCAACCATATGGCTGATGATGTGTTTGCTATTTGACCACATGGCTCTGATGTACTCCTCTCCTTCCTAACACACTTAAACAACCAACACCCCAGAATCAAGTTCATCCTGGAAGAAGAAAAAAACAATTGCCTTCCCTTCTTAGATACACTAGTCACCCGCCAGCCTGATGGAACCTTGGTTTTCTCAGTTTATAGAAAATCCACCCACACAGGCAGATACATCCACCAACAATTCCCCCCCCCCCTCAACAATATGGAGTCATTAAGACACTACATAACAGGGCTAAACTTATCTATTCAAATGATAATGCCCTGACCACAGAACTAAACCACATTCTCAACACTTTCTCAGCCAATGGCTATCCCCCCCCCCCAAAAAAAATCCAAAAAATATTGAAACTAATACCCCCCCCCCCTTCACAATAAGGATTACTCTAAATTCATCACCATTCCCTATATCCGAGGCACCTCGGAAAAAATTACAAAAATCCTAAAAAAACATGACCTCTTGTTACAGACCCTATAAAAAATTGGCATCCCTTATCCGCTCCACTAAAGACCAATCCCCTCCTCTAGACCTACCTGGTGTATACTAGGTCCCTTGCAGCTGTAAGCTGTCCTACTTTGGCCAAACAGGCAGGACAGCTAATATCAGAACACAAGGACTACATCCGGTTTCAACAATATAGCCGCTCTGGTCTTGCAGACCATGCTCTAGATTCTCGCATTGAATATGGTGGAAGAAAGCCACGATAATACACTGTAGTAAATTCAAATAAGAAAGGCTATTCATGGAATCAGCCCCAGCCCTGAGAAACAATCCAAACCTCAACAAATTTGGTTGCACGAGACTGCCCCAAATTTGGGAAACCTACATCAGAAGACCTTCAGCCCAAATGGCCAAGAAACATACATTGCTCGCTAGGGTGCACCATCAGGACTTTTAGGAGAAAGAATAGCTTCCTGCTTCATCCTCATTTACTGTGTATTGTGCTTGCTTGCACATGTCTTGTTTTCAAGTTCCTGTGAAAATGGCAACGTGAATATTGGAAGTGTATTAAAATTTATTTTAATGTATATTCTATTGTACGTTGTAATTTCCTTAAGCTATTTAGTAAGCACCGATATCTTAGGCTGCATCTGCCTGGAAACATACACTAAAATCAAAGATAAACCGACAAAAGCTAAACAGAGTTCAACGCCTTATAGCTACGTATAATTAAAGGGTACAGAACAATATCTTTTGAGGCAGCTTGCGTTATTGCAGCTCTAACACTGATCTGCCTGAAAACACAAGAATTATCTTTTGTATATGACGCCACTTCCGGAAGATATAATGAAAGTTATATCATCGATCCAAGTTACTATGAACGCCCACTTCACTACAGTTGGTGGCCTCATCCAGCAAAGGGAACATATATTAAGGAGAAGGAAAGCTCCGAAAGCGACGATTTTCAAATATATACTGACAGAAGCAAAACCGAAGGGAATGTCTGTTGTTCTTTCTTTGCATACAACAGACAGTTCATTATACAAGAACGCTGCTCTAGACTGCATCCTCTCTGTTCCAACAACCAAGCAGAACGACTTGCTATAGTTCATTCACTTACATATCTTCAGGAATTAGAACTCAATACCTGTCATCAAAAGACAGCAACAATTTACAGTGATAGTAAAAGCACTATAGACGGCATAAAAATTGTGCTATTAGTTCTGTACTATTTCTTTTTTATGGGAAATAGTACAGAACTGGGTTTTATTGGCATTGAAATTTATGAGGTTATCCAAACCCCATTGTAGGATGGCTTGGAGATTGGAGTTGAGGGTGGTGGTGATTGATGTTCTGTAGGTTGCAGTGAGTTATGTAGGGTAAGGCTTATCAAATGCAAGTGAGGAGTGTAGTGTGCTGTTGTCTGCAAAACTGTGTATTGGGTTGTAGTCATTGATGTATAGCAGGAAGAGGACAGAACCTTGTGGGACCCCAGCATTAATTGAGTGGTGAGAGAATAGGGAACCGTCCATCATCACACACAATGTGTATCCAGACAGAAACTGGCAGTCCACCTACAGAAGTCCTGGGTCAGACCGAATGATAATAGTTTGCCTAGTAGACCTTTGTTTCAGACCCGGTCAAAGGCTTTGGAGATGTCTAGTGCAACCACTTGAGATTTGCCAAACTTCTCCATAGCATTTGTCCAGAGATGGGTGACATATGCGAGTAGATCTCCTGTTGATCGGCAGTGGCAGAATCCATACTGGCGGTCATTTATTTGGTGAGTGTCTTCAAGATAGTGTAGGAGTTGGGAATTGATGATTTTTTCCATTACCTTTGACAGGACTGAGGTAAGCAAGATAGGGCGGTAATTGGATGGCAGGGAATGGGCTGAATATAGGCCAATTTCCAGTTTGTGAGATAGATTCCAGTGGAGTAGGAGAGTATATATAGGTGACATAGGATACGGGCAGTTCTGGGGCACAAACTTTCAGAAGAATTGGGGAAATGCCATCAGGGCCAGGAGACTTTTTTGTGTCTAAATTGGACAATATTTTTCTTATCTCTTCCTGGCAAAAGGATATAGGGGGCATTGTATGTTGGGTGTCTGGAATGGTTAGGGACATTTATCCTCATCAGTTATGCTTGCATTTGAAGCAAAGTATGAGGCCAGAAGATTGTTTTTTCTGTTGGTGATGATGCAGTAGAGCCATCAGGGTGTGATAAGGGTGGGAATAGTGTTGGGCAGAAGTTACGGGCAATTGCTTTGGCGAGAGACCAAAAGGCTCGGCCATTTGGACAGGCTGCTAGTTTCCTGCTTTTTTGCTCTTTCGAACTCTGTTTTTGGAAGCGTTGATTTTTTTTTTTTTTTTGCATCTATTACGGGCTTCGGTGTAAGCTTTGAAGGAGGATGAGGTTCTTGATTTCAGCCAGTTGTGGTACGTCTGGTGTTTCATCTCTACAGCCTTGGCACAGCTTTTGGAGATTTTGGAGAACCAGGGTTTTGTTAGGGAGTGGCAGTTCAGAGTGTTGTGTGGAATGTATATATTCATGCTGGTGAGGATTACTTTGGTAATAAGATCGGCACATATGTTTGGGTTGGAATGCTGGAAGCAATCGTCCAACCATGGGAATGCGGCATAGAAGTTGCTGAGGCTGTCCCACTTGGCACTGTTATAGTGCCAAACTACTCTTGTATGGGAGTGTCTGTGTAAACGTTGTATGGGGGTAGGAGATGAGCACTAGGTTGTGGTCAGAATTGCCAAGGGGGGGCTCACTACTTTCACTGTATATTTGGAGGGTCATTGGTAAGGAAGAGATCTAGAGTGTTTGGGGAGTGGTTTGGGTTATCTGGTATTCTGGTTGGCATCTGGACAAGTTGTGTAAGGTCGTTAGTGATGGCAAATGTTTCGGCATCTCTGCCTGCAAGATCTGTACAACTGGAGGAGGAAAGCCAGCTAGTGTTGTGGATGTTAAAATCTCCTAGAAGGATGATTTCGCTGTTGGGAAAGAGGGATTGGAGAAAGTTGACTTTTAGGGAGAGGAATTTAAAGAGCTCAGGGTGGTTGGTTGTGTTGGATGAGCGATAGAGACAGTAGATGAATTGGACTGAGTGGGGAAGGGATATTTTTAACCAAAGAAGGTCAAGGTTGGGTGATTCTAGGTTGGGTGCTCTCTGGCAAGGTATGTCAGAGTGGATGCATGCGCAGACACCACCCTTGGGGCGAAAGTTGTTGAAGAGTGAGTAGTTTGAAAGGTTGAGATAAGTGGTGCTGTGGGGGAGGTGAGATTTGAGTTTCTGCCAGGAAGAGTAGGTGGGGTTTGGTGGACTGTAGGTGGAAGCGGACACTATTCAGGTTTGAGTTTAAGCGGATGTTGGTGAAGTAGATGTGTAGGGTTTTGTCACTCGTATGTTGGACAGCATGGGTCTTGCACATTTCCTATGCGGTGCCTGCATGCTGGTCTCCATGGTGGCTGCCAGTGGCATCACTTGGTTTTTTCACCAGTTTATCTTGTCTGTAGTCGATGGTCCAACTGTTGTCAATATTTTGACGTTTTTCTTCGAGTTGTCTTCGAAGCTGGTGTCTTTGTTCTGATTGTGCACATATGCGTGATTGGGGACAGGTGTCTTTGAACTTGTTGTTGATCACTGTTATTATTTTTGATGTGCTTGTCGGCGTGTCGCAAGTCACTTTTACTAAGCGCGGAAGGTTTGTACCATCCTTCCTTTTATTTATAGGCCCGAAACGATGGCACCTGATGATATTCTTAGGATCGATGTTGCATTCTTCGACTAGTTTGTTGATGTCCTCTTGTAATGATTTTCTGTTTACTGTCAGGAAGTTCAAAATGATGGCATTGAGTTTTTTGTGTTTAGCCTACTTCAAGTCATTTACCATTGATGCTATTAGATCGCGAAGTTCTTTCACTGGCGGAGTGGAGCTTGCGTTGCGCTGGTTTTCAATTTGTTCCAGCTTAGCTTCGAATGCATATATTTTGTCGGTAAAAATTTTATTTAAAGCATTGATGTGCTGTTCGCGGGTTTTGACACGTTTACCTATGTTCGGAAGTTGTTTTACCGAAGGGAGGCAAAGCGAACAGAAGAATGGCTGGTTAAGTTCGATAAGTAGCTTCTGCACAGTTTCGTCTAATTTTGTGCAGGAAGTGTGCAGCCAGTGGCAAGAACTCACAGAACATGCCCTTTTATCTGTCTGTGACACTGGTTTTGCAGCTGCGGCACGTAATAAGTTTGTCGGTGGCGGCCGTGGTACTGTGCTGGCAAGACTCAGACATAACTCAGACATGTGGTGCTTGTTCGCTGTTGGCTTTTGGTGCCGCCATCTTTGCTGCATACGGTAGGCATCGTGAGCGCTTACACGTGGCTGATTTTGAATTGGAAGGATAGCTGATTTAATACACTATAAGTACTTACAGGTTGTACTGAAGTATTCTGCTTCTCGGCACCTGCTGTTAGGTTTCTGTTTGATGGTTAATTTCGATGGAAAAACACTCACAATAACGGTAAATTAGGGAACATAATCTTGTAGTAGCTTATTCATCGACGCCGCCTGGTGGAAGTGATTGGCAGACTAAGACCTTTCAACTCCAGACCCCCCCCCCTCCGAATATATGGACTACCAAAAATCCATAAACAGAATGTGCCATTATGTCCCATTGTGGATGGCATTGATTCCCCCACATACAAATTAGCCAAACATTTAACCAAGGTACTCAAACATTATACTGGCAACACACCATCAGACATAAAAAAACTCAGCCCACTTTAAAGCCAGTATAGAAAACCTCTCACCCCAGTACACCGAATAATGGTCTCCTCCCTATTCACAAATGTCCCACTCAAAGATACCTCCTTAAACCTCATCCAAGCCAAATTTCCTCCCAATATCTCAGCCCTATTTCAGTTCACCATGAACTCAGGCTATTCCGTTTGGCAAGGAAAATTCTACAAACATAGAGGGGACATCCATGGCCTCTCCACTGTCCATTCCTGGCAAACTTCTTTATGGAGACTTTGGAAGAAAAAGTCTTAAACTCAGTTGGCTATGCTACGTGGATGATGTGTTCGCTATTTGGCCCATGGCTTAGATACACTCCACAACTTCTTAACACACTTAAACAATCGACATCCCCAGAATCCAGTTCACCTTGTAAAAAGAAAGCAACAACCGTCTTCCTTTCCTAGACACTCTGATTACACACATGCCTGATGGATCCCTGTCTTTCTCTGTTTACAGAAAACCAACCCATACAGGTAGATACATTCACCAGCAATCACCCCCCTCCCCTCACAACAATATGGTATTATAAAAGCCCTATATAACAGGACTAAATTAATCTGTTCAGATAAAATGCCCTTACAGATAACTATATCCTTAATACCTTCTTAGCCAATGGCTACAACTCCCTGAAAATCCAGAAAATATTAAAACCAGTAAACCACAACCCCCCCCTCCTCCTAACCCCCATTCATAACAGAGATTACGCTAAATCTATCACCATTCCTTATATCCAGGGCACGTCTGTAAAGCCAACAAAAAATCCTAAGAAAATATGACTTGACTACCTGTTACACACCATATAAGAAATGAGCATCCCTTATCCACTCTGCCAAAGATCAACCACTTCCCCCTACAGCTACCTGGAGTATACCAGGTCCATTGTAGTTGTAAACTGTCAAACTATGGCCAAACAGGCAGGACAACTAATATCAGGATATCCGAACACAAAGACCACATCCGGATTCACCAATACAGCCACTCAAGAATTGCAGACCATGCTTTGGATACCAACCACAGAATACGCTGGAAGAAAGCCACTTTACTACACCACAGCAAATATAAAGATGAAAGACTATTCTTGGAATCAGCCTCAGCTCTAAAAACTTCCAAACCTAACAAATTTGGGTGCATGAGACTGCCCCAAATTAGGGAAGCGTGCATCCTAAGAACATTAGCCCAATAGCCAAGACAACCCAATTTACCCCTCTTGGGGCTCCTTTAGGACCAATGCCAGTTTCCTTCTTCAGCCTCATTTGCTCGTCATTAGTGCTTGCGTGCACATATCATAGTTTTATGTTCCTAGAAGATAGCAATGTAACATTACTGAAATATTGGAAGGTATTGATTAAAGTTTTTTAACTAATAGTTTAGTATACGTGGTCATTCCTGATAAATCTAAAGTCAGATATGGAAACATAATTAAATTGGAAGAAAACGATTATAAATGTATCATCATTGAACAAAGTTTTAATTTTTATTAAAAAAAATAAATAATACGATATAATTATGTTACTACTTTCTTAATGGAATGGTTGAGCTTCTTGGCTATTGCAGAGTTGCTGGATATTTATCTCAATATTGGTTAACTTCAGTCTAAGATCGGCAAACACACACTAAGACGATTTCTGTATTTTGTTTTTATTTGATGGAGCGATGAAAATCCTTTCTTGCAAAGATAGGTTGTAGAAAACTGCATGACAAATTTCAATGCTTCTTCAGATAATTCGAGAAATTCACCTCTCGCTGAAGGCGAGATCCAGAATATCACGGAATTGCATTTTAAGTCCACTGCCACTTGAAAGCTCAATTAACTGTTCTTTTTTTGATAATGAAAGGTCGTTTGCCTGAAGGTAAGCCTGAAATGGATCGCAAACCCACAGAAATTTCTTATAAAAGTTATTCGTAAAATATGTTTTAGTATTCTGTTTGATATGGTCACAAACTCTTTCCAGAAACTCAGCATCAAGAAAAATATCATTTTCCACTAAAAAGGATTCCAATGTTGGAAAAGCTGTAAATTTTCTGGATTTTACATAACTAATCCATAACACCAGTTTTTTTCTCGAATGCCTTTATTTTTCGTAGGCATCAAGAACAGTTGAAGAATTTCCCTGAAGGGAGAGATTTAGTTCATTTAATTTTTAAAAAAAATGTCTGAAAGATAGGATAGTGTTGATAACCATGCTTCGTCAACAAGGAAGGATGCAAAATCAGAATTATGTTAATTTACAAACAATAAACTTTGTGCCTTAATTGAAATAACTTTGTTAGTACTTTGCCCCCGGAAAGCCAGCGAATTTCAGAATGAAGCAAAAGTTGTATATTCACTGGCTATTTCATCGCAGAGTACTGAAAATAATGGTCGTTATTTAACGGTCGAGCGTTAATAAAAAATTAATTATCTTTACACCGTTGTATAGCACAGTTTTAAATTCTGGTAGCATCCTTTGGAGGCTAATGCTTCCCTATGTATGAAACAATGTACCCAATTCATATCCGCAGCTACTACTTCCTTAACCTTAGAAACAACCCCACTATACCTGCTGGTAAGGGTGCGAGCTCCATCCGAACAGAAGCCCATACATTTTCCCCACTGCATCCCTTTGTGTATTATGTAATTATTGAGAGTGTGAAATATTTTTGCTCTAGTTGTTCTGGAGTCAGGATGACAAAGTTCTACAAAACAAAATATCGTCATGAATGATGTTATCATGATCATATTTTATGTAGCATATTAACTACGCATCATCTGTAACATCAGTAGTCTCGTCTATTTGTAACGCATAATGAGGGCTCTTAACTCTTTTGATTAACTGAGATTCTCTGTCATCTGCCATATCATTAATTCTGCGACTGATAGTGCCATTTGAAAGAGGAATCAAATCAACATCTTTTAGTAACTTGTTGCCCAACATAGTTTTTACCACATATTTTATAGCTGGAAGTAGTAAATCTGCTCTGATAGAATGAGGTTTCCCTGTTTTCGCTATGCACAAACTTAGAGATAGGATGCTTCCAGTGCCTTGCTATTAATCGAACCCATGGCTGAAACTATATCTTTCCCATGATTTAATGTCCCTAAGCATTGCTGAAAAATTCAATTGTCTTATTTTTCACATCACAATGTGAAAAATAAGACACATTGTTTATTTTCTAAATGTCGTCAGAATTTTGCAGGTTCCATGCACTCGTTCGACTACACTTCATAACACAAAACACATTGAGGTTTCTATTTAATTTCATCTCCACACCAAGTAAACCTGTCTAAATATGAACTGTTATATTTTCTACTGTACTCTTTCCTTGAACTGCTTGTTTCTTCTACTTTTGTAGTATCCGATTTATTTGCCGTTACAATACTGTGTATCACAATTAGGGTGAGCCTCACCTGTTTCATTTGCTTTACTTTTTGAAGTCATAGTTCTAAGCCACTTTTCCATTATTAAAAATCTTTCTGAAAAATATATAAATACTGGGGTTAACTCACAACACACCATGCCCAAGTATCACTTAGCACTTCTGAAGATATACTGAGCTTTAGTTGAAGGAGGAACACTTTCAATAATAAAAATCAATAAACAACAAGCAATTGGTTGGTTGAAATGTGAATAACACATGTGTACTTCAAATCTGACAAAACAGCAAGGGAAGGCAGAAGCAATAAAACCATATTGTTGTTCACTTCATCCCTCTTTTATTGCTCGTCATTCTGCCTTTATTTGTTTTTTTTTTTTTTTAAAGTATCCATTTTATTTCAATAATTTTTACTTATTCAATTTTAATTTGTTTTGTTTGGATAATTAAAGATTTATTTAAGTCTGCCTGCCGACCACATGTCCCATTGTCGTGGACCACAGATTGATAAACACTGCTTTATATAATTTGAATCCCAGCACAGAGAAAGATTCCACAGGAGTGGTAAGAACGATGGTAATGATAATCCCATTGCATAAGGTTAGTGCAAAGACTGATGTGTCTAACTATTGGCCTGTCAGTATCTCTCTAGTGGTTGTAAAGATTTTGGAAAAGTTGGTGATAGATTGCATACAGAAATGTGATATAAACCAGTTAGAAAGAGAAGGCCAGGTAAACCTCAAAAGAGGATATTAGATGGATAATGACCGACCAATATGATCTTTATTGGTCGGTCATTAACAAAATGATGAACCGATAAGAGACCAATATGGTCTATATCTTAAAATAAAGAGCCAATGGGCTTCACTTCGGTGATGTAACATTATTTAAATTAAGGGGATATTAAATCCCACATTATTTCAAAGCCAAATAAGAAACTCAATCATGCTGAATATAGCAAACTATAAAAGTTTCGGCGAATTGTAGCATAAGCTAAAGCACATAGTTCAACACTTGGATAATTGGATGATGAGACTTAATTGTGCTTATGGTCCCACAGGAGATGCGAGGAATAAGAAAAGTCTCATTGACTATGTTATTGTTGAGAGTGATGGTTTGTTAATATTAGTCTTCAAAAGTGTTTGCTAGTTAGGCTAGCTAGATAATTTACCTCAGATCTCATGCACATTGACATCTCTGCTAGATATGTTTATGCACATGAGATGAGCATGACAGTCATAAATACTATACAAGGGTAGTCTGAAAAGTTCTCGGCCTTGACCAAAGATGGCAACACTATCAGCAAGATTTTTTTTTTTCTAAGTTGGTACATCTGTCATAAGCATCCATGTGAAATTGCAAGTCATTCTATCAAGTAGTTTGTTTTATACAGCTGTCTGAAGCAAAAGTGTTATCTGTATGCCTTGAAATGGATAAAATTGAGTGTCATGCAGTTATAAGGTTCTTTGTAAAAGAAGGTTTACACCAAAAGAAATTCATTCGAAGTTCATAAAAGTTTATTGGCACTCTTCTCCTTTGTTTTCGACAATTATGAAATGGGCTGCAGAGTTTAAACATTGGCATGCTAGCCTTGAAGATGATCCACGTAGAGGACATCCAAAAAGTGTAAACAACACCAGAAATCATTGATCAAGTGATAACGCCTCTGTAGTGCAATTGAAAGAACGATGGTACATTGTGCCCTTCAATTGGAATAGGCCTAAGTTCGATTCACATCGTGACAGAAAGAATCTTTATGTGGACTTTTTCAGTCGAAGGTGAGTAGCCAATTTCATACTGAGTTAGCAGGGTTTTTTCTCCCGGAAACCGCATACAAACAAATCTGCCCTTCAGAACACACAATTTACATACAAAAAATACTAGTTGTGGTGGTGGGCAGTAGATAGCATTAATGTGGATGATTGGTAGTAGAGGTTCGGTGTAGTGGCAGAGACGGAGAGTTATATAGTAGGTGTCCTCCCACGATGAGACTTCGGACTTCTTGGAGGTGTCACTAATAATAACAATAAAGTGCACAATATGGTATTGGATGACTGGTGAGTCAAAGTGCGTGAAATTGTTGAGCCTTTAGGCATTTCAAAAGAACGTAGGATATATTTTGCATGAAAAATTTCAAATGAAAAAGCTTTGCGCAAGATGGGTGCTGTGCTTGCTCACAGCAGATCAAAAACACACTCACATGAAAATCTCTAAAGACTGCTTGGAGTGTTTTAACAAGAATAAAACTAATTTTGTGCATCGATTTATTACTATGGATGAGACTTGGATTCACCATTACACACCAGAAACCAAACAGCAGTCAAACTGGACAGAAGCCAGTTGTTCGGTGCTGAAGAAGACAAAGTCAGTTCCATCAGCAGGAAAGCTGAGCATTGGTATTTTGGGATACTAAAGGCATTTTATTTATTAATTATTTTGAAAAGGGTAAAAAAATAACCTGGGAATATTATTCCAATCTTTTAACCAGACTAGATGAAAAAATTCATGAGAAAAGACCTGGTTTGCAGAAGAAAAAATCATCTTTCATCAGGACAATGCACCTGCCCACAAAGGTGTTTTGGCAATGGGAAAATTAAGGGATCTGCACTATGAATTGTTTGAACATCCACCCTATTCCCCAGATTTGGTTCACTCTGACTTCTGTCTCTTCCCAAAACTAAAACTCTTCCTCGCTGGTCAGCGTTTTTCTTCGAATCAAGAGGTGATTGCAGCTGTAGAGGGGTACTTTGCAGATCTTACTGAGAACCACTACAGGGATGGGATAGTGGTGCTGGAGCATCACTGGAATAAATGTATTAGTCTCAAGGGAGATTATGTTGAAAAAAAAATTGAAAATTTTAAATTATAAATTTGTTTTTTCATTGTTAAGCCTAGAACTTTTCAGACCACTCTTGTAAGCATCATTGCTGCGTTTTATTCAGTGTCCAACATAATTATTTTTTCATAAATTCCTCTTGTAGGCTGTGCCATTTGTGAATATTAAAGTGTGAGATTGTTATACTTTAATATGTGTGTGAGCTTGTATCTGCTCCACGTATGTTATTCCCCAACTATGTCCAACTTATTTAAAGACAGTCATGGAGTAAAATAACAGTATATTTAATTTATTTTTTTGTTTTTAATATGTTCCATATTCGTATCCATGATAGTGCATTGACTTCAGGATCAGTATTTTGTGTTTTAAATAATGAAACTCAATTATATAAAAATTCAAAAAATTTACTTTAAACATACAGTAAAACCCCGAAGTGGGTGTAGGTGGGACAAACAAAAAGTGCGTAAGTCGAATTCGTGTAACTCGGGGTATAATTTTGCATGTAATTTATATATACAAACATACACAGGACCAAAGGTTTACAAAAACATGTATATTTTTAAAGAAATATAATCATAATTGTAGTTTTTCGTGCATAAAAAAAAGAAAGTTATTTCGATGTCGATGGTTTGATAAAATCTAATAGATTCGTCTGACGGCATAATGTCTTTTTCTTGTCACGAAATTTCTTCATAGCAAGCTAATGATTTTTTTATTCCTTGCCTTGTGGCTACAATTTGTTCCTCGTTAGAATCTATGTCCTCCAAAATCTGTAAACCTTAACTTTTATGATCGTTCTTACTGTGGATTCCTGTAGATCGAACTTCTTTGCTAGCTCACAAATTTTCATTCTGCCTTCAAAATCCTTAATAATGTTGTTTTGTTTCAAAGTCATTGTTTTTCTTTTCTTGCTAGCTGTAGAAGAATCGGACTTGCTACTTTTGGATGACATTATTTTTTATGTGATAAAATTTTTATCAAGAACATAACATTAAACAATCGCAAGGTTTGTAGACTATAAAAGTCGTGTATGAATGGAGACCATGCAAAACACGTCAGTGCTTGTTCACAACATGTGCGACACTGGCGAATGCGGTCGATACCTAAAAGATACGACTAGTGGTGAGGCGGGACAAGAATACGTACATATATGAAACCGCATAACTCCGGATTCGCGTAAGTCGGGGTATGACTGTATATTTACATACAACAGATATTAACTACAAGTAATAATTAAATGAAAATTTTTCATATAAATAAGCTCAATAATTTTCTCTCATATTATATTGAAGATTTAGAGACAAAACAAGATAATTCTACAAACATATACTTGAAAATATCATACAAACCCAAACTTGAAAATATCATTTTTTTTTTAAACATTATCACTTGGCCACATAGAAGCTTCTTTTAATACATCTATTTTTCAATTATCCGAAATAGGCATGAAGGACAAAAAAGTCTCATCACGAAAAACAGGAATATATTCCTTGAGCAGTTCCAAATGTAATTCTAGAATTTTCACCGCATATTCTAAATTACTCATAGAAATATCTATCGCCTGCCTTTAATTCAGCATAAATTAGCTGTATAGTTCCTTATCCTTGGAAAGTAATTCTAAATGCACATAAAACTTCTCCAACATTTTTGAACTTAACTCTGTAGACTACTTAAGCTTCTCCGACTCTACTCTCCTGCTTGCCTTTTCTTTACTTTCCTACCCTCTTGTTTCCAGACGACAGCTCCTCTGCTTGCCTACTCTTTTCTTTCCCATCTCTCTCTCTCTCTCTCTCTCTCACCAAAAGACAGCTCTTATACAAAAGAAAAATAATAACCAATATCCATGTCCATTCCTGTGATCCAAAGCGAAACTCCATGTCACACATAGCTGCTGTTATTATAGCGCTTATGTCACAGTAATACTGACATATGAACACAACAGCAAACAACATAATTTATAAGATACATTCAACATTTTTGCGTTCTTTCTTAAGAATTACAATGTTCGATAAGGAAGTTTACTTACTTAAAAATTTTTATTATTATTATTATTATTACGGGCTACTCCAGGGAGTCCTTAGACTCATCGAGGGAGTCCTTAAACATTATGTCCACACAACTATACGACATTCTCACAGTATCTATCATACCTTGCCTTGAACTCACTCACTCACCATCATAGCACCCACAACAGACTCTGGCAGCTTATTCCATTCATTTTCCACTCTAAAAGTAAAGAACCCAGCTCTAACACCCTTGCTAACCACACTCTTGCCCAGCTTCCATAGGTGTCCCCTAGTTCTCCCACCACCAGTCCTGATCTCAAAAATATCCTCTGAATTAATCCTATAGAAACCCTTTAGCAATTTGAATGTCTCAATCATATCTCCCTTTTCCTTCCTATCAACTAATTTCTGCAACCCACAAATCTTCAACCTATTCTCATATGGTTCATTCCATAGACCTGCTATCATCTTAGTCACTCGCCTCTGGATCCTCTCCACCTCCTCCCCATCAAGAAGGAACCTAGGTGACCAAATCTGGGCACAGTAGTCGAGATGAGGTCTTATCAAGGCTCAGTATACAAAGGCACAATAACTTGCTTGTCTCTGCTCGTCAAAGTATTTTTCAACAACCAAGTGAGTCAATGAGCTGATTTAGTCACTTTTGCAATGTGCCCCCCCCTAAACTTCATCTCCCTATCCACCAACATTCCCAAGTTCCTGGGCTCATCAATCTCCTGGAGTACAGTTCCACCAATGTGGTATACTGCTGCTAATCTTTTCACCCCAAAATGCATAACCTTACATTTTGTCACATTAAATTTACATCCATTCTAATTAGCCCAGAACTCCAATCTATCCAAGTCATCCTGCAAGATTTTGACATCTTCTGCATTCACTATCGCCCTACCCAACTTTACATCATCAGCGAACAAATGAACTGTTCCTCTTAGATCCTTCCCTATATCGTTAATGAACAAATTAAACAGCAGTGGTCCAAGAACAGAGCCCTGCGGCACACCACTAGTCACAGGCCGTCTTTTGGACTCTACTCCTGAATAAACTACTCTTTAATATCTCTCCATCAACCACCCACCTATCCATCTCACCAACCCTATATCCATTCCCATATGTTGTGGTTTACGGATTAGAATTCCATGTGGTATCCTGTCAAATGCCTTTGCCAGGTCCAGCAGTATCACTGTAAACCCATTACCCATATCCAGTTCAGCCGTCACCTTGTTATAAAACTTGAGCAAGTTACTGAGGCATGATCTACCCTTCACAAAGCCATGCTGTCCCCCATACAGAATCTCATTTTCATCAGTCCATTCCTGTATTTTTCCCTTGACTACTTTCTCCAAGACCTTGACAATGACTCCTGATATGCTGATCGGTTGGTAATTTGCAACCGTAGTCTTGGATCCTCCTTTATGCAGTGAAACTATTTTCCCCTCTTTCCACACCTTCGGAACTAAACCAGACCCGAGACTCGGATTAAACAACATGGTCAAGGGCGCTGATAATTCCTTAGCCGCTTCACGCAAGACCTGTGCCAGTATACCATCCAATCCTACAGATGTATTCACATTAAGGTTCTGTAATAGACTATTCACCTCCACTTCATTCATCGCAATTCCCATATAAACTAATGGTTCCTTAATTTTTTCAATGTCATCACCTGGATGATATGCTTTTGCAAAGTGCTTGCTCAGTAACTCCACTATATCGACTGATTCAGTGACCTCCTTACCATCGTCATTCCTTAAAATCATTTTGCCGTGTACAGTTTTTTTCTTGCTTGCAGCATATTGAAAGAACTGTTTGGGATTCTCTTTAGCTTGCATAGCTAGTTTCTTTTCATAATCCGCTTTTGCTTTTTTACCACATTCGTTACCCTTCTGGCCTGCACTTTATACCATTCGTGTGCCTGCAGGTCACCCCTCTCTTTAAATTCCCTCCATAGTTGTTTCTTTTTTTGCAGCTCAAGCTTAATGGTGTTGTTCATCCATTCACCCCTACTTGTTTTACTATTCGGACCCTAGGTATACAATCAGCCATAACCTCCTGTAAATGCTCCTTGACCACTTCCCATGCTCTATCGACATCCAGCCCTTGCAGTTGTACATGCCATGGCACTGATCCAAGCAATCTCCTAAGTTTGTCATACTTGCCTTCATGGTAATTTCACATATACCCTGTCTTAATCGAAAATTGCACACCTTTAGCCACCTCCCATGTCAAGACCTTATGATCACTCTCACCAATAGGTGGCAACATGGTCATATTTATTACAGTCAAATTCTCAGATGCTATTACCAGGTCAAGCACTCTCACACCCCTAGTATTTTCAATTACATGCTGTCTCAGATAGTTATCCCTTAATAATTGAATAAAATCCATTTCCTTCCTCACATGTGTCCTCTCCTCCTTCCAATCAATGTTACCATAGTTGAAATCCCCCATAATAATTACCCTCCTTCCACTCATTTCATCAATTTGTTTATGCATACTATCTCCACCATCTATTCCATCACCTGGTCTATGGCAACACCCAACTGTATATTTTGTTCTGCCAGTCAATCTCACACCAAATACCCTCAAATGAGCTCTTTTCACTATCCTGCGATACAACTTCAATTCTCCTTGGCTGCAGTTCATCAGCTATCATCAATAACACCCTCTGCCATTTTATTCTTTCTGTCCCTCCTAAACACGCTATAATCTACACATTCTATCCCACTAACTATATCATCTTCCGTCAGCCATGTTACGCTAATACCAATAACCTGTGGCCAGGAAGAGCCAATCAAGGCCAAAAATTCTTCCTTCTTGTTCCTAATACTCCTCGCATTAGTATACATGACATGCAGTGATCCCTTTGTCTCACCCCTATCTTGATGCGTTATTCTAAATATCCCATTCCCATTTTTTGTCCTTAGTACTGGCTCGGGTACATTATATACATTCTTACACTCAACTGTCTCACTAATGTCCGCATATCCCCCCCCTCCTTCATAGTTCTAGTTTTTCTGGTTCTGCACATCCATTTCACTTCATTCAGCCACACTTTTTCCAGTCTCCGCTCACCAAATCCATTCAAATGCAGGCCATTCGTTGTATAAATCCTTTCACCCATCAAACTCATTCCACACGTCCACGAATTCCGCACCACACCGTCTGCATAACCTGCGCATAATGTCATTTGCGATTATGGCCCTCCTAAACTCCTCTCTGTCATACTGCGGCAACAGACTCACCATTCTAACTCTGTCACTCTTTTCCTTTGCTACCTAACACAAGTAATTTATTTTATATTGCCACTTTTTAACCACATGGCAGCTCAAAATTAATACTAAGCATATAATTGCAATATTTAATAACAAATCACATAACAAAATGTATTTCTCATTAAATATAATTCTCACCAAACATATAACTTGTAATAAAATGAACATAAGCTGCAGTAGGTAGGTCATGCCTCAGTAACTTGCTCACGTATTATAACACACTGACGGCTGAACTGGATAAGGGTAATGGGTTTACAGTGATTCTACTGGACCTTGCTAAGGCCTTTGACAGGATACCACATGGAATTCTAATCAGTAAATTGCAGCATATGGGAATGGACATAGGGTTGGTGAGATGGATAGGAGGGTGGTTGACGGAGAGATATCAGAGAGTGGTTTACTCAGGAGTAGAGTCCACAAGACGGCCTGTGACTAGTGGTGTGCCACAAGGATCTGTTCTTGGACCACTGCTGTTTAATTTGTTCATAAATGATATAGGAAAGGATCCGAGAGGAACAGTTCATTTGTTTGCGGATGATGCGATGTTGGGTAGGGCAATAGTGAATGCAGATGACGTCAAAATTTTGCAGGATGATTTGGATAGATTGGAGGTCTGGGCTAAGGAGAATGGATGTCAATTTAATGTGGCAAAATGTAAGGTTATGCATTTTGGGGTGAAAAGATTGGCAGCAGTTTACTGCATTGGTGGAACCGTGCTCCAGGAAATTGATGAGGCACGAGATTTAGGAGTGTTGGTGGATAAGTAATTGAAATTTAGGGGACACATTGCAAAAGTGGCCAAATCAGCTCATCAAATCACTTGGTTGCTGAAGAATACATTGACAAGCAGAGACAAGCAAGTTATTGTTCCTCTGTATCAAGCCTTGATAAGACCCCATCTCGACTACTGTGCTCAGATTTGGTCACCTAGGTTTCTTCTTGATGGGGAAGAGGTGGAGAGGATCCAGAGGCGAGTGACCAAGATGATAGCAGGTCTGTGGAATGAACCGTATGAGAACAGGTTGAGGATTTGTGGGTTGCAAAAATTGGTTGATAGGTGGAGGAGGGGAGATATGATTGAGACATTCAAATTACTGAAGGGTTTCTATAAAATTAATTCAGAAGATATTTTTGAGAACAGGGCTGGTTGTGGGAGGACTAGGGGACATCCATGGAAACTGGGCAAAAGTGTGGTTAGTAAAGGTGTTAGAGCTGGATTCTTTACTTTTAGAGTAGTGAATGAGTGGAATGCGCTCCCTGAGTCTGTGGTGGATGCTGTGACAGTGAATGAGTTTAAGGCAAAGTATGATAGATACTGTATGAATGTCGAATAGTTGTGATGAATATGATTTGGGGCCTCCCTCGATGAGTCTAATGACTCCCTGGAGTTGCCCATAATAATAGTAATAGTAATAAGCAAAACATTTGTGAGATTTTTAGTTTTCTCACTGGTTCATTACATAAGTGTATACAGAGGATTTGAAATAGGAAGTGATCACCATTTAATGTTGAGCAGGATAAAATTGAACTTCATATTGAAAAGAAGGATGTGTAAGAAAGTTTTGAAACGAATCAAATTTGAATAGCTATCAGATGTGAACTGTAGACTCAAATACGCAAACATTATTCAAGAAAAACAGAGAGTTTGAAACATGAACTAAACTTTGGAGATACAGTAGCAAACCCTAAAGAACACTTTGATTCAGCAAAAGAGGCATGTGGTGAGGTAATTAAAAAAAATCAGAACTCGTTGGTGGACTTATGAAGTTAAAAAGGCCATCAAGGAGAAGAAGAATGCATATAGCAAGTAAGTAAGTCTCTTAGGGAATATATAGAGAAAAATGTAAGAAAACAAAGGCATTGTGTAAAATTAGCTGAACAAAAGTCATGGGAAGACTTTGGAAAGAACATAGAAAATAAATATCAGGAAAGTCGTAAAATATTCTGGAGGCTATTGAAAAAGCTCAGAAATGGAGGAAAGAGCACTGTGAAAGGAATCAGAGATGATAAAGTGGACATGAAAAACTGAAGATAAAGATATTCTTGATGTATTGAGTAATTACTTTGAAAGATTGCTAAATGAACCAGCAGTGATGGCATGGTGGTAGAAAACACTCAACAGGGATGCCATCTGGAATATATCTAATTGAAGTAGAAAAAGCTACTACAAACTAAATGTGAAAAGGCACCTGGAGTAGATGATATTTGACCAGAAATGCTAATTGTGGAGGTATAAAAGTCTTACAATGGCTACCCTGCATAATTCAGAAGACCTGGTCATAGAGTTTAATTCCAGATGATGGGAGTAGCGTTCTCATACACTGAAGTGCCATTGAATTGTTGGAATTCCCTTTGTCCCTGATAATGGCCACCATACATCGAGCCAAGGACTATAGAAGCTTGCAAAAATGTTTAGCAGGTATGGTGACTCATGCATCCTCCAGAGCTTTCCACAATTTTCCCAAGTTCTGCAGTGATGGGACATGGGCCCAAATACTCTGCTCAACAGTATCCCAAACATGTTCGATGAGATTTAAATCAGGGCTTCTAGGTTGCCACTTTATTTTTGAAAGTCAACAGAATGTTCCTGGAACCAAGCAGTAGCCTGCCAGGACCTATGAGATGAACAGTTGTCTTGCTGGTAGATGCCATCTCCATTGGGATGCTTAATGGATGTAAATGGGTGTAAATTGTCATCCACGAGTTCCATGTACTGGGGTGCATTAAGAGCTGTTGGTACATGTACCAAAGGTCCCAAAGACTTACAACTGAAGATGCCCCCAGGCAATCACTGAGCCACCACCACCAGCTTGTACAGTTCTAATGTAATTATAATATACAGGATCCATGGTTTCATTGGGTCGGTGCCATATCCTCCATCGCCCATTGGCACCGTGAAGTTTAAATTGCTATTCATCACTCCAGGCTACATGTTGCCAATTTTCATTTGTCCCGTTTCGATGTTCTTTAGTCCAGGCAAGGCATTTAACCCAGTGTAGTGCCATTAGAAGTGGGACTCATAGGTTGGCAGCTCCCAAAGCTGATGAAGATGGTGAAGTGAACATTGTACAGTCCTTGCACTGACCTTCTAGCTGGAACCCTCATTCAAATGGGAGGTGATTTGAGATAATGTCTGGCCCCTATTGGTCCATATACAATGCAAGTATGACAACAGCAAAGCCCATGATCATTCAAGGCTGGTTGCCCTTTGCAGTTTGTCCAGGTGCTTCTTTTTTTACTGGAAATTTCATATTTCCCGGACACTCTTGAAACTGCCATATGAGAAAATTCAAGTTCATTGACAATTTTAGAGATCGAGTGATCCATCCTTCAGGTACTTGTGAAGATGCCCTCTGTCAAATGCATCTAAATCCTGAAACCTTTCCTATTATGCCTCTCATGACGAATGCTTGGGGAATCCAACACTGGCAGCTAAGTATAACTACAGTTTCAGCTACATATGCACGTAAATGTGCGAGTTGCGGTACAGAATTTGCATAGCGTCTCTATCCCTAATTCAATGGCACTTCAGTGTATCTCTAAAAAAAAAGGGAATAAAGCTGAATATGAGAATTATAAGGTAATTTCTCTACTAAGTGTTCCTAGTTAGATTTATGCAAGTATGCCAGCCTGGTTGGCCGAGTGGTTAGCATATCCGCTCTCCAGCCAAAAGGCTGCGGGTTCAAATCCTGCTGTGGGTTTGGATGTTTGTGATTGGCTGTGAAAATACTGGTGATGGTGGTGGGCAGTAGATGCGGTTCGTTGTAGTTGGTGGAGACAGTTGTACAGTAAGCCCTCCCTCGATGAGTCTTTGGACTCCCTTGAGGTGTCATGTAATAATAATAATAATAATAATAAAAGTATTCTTGAAAAAGCTAAGAAAAATCATGGAGGAGAAGCTTGGAGAACAAGATGGGCTCAGTCCAGAGTTGGTCAGGGTGAGATTTTCACTTTAAAACAAATAGTTCGAAAAATCATGGAAATACAACAAGGATCTGTATTTAAGTTTTATAGATCTGGAAAAGGCATCAGACAAGGTGGTGCCAAGAGGAAAGCTGATCGAGACACTCCAGTTATATGGTGTAAATGAAACATTTTATCAAGTAATACATAGTCTGTATTTAAGTAATAAATCAGCAATTAGAATTAAAGGAGGTACAGGAAGATTGTTTGATGTTAAGTCAGGTGTGTGACAAGGGTGTACATTATCTCCTCTGTTATTCATCATCTGTATGGATCACATTATGAAGGAAAGTATTAAACTTGATATCAAAATTGGAGATGTTAATCTCAGCTCTTTACTTTATGCAGATGATGTTGTATTCTTAAATAAATCCAAGGCAAGTCTGCAGGATTTCCTGAACCAAATTGAGTAACTGCTGTAATAAATTTAGCATGAAAATCAGCATTAAAATGACAAAGACAATAAAAATCAGCAAAAACATTGAAAACAGCAACTGCATCCTGAATGAAGAATCTAAAGAACAAGTATAACATTTTGGCTATTTAGTCATAATTTTTACTGAAGATGGCAAATGAAATCTGGAAATAGACAGCTGAATTATCAAAGCCAGTATGGTAGGAAGTCAACTGAATAAATTTATATGGAATAAGAGAAAGAGATTAGTCAAAACACTAAACTAGCTGTATACAAGACAATCTTCAAGCCAATTTTAACTTATGGATCTGAGAGCTGGGTTAGAAATAAAACTCTTGATCAAATACTTGAGACCCCAGATGTGAGAGTCCTGAGAAAGATTAGAGAACTGAACAGATGGCATTAATGGCAGTATCATATTAAAAATGATGATATTAGGAAATAACATGGCATTGTTATCATTCAGGAATGTGCTAGCAGAACTAATCTCAGGTGGGATGGCTGCTTAAACAGAATAGGAAAAGAATGATTAGCTAAACTTTCTGTATAAACTAAAATTTCTATATTGCCAGCAAAGGTTGGTCAATTGGTAGAGCCTCTGCTACTAATGGCTCGCAAAAAGTTAAGCAAGTTTGAGTGTGGTTAGTATTCCAATATCTGATAATATTGGAATGTTGAATGCTGATATAACAGGCTAATCTGGAGGAAAATTGTTGATAGGAAGTTAGCAATGATGTAATAACGTTTCATGTAGTACTATCATAAGGTCTGTTTCACTCCTTGAGGGTATATGTCAGGAATTTGGTGATGAAATGGTTATTGGAATTTTGGACCTGTTTGATTAGTGAAGTGTTTTCTATTTCACTTTTCCAATCTTAAATTACAGTAATTATAGAAATATAAAAGTGTAGATGCACATTGTAGTGAATACCACTATAATGAAATACTGAAAGTCTCAGCCTGTGTCCCATGAAACCAGTGCCATTTAAACTTGCTATTACAAACAGTAAAAGCTCAAAACCTTAATAGTGAACTGAATTTCCTAGTAAGTGATGTTATAATCACTACAAAGAAAACAAAAAAAAATGTACATTAATGACAGCACACAAACGAAAATTGCAGGAAACAGAGCAATGGAAGTCACTGAAAGTAAAAGAAATCTAATGTATATTGTGCAGTATTCCCTTATTTCCAGTTCTAAGAGAAAACGATCAGTTTATGCCAGCTGATAGTTTCCATTTGTTCATGTATTTAATTCATTATAAAGCTTTCGAGTTGGTGACTTTAATTTAATGTCACATTTCTAAATTTAAACATTCTTTGAGGATTTTTATAATTTTGCCATTTCCTTTGTTTTCTCTCCTCCCATTGATTTCCTTTCCTCATGATTTCTTTTGATTTCTTTTTCATTTGCCATTATTTTCTTTCTTCTGTTTCTCTCAATTTCTTGTGTTTTGTTTCTCTCCTTCAGTTTCTTTTGTTTTATTTCTTCCAATAATATTTTCTTTTCTTTTCTTTTTTTTTTTTTTTGTGCTTTCTTTTGTTATCTTTCTTTCAATTATTTCCTTTGTTCATAGGAATCGAATGTGCAGTGTCAGTGTTTTTCCTCTAAATTTATCTAATTCACTATAGCAAACCTATAAAATGTCTGTGGTCCATCCCAAAGTGTTTGTAATTAATAGCAAGTTTACTGTAATCCCCTTTTCTATTACCCCATAACTTTTTAGCAGTATTACTTACTTACTCTAGTAAACCTTATGTAAAGCAATGCTGTCGGTGTATAATGTTATAAAATGTACAATATCTTAGCACTTTTCTAACTTTATACTTCATAATGCTTGTCAACAAGTGGTATATTCAATTTCTGTATCTTCATTATTTTCACTTTAGGATTAATGGCAGTGAAAAGCTTTCCATGATCTAAGTTCAAGTATAACATATCAGTTGCATGATAGTTTGCTGAATTGTTGATTAGTATATATGTTAATTATTTTACTTCATTACTTAAATTGTATAATTAAAATTATTTTGTTTATTTTAGAGCTGAATCAAATGACTGCACAACTTCAAGACATGGAAAAACAGCTTTCCTCTAAAACTATTGAATTGCAGCAGTCACAGGATACGTTACAAGATTATCAACATATCTTAGAAGAAGTAAATCATCAGAAAAATGTCCTAGAGAAAAAATTGAAAGACACATTAGCTGAATTCTCTGATACCAAGGAAAATGTAGATTTTTTGCAGGCAGAACGTTTAACCTTAGAGGAAGCTCTTCAAGAAACTGAACAGAGCTTAGCAGCAGTTAAAACAGAAATGGAAAAGGATAAAACTGTAATGAAGGAACTTGTAGACCGATGCCGCCGTATTTATATTAAAGTTCAAGATAAAAAGTAAGAAGATATTGGTTTTATTAATCAAAAGATTAGGAAATTTAGTCGTTAAGTTTTTTAAATTTGCAGATCTAATCACCATTACGGTAATAATGGAAAATTAAAGTTCCAATCATAACCATTGTAGACTAACTATTTCTTTATTTAATTGCAATTCACTGTACTGATTTACTTTATAATAATTAAAATCCTTTATCACATACTCCATCCTCCGATCCAAAACATAGTTAGCATAGGTATAAAACATTTAACCTTTCCTTTAGTGTTACACAGTGATCAGATCAGCATTCATTTCAGACAAATTATGGAGACTACAACTGTGTTAGAGATATATTACTTTAATTTCCCAATGTTTCACCTTCATATTAAGGTCAACTAGAGTACACACACACACACACACACACATGCATATAGATATATATATATATATATATATATATATGAAAGATACCAAGAAATTTTATAGTTGGTGTTCTAGTCATTATATATATAATATATATATATATATCAATTACAAGAGAGCACGAGCCAGTTCTTTATCTAGCCATGTTTTGTTTTCCACTATTCCAACAACGAAGAAGGAATTC
Organism: Typopeltis vanoorti; assembly: GCF_054136105.1. NCBI lineage: Eukaryota > Metazoa > Arthropoda > Arachnida > Uropygi > Thelyphonidae > Typopeltis > Typopeltis vanoorti. Next base: position 112,302,605 of record NC_143568.1, read on the forward strand.
CCATATCCAGTTTTCTGGGAAAAGTCAAATAACATTCAAATAAAAAATTGTCACTTTTCTGCTATCCAATATTGGCGTGTTTGAGATCTTAAATGCATGCTTATGCCTAATAATACAGTTAGAGAGAGTTAACTCATCAAGACTTGAACCTCAACAGTTATTTGCTAATGCTTTTTTGTACTCTTCAGAGCCAGTCCTGTAGGTTATCTTGCTGGTTATGTCTATGTTTTTTTCACCTGAAGAAGTCTGTGAAAGACAAAACTAGTCATGCAAATAAAATCTGCTTTTATTTTTTTAATTCTCGGTGTTCTAGTTGTGAAATATTAAATAATTATATATACACACAGAAACAAGCCATATTATTTCAAACAGCATACCAAAGAGACAATGATTTGATCAGTCATTATTCTACTGTCCTGACCTCTAGTGGAAAAGAAAAACTACATCAGTGCTATATTCTATTTATAACATCAATATTATAAATAGAATGTTATTGTAATGTAATATATATATATATATATATATATATATATATAGAACGATGCTGAGAATTTTTCCACTTGGTTATACTATAAATTAAAGATGCCAAGAAATTATATTCTTCGTTTAATCCTTTATCCAAGTGTAAGCAAACAAAGGTTGCGCCTGAAGAAACTTCAGGATGAGACAATTCGTATATAGAAGCTAATCATTTCACATCCCTTGCCTTATTATCCAATAAAGCACATATCCTTATGGACATGTATAATGCTATGCATTATGGGACAGGTCACTATCCAGACCGGTTTTGACCTTTATTGAGGTCTTGTCGGTGGGAGCCAGACCCAGAAGTGATATGATGGTTGAAGTAATGTAGAAGTCATATTTCCATATACAAGTAGCCAAAAGGTGTCACAAGTTATTACTAAAATACTTTGGAATAGAGAGAGATGTTAGACTTCTTAAAACTGGGAGGAAGTCCTTTCATCAAATAGCTGAACTAAACTCTTTAATCCAACCATCCATATGTTCACTGGGCATCCACAGATGTTGTATGGTCACTTCGATGCTTGGTGATGTGCCGCACCAGGCCTCACCATATAGTCCTGTTGTATGCTTTTCTGGCAGATTCAACTCGCTGAAGATCAATCACTCCACACACACCATCCATCTCATTAATATTCTACCCTTTCCTCTTTTTTCCAGGAACTTTACTTTCTATTACTGTTCTGAGAAGTCCTCCTTTCATCCTTTCAATGTGTCCAAAATATTTTAACTTTCTTTTGTTAATATCCTTAAGGAACCTTAAGGATATTAACAAAATTATGAATACTGAAAGGAGGTATACTGAAATACCTCCTTTCAGTATATGATATCCTCAACCTTCTGTAACACGACATCTCAAAAACAGGTATTTTTTTCTAATCTGACTTCTTTAAGTTCCAAGTCTCACATCCATAAGTTGCTGTTAGAAAAACAACTGCATTCAAAACTTTGTTCCCATGCAGATATATCTATCTTTCCAGATTTTAGACAAGTCTCTGACTGTTGTTTTAGCCATTCCTAATCTTCTTCTGATATTTTCTGAACACAATTCTTCACATTAATAATGGATCCCAGCTACTCAAACTTGCTGACTTTCTCAATTCTTTCTCCATTAAGGTACACTTGTTTCTCAAGAGCTTCCTTCTCTGTATTTCCTTTCAGAACCATAATCTATGTTTTGCTAGGATTGAGTTGAAGTCCTCTGTTATTACTAATCTTGTTAACTTTATCAAGAATTTGTCCTAGTTCTTCCTTGTTATCACAGAGGAGTACTGTATCATCAGTATACCTCAGATTACTGATCATTCTACCACCTATTCTAATTCTTGTCTTGAGCATTATCCAATGCTTCACACATGATGTCCGCCACATATATACTAAACAGGTGAGGAGAAAATAAACATACTTGCCATTGAAAAAATTCAATGTTACAGTTATAAACATCTAATGGACTATGAATTTAATCTTTGTTAGTTGTGTTTAACTTTTTATACACCAATGTCCCTGATCATACGACTTACGAAACTTGTCGAGTTTTCACCTATCCTTTTCGTATTTAATAAACATGTGGTCTCAATACTGGAATCTATCTCTCATAATAGTTCTTGCAAGCCTTCATATCTCCCTTCTTATGTAGTGGTATGAAAACTGACTTCTTCCAGTCTAGGCCATGATCCTGTCTCCCATATCCTTGTAATCAATCTATGAAACACTCCTAATTCCCCATCCTCTGTGACCTTAATTAAATTTGATGGGGTTCCATCTGCACCTGGAGCCTTATTGCTGTTAAGCTGCTTAACTGCTCTTTCAACTTCATGCCTAAGTGGGGGAGGTTCCAAATCAAAATTTGTCTTGTGAGAGGGCTCCTCCAAATTTTCTTTATCCCCTCTATTGTACAATTCCTCACAGTGTTCTTTCCATCTGTTTTTGATTTCCAATTCTTCTGTTAGTAATGCTCCATTCCTGTCTTTGATGACATTCAATTTGGGCTTAAACTTGTGCTTTAGATCATGAAGTAAATTAAACATCCTTTTATAATTGTGCCTCCTCATCTGTAAATCTATCTCTTCACATTTATTAGTATAGAACTTTTCCTTGTCCTGCTTGATGGCTCTTCTGACTTCTCTGTGTAATATCTTATATTCTTCAATCCCTGTTTCTCTTTGTTTTTTCAACTGCCTTCTTTTGATTAGTTTTCATGTTGAATCTTATATCCATGGGTTCTCTTGGTCTTTTATTGGGATGAGATACTTCTAGGCTGTATCATGTATTATCTATATGTATTATCACCTTGACTCCTTCCCAAAGCATTTCTGGTGAGTTCTCCTCATTGATCTTCAAAAAATCATTCAACTGAGTTGATGTTTCTTCTGTGAATCCACTGGTAATTACTCTCACATCCGATCTAGTGGGATGTGTCTGATTTGGAAGTTTTCGGAGTCTTAGTCTTACCAGCTGATGGTCTGTACCACAATCTGCTCCAGGACAAGTATGCACATCAGAGATGCTTGTCTTCCATCACTTGAGAGCCAGGATGTAATCAGTCTGTTGTCTTGACTATGAATGTTAAATATCCAAGTATAGGTCTGTTGTCGTAGTGTTTCTGGAAGCAGGTATTGGTAATAACTAATCTGTTAGCATGGTCAAATTCCAACAGTTTATCATCACGGGTGTTACGTTTACCCAGACAAAACATGACACAGTCCGGCCTAACTCTTATACTCTTTCCCACTTTTGCATTTAAGTCCCCTAAGATGTAAAGCATATCTCTAGTACTTTATCTGGTAGGTAGCCCAAAACCATCTGTAAGTTTTCATAGAATTCCTCACTCTGTTATTCAGGCCTATCCATGTGGGATGCATAAATTATCATGATTGATACATTGGTAGGCTGAGCTTTGTCTGATAGAAAGTATCTTATCATTAAGAGGGTTATAACCAAGATGGCTTCTTTCCTGAGTTGTCTTTAGTATCATTTGAGTCCCCCACTTGAGTAAACATCTAGCTTACCATCCTGTCTTTTGAAGTGTCCTTCTCCATTCCATCTGGTCTCTGTAATTCCCAGGATGTCAATTTGATACTTCATCATCCTCAAGGGGTGTACAGGATATGATAGTACTACATGAAAAATTTACATCATTACTAACTTCCTATCTACAATTTTCCTCCAAATCAGCCTGTTACTTGTCAAGGCTCCAACATTATCAGATCTTATATTTCTATCATCTAAGGCACTTTGTACCGTATCAATCCACCTATATCTTGGTCTTCCTCTGGGTCGTTTTCCTGCCAACCTGGCAGAGAACACTTGTTTTGCTAATCTTTCCTCGCCCATTCTGTTTAAGTGACCATACCACCTGAGATTAGCTCTGCTAATGCATTCGTGAATGCTGACAATGTCAAGTTCTTTCCTAATATCCGTGGTTTTTAATATGATATTGCCATTGATGCCATCTGTTCACGCCTATAATCTTTCTCAGGACTCTCATATCTGCGGTCTGTAGTGTTTGGTCAAGTGATTTACTTCTGACCAAGCTCTCAGATCCATAAGTTAAAACTGGTTTGAACACTGTCTTGTATAGAAAATGTCAACTGTCACAATGCAGTTGACATTTTCAACAATTCGGCCTATTTTCATTGTCTTTATCTTTTTATTGCTGATCTTCATACCTTATCTATTACAACAATTATTCAATTTAGTCAGGGAATCTTGCAGATTTGTAGCAGATTTATTTAGAAGTATAACATCGTACGCATAAAGCAAAGAGCTGATATTAACATCTCCAACTTTGATATCATGTTTAATACCACTTTCCTTCATAATGTGATCCATATAGATAATGAATAACAGAGGGGATAATGTACATCCTTGTCTCATGCCAGATTTAACATTAAACCATCTTCCTACTTCAATTCTAACTGCTGATTTACAACTCAAATAAAAACTAAGTATTGTTTGATATAATACCCCATTGACACCATATCATATTGAATAGCTTCTCTCTCTTGGCACCTTGAATAGCTTCTCTCTCTTGGCACCTTGTCATATGCCTTTTCCAGATCGACAAAACTTAAATACAGATCTATGCTATATTCCCGTGATTTCTCAACTATTTGTTGTAAAGTGAAGATCTGAACCTGACAACCTCTATTTGGCCTGAATCCAGCTTGTTCTTCACCAAGCTTTTCTTCCACAATTCTTCTCAACCATTTCTCAAATACACTTGCATAAATCTTACCAAGAACACTCAGTAGGGAAATGCCTCTGTAATTCTCACATTCAGTTTTATTTCCCTTTTTATATATGGGTACTATGAGAGTCTGCTCCAATCATTGGGAATTCATCCCTCTGTCCAGGCCTTCTGAACTATGCAGTGCAGCCACTGTAAGACTTATATATCACCATACTTTAGCATTTCTGGTCTAATATCATCTACTCCTACTGCCTTGCCACATTTCAAGCCTTTGATGGCTTTTTCTACTTCAAGTATGGATATGTATTCCTGACTGTATGCCTGTTGAGTGTTTTTTACCACTGTGTTATCACTGCTTGTTTCATTTAGCAAATTTTCGAAGTAATTACTCCATCCTTCAAGGATATCTTTTCAACCCCATTTTCGTGTCGCTTTTATCATCTCTTTTCTCCATTTCTAAGCTTCAACAACCTCCAGAATATTTTGCCACCTTCTTGATATTTATTTTCTATGTTCTTGCCAAAGTTCTCCCATGACTTTTGTTTAGCTAGTTTACACAGCGTTTAGCTTTCTTACATTTGTCTCTGTATTCTCTAAGAGCACAAGCTGACTTATTTGCCAGGAACTTTTGATATGCTTTCTTCTTTTCCTTCACTGCCTCTTTAACTTCCTGTGTCCACCATGGAGTTCTGATTTTTCTATCCTTGCAGACAACCTCACCACATGCCTCTCTGTCTGAATCAATCAGGATTTTCTTCAAGGCTTCCCACTGAATCTCCAAATTTTGGTTCCTGTTCTCAAACTCTTTCGTTTTTTCTTGAATATGTTTGTGTATTTTAGTCTGCAGTTAACATCTGAGAGCTGCTCAACTTTTATTCGTTTAAAACTTTCTTACATTTTATTCTTTTCAATATCAAATTCAATTTTATCCAGCTCAAGACTAAATAGTGATAATTTCCAATTTCAAATCCTCTGTACAACTGTTGTCCTGCACCAGGGAGAAAACATCACTATCAACAATAACATAGTCAATGAGTCTTTTCTTATTCCTTGCCTCTTCTCTCTGTGTGAATTTGTGCAGATTTTTATTTTGGAACATGGTGTTAGTAATAATGTTCTGAGCAGCAATCCAACAGGTATTTGCCATTATTATTAGCTTTGCTCTTTTCTCCAAATTTTCCCAAAATATTTTTGTATGTCTCGCAATCATTTCCTACTCAAAAAATTCGTCCACTTCTACCTTAGGAGAACCTTCTGTGGGACCAGAGGCACAAATAAGTCTCATTGTCCAGTTCCCCATTCTCATGTTTGCCCACATTACTCTACTTGAGACTGACTACCATTCAAGAATTTTAGCCTCATATTTTGTGTTGAATACTATGGCTACTCCTTCTTTTCCTTGATTGTCATTGCCTGAATATAACATTTTGTATTTATTGCTCAGAAAGATCTCACCAATGTTTGTCTTTTTTGTTTCAGTCACCCCTATTATGTCGATCTGGTATTTATCTGATTTCCTCAGCTAGCTCCATTTCTTTGCCATTCAGGCTTCTTATGTTGATAGTACTGATCTCTAACTCTGGTTGAGTTGGGGTGTGTTTTCAGATTTGTTCCAGTAGCTGACTTTTCACTGTTTTACCCAGTTCCTTGGCGAAAACACGGGGACCTTGTTTAACCAGGTGACCCCCCCCCCCCCCAGCTGGCCTGAAATTTTGTTATGTTGTACCATCAATTTGATACCTATGCATCTTTTTACAGACAATCTCAAGAGTACACATCTGTAGACCAGGAACTTTTATGTGCCTATGTAAAATTCCCTTCTAAGATTAATCCTATACCTTCTGTTTTGCTCATTAACAATATCACTGACTTTTGTTGGAGACTGTAATATACTTCTCGAACAGGACCCTCTGCCTACGTTCTGAATGTAACTCTGAATATTCTGCATGATGCAGCATGAGACCTATTAGAAGGCACAACCATATCAGCATTTTGAAGTGAAGTCACTGCGAGAAGAAAGTGGTAGGGTTGCGGAGAGGCCCTTTCCACATAAGATGAAATAGGAAAATAAGAAAGATTCATCCCTAGCCCTCAAACACTCTAATAGCACTCGGGGCAAGGAGCAAGAAGAGAAGAAAGAAGGAAAGGAAAAAGGAGAGGAACCAGTCTACAGATAATATAACAGATGTATATTACATGAAGATAGTCCAGCACCTCAGGTTTGCCAAGCTCGTACTCATTAAAGTGAGTATGGGCATAACTCTAATAAATGGCTAAAGAGTTAAAAAAAAAAAAAAAAAAAAAAAAAAAAAAAAAAAAAAAAAATGGAACAATTCACTTTTAATAATAATTTTTGAAAAGGGCAATAAGGAAGAAATTAAAAACTACAGACCTATAAACCTACTTCCCACCATATATAAAGTTTTCACAAAAATTATAAATAATAGACTATAATCTAAACCTGAGGGAATACAATCCTATGAACAAGCTTGATTTAGGAAGAATTACAATACTTTAGAACCTATTCACACATTAAGACAACATTGAAAAATCAATTGAATACAACAAAGCCTTATGTCTGACCTATTTAGATTACGAAAAAGCATATGATTAAGTTAAAATATTTGCAATTAAAAGCTCTTGAAACTCAGGGAACTGAGAAATCATATATTGAAACACTAAAACATATTTACAGTAATGCAACTTCTGTCATTAAGTTTCCAATACAAAAAGGCATCCAACAAGGTGATACAATATCTCCCAAATGATTTACAGCTGCATTAGAGGAAGTCTTTCGAAGCTTTGATTGGTGAACAAAAGGAATAAACATAAATGGAGAAAGACTGCATCATCTCAAATTTGCAGATGATGATGTCCTAATAGCAGATAATCTTGAAGATCTGGAAGAAAGGCTAAATCAGCTAAATGAAACCTCCAGAGTAATTGGATTAAAAATAAATAGAGAAAAAACAAAATAATGATGATGAATAAATACATAAATCAAAGACCTGTCAAAGTTGAAAACCATGAAATAGATCAAGCTACCTCATATGTATATTTGGCTAGCTGATATCTTTTCAGGACTGCCAAAAAAAAGAGATTGAATGAAGAATTCACCTTGGTTGGATGGTTTATGGGGAAAATGAGAGACATATTCAGAAGTGACATCCCTATGAGAATAAAAAGGAAAGCTTTCAACTAATGCATACTTCCCTTCCTAACATATGGAGGAGAAACATGAACTTTAAGAGAGTCCTAAACAAAAAGCTGAGAACAACATTGAATGGAAAGAAGTATGCTAAAAATAAGGAGATAGGAAGACAAATACCTGGATAAGATCTCAAACAGGTGTCATGTCATGGATATCATGAAATACATTAAACAGGCTAAGTGGAGATGGGCTGGCATATTGCCAGATGCAATGATGGAAGATGGGAAAACAACAGAGTGGAGACCAATGGATGGAGCAAGAAGAAGAGGAACACTAAGAAGAGATGGAGGGATGAATTGGAACAAGTTGCAGGAGTGAGATGGATGGAAGAGGCAGAAAACCGAGTGGTCTGGAAAACCATGAGTGGGGCCTTCATGCAGCAGTGGACAGAACCAAAAGGTTGAAGTTAGAGGTCAGGCCAGTGGAATAACAGTTGGTCAAATCATTGTCTTTTTTTGACATACTGTTCGAAATGTAATATAGCTTGCCTCTTTATGTATGTGTGTATACTGCAGATGATGACCTTAATATAAAGGTCGAAATGTTGGAAATTAAAGTAATTATTTCTAACATGGTTTTAGTCTCCATAATTTGTCTGAAATGAATAAAACATTTTAAATTATTTTTATTTCTTTGTTAGACCAGTATTAAACATAACAGCATGACATTCTCATAAGGACCTAATCTCTCAAAGAACAAGTTGTTTGTTGGATTGGGAGGATGGATAGTTTGAGAAATAAAAATTAAGAACAGGGTCAAAACAAAGTTAATTAGAAATTCAAAACTGTTAAATATTAATAAAGTATTACAGTGTATAGCTTTTATTCTCAGCTCTGCAGTTTTCAAATAAGATAAACTTGAAAATAGGAAAATAACTGAAAACATGATGATAAAATGCAATAACAAAAAATTACTTATGAAAAAATTACTACTTGCGGAATTTTTGGCTAGGTTTCCTAGGCATTATCAATGCATACAGATGAAAAGAAATAAATTAGAACACCACTTCTAGTTGACAAACTTGGGTGTTGGATGTTATCTATTACTTATTTTAACCGTATTCCAACAGCACAAAACTAATGTATAAGTGGATGTTTATTAACTGGTCAAGCTTCTCTCCCTAAGTTCCTTAGGGATTTCAACCATAATCTTCAGAGCAAAACATGTTACAGTTTATGTGACAGTGAATAAGTGAAACAATCCAAATTGTAACAGACAAAAAAAATCCTAAGTCCTACTTTAGTGTCCTCTAATGTTGAATAAAAGAAGTATTACAGTTAAGTAGGAGTTGATCTTAGAATGACAGTCTCCTGCATTCTTGGCTGGTTAATGCAACTATTGCTCACTCTAAAAATAATCTTGCTCACCTGAAACAATTTCTATATAGCACATTAGTTTTCTTCCATCTAATCCTGTGTGAAGGGGTGTCCTAAGCATGGTCTGCCACTCCTGACTTGCTATAATAATAGTAGCAAATGTATGTCTTATATTTCCTAAGGTAGATGTTAACATATCTTTCTGTCTCTCCTTAGTAGGCTCTTACAGGGAACTTCATACTCTTCAGGATATGCTGAAGGATGGAGTTTGTCCTTAGGAGAGCAGACCACAGTTGCTAATTTGACATGTGGCATGAAGGTTATGTTTTATTAGTACTTTGGCTATTTTTTCAGATGTACCTTGGTTATATGGAATAGTCATCATCATCATGTGTATCAAGGATTTAGGCCTAGCATGGCCTGTTCCAGCCTTAGAAGTCATCGTTGTATGGAATAGTGATATTTTATTGCGTGTTTGGAAAGAGAGATCCATGTAATATTTTATCTATTTTATGAAGCTGTAGCCACTGGTCAAGAAAATATGCCAAAGGTAATTGAGTTGTGTGGAAAGAGCTGCATCATTAGAATAAACATCCCTACCTTTGTAGGTAAGTGATTTTTTAATTCTATACTTTTTGGGTTGGATGATGATGTGATTGTTTATGTAGATATCTTTCTGTGCATTTGCATTTAAAAAAAAAAAGATAGTGAACCATCTTAATGGTTAGTGACTAATGTGGCAAGAAAACACAGTCATTTTCTAATGTGAAGTGAATTTTAGGGTGTTGTCTGTTAGGACAAATTACAAAGGAATCTACAGTATCTTGTTCATGGGGCCAAATGGAAAATACATCATCAACATAGCTAATCACACTAAGGGTTTGAAAGTATCTGCGGTTCACTATCTTTTTCCATTTATAGAAAGCCAACACACACACACACACACACACACACACACACACACACACACACACACACACACACACACACACACACACACACACACACACACACACAGATATCTTGGGAACTTGGGTTCGAGGTTATATGGTGAGTGGTCGGTGTAATATAGCGCTCGTGTAAAATTGGCGATTTTTGGTGTTTTTTGTGTGTGTTTTTCCTTAGAAAATTGGTTTTATAGTATATTAGAATGATTTTCGTGTTTTTAGAGTATTTTGTGTGTCTTTATAACATATTTTATTGGGGCTGTCGCCGCTAGAGGGATTCGTAGTGTGTAGTGTTCGTGAAAGCTCCGGATAAGATAAGTATTATTTTCAGTTATCGTTGATAAATTTATTTAATATTGCATAGTTTTGTTTGCCTTGCGTCTCTTAGTGCATCTTTTTGTGTGTTTTTGGTGTGTTATAATTTATAATTTGATAAAATACGTTGCAAGTAAGTATGGCTTCAGTACGAAGGAAAATGGCGACCAGTAATGATGGTTCGCCATCTTTATCAAAGAACGGTAGTATAAAAGAGATGATTCAGTGTACTAGCTGGGAAATGTACGCTTTGCGGAGTGCAGTCGGAGTGTGGTTAGATGATAAAAAGGAGTGAATCTGTGTAGAAAATGTAGAGAGAATGAGAAATTGAAGAATATTTCGGATTGTGAGTGTGATATTTTTGTCAAACTTCAGAATGAAGAAAATCGTGATATGACAAGAAACGGCGAGGTTGTACCAGAGAATTGTGAGAGTGTGAATGTAGAAAGTGTGAATGATAGTATTAATGGTTTTACTGAGAATAAAAAAGATGAAATAGACGCAATGAGTGAGATCGCGTTGTTGAATGGTGCTATACAAAGGGCAAAACAGCAGCTAGAGCGTATGAGCAAAAGTCGACTGAATGAACCAGCCAATAATAAAAAGTATGACAGGAAAAATAGACGTATGAGTGTGAACATGAACAAAATGAAGGATAGAGTGCTGTATGGAGACTCGTTAGTACAAGGTGTGATAGTAGAGGATTTGACAAAATTGTACCAACCTGGTGCGACCATAAAGGATGTAACTGAGTCTATTAGAGAGCAAAAGGAAAGGGTGAAAGAAATGATTGTTGTGGCAGGTACGAATGATTTGAAAGGAGACAAAATGGAAATGATAGAAGACCTGAATGAATTGTTTGAGGTAGCAAAAGAAAAGAGTGAGAGAGTTAGAATGATTAGTCTTTTGCCATGGTATGACAGTGAAATGTTTAAAATGAGGGCCATAATTGCAAATGACTTTATGCGTGGGTTATGTATGACGAGTAGTGTGGAATTTGTGGATGTGTGGAGTGAGTTCGATGGGCGAAAGGATATATATAAGATGGATGGCTTGCATTTGAATGGTTACTGTGTAGGAAGACTTGAAAAAGTGTTGCTGAATGTGGTGGATGTGCAAATTGAGGGAAACTAGATTTATTAGGGGGGGGGGTGGATATACAGTCTTTAGGGAGGCAGTTGAATGTAAGAATGAATATAATATGCCCGAGCAAATAAGGACAACAAATCAGATTGGGATAGTTAATATAAGGCATCAAGGTAGGGTTGGGGCTAATGGGGGTCTTAAATTCATGTACACTAATGCTAGGAGTATTAGGAACAAGAAGGAAGAGTTTTTGGCCATGGTTGGCACTTCCAGACGACAGGTTATTGGTATTAGTGAAACATGGTGGCTGACTGTAGATGATATAGCTAGTGGGATTGAATGTGATGGGTATAGTGTGTTCAGGAATGATAGGGAGAATAAAATGGGGGGGGGGGGAGTATTGTTGATGATAGCTGATGAGCTGCCACCAAGGAGAATAGAAGTTGAATTGCAGGATACAGAAAACAGCACATTTGAAGCCATTTGGTGTGAGATTGTGGCTAGCAGAACTAAATATAAAATTGGGTGCTGCTATAGACCAGGTGATGGAATAGATGGTGGTGACAGTATGCACAAGCAAATAGAAGAAATGAGTGGAAGGAGGGTGATTATTATGGGAGATTTCAACTATGGTCGCATTGATTGGAGTGAGGAGAGGACACGCGGGAGGAAGGAATTGGATTTTATGCGGTTATTAAGGGATAACTATCTGCAACAGCATGTAATGGAAATTACTAGGGGTCAGAGAGTGCTTGACCTAGTAATTACATCTGAGGATTTGGCTGTAACAAATATGACTACATTGCCATCAATCGGTGAGAGTGATCATAGGGTCTTGACTTGGGAGGTGGCTAAAGGTGTAGAATTTTCAATTAAGACAGGGTACATGTGGAATTATCGGGCTGGAAAGTTCAGTGCCATGGCATGTACAACTGCAAGGACTAGAAGTCGATAGTGCATGGGAGGTAGTTAAGAAGTGTTTGCATGCAGCAATGGCTGACTGTATACCTAGAGTCCGAATAATAAATCAAGTAGGGGTTAAATGGATGAATAACACCATTGAGCTTGAGCTGCAAAAAAAGAAACAACTATGGAGGGAATTTAAGGAGAAAGGTGACTGGCAGGCACACGAACGGTATAAAGCGCAGGCCAGAAGGGTAACGAGTGTGGTAAGAAAAACAAAAAAGGATTATGAAAGAACATTGGCCATGCAGGCTAAAGAGAATCCTAAACAGTTTTTTAGATATGTAGCAAGTAAAAGGAAAAATGTACATGGCAGAATGATTTTAAAGAATGCCGATGGTAGGGAGGTAACTGAATCAGTTGATATAGTTGAGTTACTGAGTGAGCACTTTGCAAGAATATATCATCCAGGTGGTGACATTGCAGAAACGAATGTACCAGTAGATTATACGGGAATTGTGGTGAATGAAGTGGAAGTGAGTAGTCTATTGCATAACCTCAGTGTCAATACATCTGTGAGATTGGATTTTATACCAGCTCGTGTTGTACGAGAAGCAGCTAAAGAATTGTCAGTATCCTTGACCATTTTGTTTAATTTGAGTCTCTGGGTTAGTCCCGAGGGGGTGGAAATAAGGGGAAATAGTTCCACTGCATAAAGGTGGTTCCAAGACTGCTGTTGTAAATTACCGACCGATTAGCATATCAGGAATCATTGTCAAGGTCTTAGAGAAATTAGTCAAGAAAAGAATATAGGATTGGATAGATGAAAATGGGATATTGTATGGGGAACAACATGGTTTTGTGAAGGGTAGATCATGCCTCAGTAACTTGCTCACATTTTATAACACAGTAACGGCTGAACTGGATAGGGGTAATGGGTTTACAGTAATTCTACTGGACCTTGCCAAGGCTTTTGATAGGATACCACATAGAACCCTAATCAGTAAACTGGAGCAGATGAGGATAGATATAGGGTTGGTGAGATGGATAGGAGGGTGGTTGAAGGAGAGATACCAGAGAGTGGTTTATGCAGGAGTAGAATCTAAAAGATGGCTTGTGACTAGTGGAGTGCCACAGGGCTCTGTTCTTGGACCACTGCTTTTCAATTTGTTCATCAATGATGTAGGAAAGGATTTGAGAGGAAGTGTTCACTTGTTTGCTGATGATGCAAAGTTGGGTAGAGCAATTATGAGTGCACAGGATGTCAAAATTTTACAGGATGATTTGGGTAGTTTGGAGGACTGGGCTAGGAAAAATGGATGTCAATTTAATGTGCCAAAGTGTAAGGTTATGCACTTTGGGGTGAAAAGAATAGCAGCAGTATATCGTATTGGTGGAACCGTACTCCAGGAGATTGATGAGGCCAGGGATTTGGGAGTGTTGGTGGATAGGGAATTGAAGTTTAGGAAGCACATTGCAAAAGTGACTAAAACAGCTCACCAAATCACTTGGCTTCTGAAAAATACTTTAACATGTAGAGACAAACAAGTTGTTGTTCCTCTGTATCGAGCCTTGATAAGACCCCATCTGGACTACTGTGCCCAGTTATGGGCACCAGGGTTCTTTGTGATGGGGAGGAAGTGGAGAGGATCCAGAGACAAGTGACCAAGATGATAGCAGGTCTGGGAATGAACCTTATGAGATTAGGTTGAAGATTTGTGGGTTGCAGAAATTGGTCGATAGGCGAAGGAGGGGTGATATGATTGAGACATTCAAATTACTGAAGGATTTCCATAAGATTGATCCAGAAGATATTTTTGAAAATATGACTGGTGGTGGGAGGACTAGGGGCCATGAATGTAAGCTGGGCAAGAGTGTGGTTGACAAGGGCGTTAAAGCTAGGTTCTTTACTTGGAGAGTAGTGAATGAGTGGAATAAGCTTCCAGAGTCTGTTGTGGGTACTACGACCGTGAATGAGTTCAAGGCAAGGTATGATAGATACTGTGTGAATGTCGAATAGTTGTTCTTGACATGATGTTAGGGCCTCCCTCGATGAGTCTGTCGACTCCTTGGAGTTGCCTGGAACAACAATAATAATAATAATAATAATAATATCTACATAAACGATCACTTCATCATCATCCATCCCAACAGTATGGAATTCCAAAAACACTTAACTGCAAGACTAGGGCTGTTTGTTCTAATAATGCAGCTTTTCTTGACTAATGGCTTTAGCTTCATAAAATACTACATGGACCTCCCACGTACCGATTCCCAAACACAAAACATCACTATTCCATATATCTAAGTTGCATCTGAAAAGATAGCCAAAGTACATTAATAAAGTTCACCACATTCAAACCATCTGTCAGATTAACAACTTTTACCTGCTTTTGTAAGGACAAATTCTATCCTCTAGCATATCCTGGAGTGTATGAAGTTCTCTGTGACTAGTCCTACTATAGACAGACAGGAAGATCTGTTAATATCTGCCTTGGAGAGCATAACAAAAACATTTGCAACCATTATTATGGCAAGTCAGGACTGGCAGATCACACTTTGGATGTACCCTCACTTGGGATTAGATGGAAGAAAACCAATGTACTACATGGAAGTTGTTACATCATGTTGGAAGTTTAATGGAATATTTACAGCACTAGGAAATGAATGAAAACTAATTTTAATGCTTCATCACAACACCTTCCTTTCCAATGGCTACAGCGATTACAGAATCAAAAAAATAATCAGTTTCTCCCCCATTCCCTTCTGAAGAATCCATCTCTTCAGAAGGATTTCAGAAATGCCATCACCATACCCTACATCCGTGGCACATCAGAAAAAATAGCCAAGTCTTTAAAAAATTACAACCTCCACACAGCTTAAGTCCCACTGTAAACTTGCTACCCTTATTGTTCTACCAAAGGTCTGCTCCCTCCTCTCTCAGTGCCTGGAGTATATAAAGGACCCTGTTCCTGCAAGCTGGCTTACTTTGGAACAGACAGATCGATCAGCAACCTCCATTTAGAAGAACACAAATCATACATCTGCAATCATGACTATGGTCAATCTGGCCTTGCAGAATATGTTTTGCAAGGATCTCCTGGAGAAAACCCACCATGCTCCACCATAGTGTAATATATGTTGTTTCCTCTCTTTGTTATGATCTATGATGTCATTATAAGGGACATTACGTTCTGATTTCCCTTTATATGCCGTATCGATACTCAAACTACCTATCAATTCTGTGGCCGTCACCTAGATTGCTGACGTGTGTGAATTCGATAAACAAAAAAAACTGCCCCTGGATAGAGCCAATTCCCTTATTTGAAAATATGGAGCTGTCTCCTCGTTGGGTCCTGATAAATTTGTTTGTTTATGTTGCGCTATTCAGAACCCTTAGATTAGAAAAAGCTTCTTAATCAAGGAGTGAACTCTCAGAGTGACACATTGTTATACAATCTATATAATAACAATTATCAAGTTAACTAAATCCCTTATTTTAAATTCTCATTGCAGTCGTGGTCTTCCTCAATTAGCTAGTTCTGCTCAGGTTCTACTTGATGAGTGGTGCATTGGATTCATTCATCAGGCAATTTGTTAGGTAAAAGAAAAAGGTTTTATTCATCAAACTATCACAATACAAATCTACAAGACTTGTCATATAACTAAAGTAAATCTTTCTTCTAAGTTAACAGACATAACTATACAAAACTTCAGTATTCCTAGTTAAATTCTACCATGAGACAATATTAATTATGAATCAATTCACTGTTTTCTAATAATCTGATCTACAATTTCTCTCAATGTTTGACATCAAACTTCAAGCGTTACTAAACTATAACATACTACATACAAATTAATACCACACTATATCAGAATTCACTCTCAGAGATAAAACATTCTGGTATCAGCTAAGCTCTAAAGTCCTGTTTCATATCTTATATAGGTCCCACTAATGAATATCTTTTGCACATTAATACACGTAAAGTTCTTTTTTTTTTTTACACACAAAGGAAACAAAGATTTGTATGTTACCAGGACCTTCGAACTTTGTCGGGTCTACCTCTTGATCCTTACAATTCTTTTCACAGATCATTCCTTCTTCTTCTTCACAGTTTTTTTTTTTTTTTTTCGATGGGCCTGCCTGGAACTTACAATCATGAATTATCTTCTCTGATGTAGACGAGAACAGCTCTGCTTAAGTTGGTCCACGTGATCTAGCATGACGATCAGCTTGCATTGATTCTTCTGCTTTACTGAAGAAATGTCCACACTTGGGTCACTACTCGGCTGTGTAACTGCATCTAGACATTGTTCTGTTGACCGCTCTCATGTATTCATCTCAGGGAATTACTCGGGCTTGGCCCCTCGAGTGACCTGCGCCAAAGTTGAGAGAGAAGCCGCCAGATTGAAGAGTGCTGAGAGAAAAAACCTACGAGAGAGAGCTAACAGCGTCCAGCTTTTTATATCGAACCTTGAGTGGTGCTCCTACAGCGTCATACCTTTCTGCTCGGCACTACTCCTTTGCACACAGTTCCGGTCCTTCTCCTCGCGTCTCCCGAGAAACTCCTGCATGCGACTTACTCCGTGCATACGTGACTGCCGTGGGGCATGTTACTAATCCGAGGGTTTCGTTTGCGAACTCTGAACTCACTTTTACATACTAACATAATTCTCATCAATTTTTCTTCCATTGTAAAATTTACAAGAACAGGTAATATTATCTTACATAGAATAGTCCAATATTAAAAGTGTTCATTAAAATTATTTCAAGCAATTAACATCTCTACTTATATACAAGTATTTTTCTCAGTGTTTTCATGCTTGTAAAATCCTGAATGAGATATTTCACAACAAAATCTCTTCATTCAAGAATTAACAATAGTAAAATCAAAAAAGAAAGACTGTTTTTAAAATCTGCGGTGGCACTCAGAAATCAACGAATTTAAATAAATATGGTTGTATAAAGTTTCTCAAAATATGGGAAACATTAATTATCAGAGATCCCACTTTACATCCTAGGTCTTTAGAGACACCCACATATTTCACTTAGTATTGTGTTGTATTTGAGTGCGTTACAAGAGTTATTTGTAATCCCCGAGGATGTCTCAGTGACTGATACGAAATATTGAAAGCAATAAAATTAGTTTTTAATCCTTTCCTAGTGTTGTAAATATTCCATTAAACCTCCAACCTGATGACCCTCACAGCACTTAAGCCTGAACACGTGGAAGCCATTACAGGTCATAGACCAGGGGTTGCCAAACTTCTTGACTGTCGACCCTTTCAAGAGTTTCTCGACTTTTTATCCCTCCCCCATTTTACTGTTACGTAATTATAATAGGACAAGCAAAAAAATACGCTGATGTGAGTTTTTAGATTGTTTATTTTATAGTTGCAGTATTTATTGTATGTATAATATAGTATATATTATTATATTGGCTTAACGTCAAAGGGATATGTTTTTGTTTTTGACGTTCTTCTTAACATTACATATTTGATAGGAGGGATAAATAATATATAAAATTTAATTTTGATAACAAAATAACAATAATACAATCTTCTTTATATATATGAAAATAAGACTTTTATTAACTTAGTATACAATTTACTAACGTTGTCAATGTGAAGGGTGTGCTTCGTGACTCTTGACAAGATTAGCAATATTGTGTTCAAAATTATTAAGTTTCAACCTTGAATCACCACTGAATTCTATATCTAGCTTATTTCTTCTTTGTTTTGTTAAAATGGAATTAACATGGCTGAAACCAGCTTCAACCATGTACGAGCTTGGAAATGCAAGCAAAAAGGGGGGGTACCACTTCAGAAAGTTTTGGATATTTTTCTACAACATTTATATTCGTCCAAAAGTAACTTAAAGTCCTATTTTTAACAAGCGTCTTAGCTTCAAGATCAAGTGACAATTCAATAAGTTCATTTTGTAAGTTACATTCGATATTTTCAATATCTGCAGAAAATGGTGTGATAACCCAATCAGGAATGTGCATGTTTACAAAATCTGCAAAGTGCAATTTAAAATTATCGCTCAAATTTTGACGATGCTTTGTGTATATTTCTAAGTCTTCATCTTTTACTTCCAATTGCTGTAGATTCGAAAAGTACTGAAAATCTTTTTGTAACAATGATGATTTAAATAAGGCTAATTTAGCTTGGAAGCCTAAAAGAATCGTCCGAGCTTGAATAATCATGACATCTTTACCTTGTAGACAGGTCTGTACGTCATTAAATTATTTTGAAAATAAGTCCGCCAAGTAGAAAATATGATTCTTATTTCTCTTCAGTTCATCACTCAAAAACAAATTAACATCTGTAAGACACTCTAGAGTTGAGTCGAACAACTCAACAAATCTTTGTAGACTTGCACCTCTAGACAACCATCTTACTTCAGTTTGCAAGAGTAATTGGTTTGATACTTCATCATTTTTTTCACAAAGTTTGGCAAACAATTGCGATTTAAAAGGATGAGCTCTAATTTAATTAATAGATTTAATACACACTCTTAGAGTATCATGCAGTTCGTCACTGAGAGTTTTTGCCACAAAATGGTTTCGGTGCAATACACAGTGAATAGTATGTACACTTTGAACTTTTTCTTTCAGAAAGGCAGCGAAACCTCGATAACTGCCCACCATTGCAGGTGTGCCATCTGTGACTACTGCTGTTATATTAGGAAATGGAATATCATACTTATTTAAATATTCCTCCAATTGCTAAAAAATTGTCAACCCCATTTCATCACTTTCAAAAATATTTGCAAATAAAAATTTGTCAATAATTTGATGTTTAGTTTTACTATAATATCTTACATAAGCCATAAGAATAGAAGAACTATCGAATGTAGATTCAAGTTGGATGGAGAACTTACTATTTTTGAGTTCTGATACTACAGTTTTTTCTACATCTTCAGCTATTTCACCAATACGTCTTTTCACGGTATTTGCACTCAATGGTAAGCATTTTAAAACAGGGCCAGAATCTTTTTTCATTATGGTTTCAATTACTTCTTTGATTGCAGGTATAACAATGTCCTCTGCAATTGTATATGGTTTTCCTTTTTTTGCTATATTAAAAGAAATATTGTAGGAGGCTGTTAATCCTTGTTTATTGTCAGCTTCGGCAAGTGCTTTCATAAATGATTTTATAGTTGGTCGATGTGTGTGTATTTCTCTTTCAGTTCTTTAAAAAAATCAAGATCTTTATCTTTCTTATCGGGATGGAGTCTTTGAAGATGATCTTTCCTTTTTGCTGGTTTCATTGCATCGTTACTAACAGTTTTTTCACAAAGAAGACACATAGGCCTCGTTTCGTTTCTTAATGAAGCAATAAACCCAAGTTTCAAATATTCTAACGAATATTGTTTGCATTTCTTTTTAGAATCTGAAGCTGTCATTGTGGTTACTGGGGTTGTAACAAAATAATTAAAATTGAAGTCAGTAAGCAAAAGTAATGTCTAAATAATATACCTACTCACGTATTTCTATAGGATGTTCATAACTACCATCCCTGCTCAACTCTTCAACATAGAGAAGTTTAGTTCGTGAATGAATAACAATTGAATTATAATATGTATGTCGATGAATTTTAGAACATTAACGCTCACTTGTATGTTGATGCGGATAAATGAGACTGGGATCGAATACGTGTAAGTATAAGTAAATAAGCAACCTTGCATGTGTTGCAATCTCTCTCCCTCCACTCCAGCCAGGCGGGAACCACCAACATCCGTTTATTGGTAAATACGTCATTTTGGCCTACTTGATTGGCCTCCATAACTATTTTCATGACCTTGTTCCATCTTGCAGGCCCTATTCATGTCACTGTTCCCACGATTCACTCTTAATTGCATTGTCATTCAGGATGGAGGTAATCCAAGTTAACTGAATTAAATATTACCCGTACAATGATGTCTTATATTTTTCTATTGACCCCTGAGCCCGAATCGACCCTAACAATGTTATATTGACCCCTGAGATTGAAAGTTTATTTTTCACTTGGTTAGACTATAATCTTTCTTTAAATTCAGAGTAATTTAATAAAAAGGTGGCACACCTTTTGGCAATTCCTATAGGTAATGATGACTTCTCTATTGCTTCTGCCTGGTATCTCCACTTCTGAGCCTGGCTCCCACTGAAGAGACCTCGATAAAGGTCGAAACTTGTCTGGGTAGTGGCCCTTTCCTTAATGCATAACATTATACATATCTGCAAGGAGATGTGTTTGCATTATGGGAGATACTGAGATAGGAGTGATGTTAGCTTGGTCCACCTTTGCTACAAGTTGCCCGGTGTTGTACTACCTTATCCCAGTCCTGAAGATATTTTCAGGTGCAAACTTTGTTTGCTCACACTTGGATAAAGGATTAAACTAAATTTATTATTGACCCCTGGGGGTTGATATCGACCACTTTGGCGACCACTGGTGTAGATGATGATGGTAGTTGTGGATTGAGTGATGGAGACAGAGTTGTAGAGTAGGTGCCCTCCCTCGATGAGTTCCTTGGACTCCCTGGAGGTATTAAGTAGTAATAATATTACACTATTAGAGTTTATGGAACAATTGTAGTAAGTTGTTTAGATAAAAATTATTTAAAATAATTATTAATTAAAAAAATAAAGAAAAACCAAACTAAAAGACTATATTAATTTATAGCAGTCTAATAGATAAGCTTAGGTGTAGGCAGTTGTTCATCTAATTTTGCATTTTAATTCACAACACCAGAGGGACAAAATAAATACAATATTTATTTATGTAGCAACTAATGTTTTGTGGATTTATATCCAGTATTTTTACAGTATCCTTAAAACATGGAGACCTGCTCATTTGTTTCAATTATGTTGTTGCTCATACCACTAAACTCACCTACATATTTTTGGCTGATGGTTATAATTCCCCCACCCCCAAATATACAGGAAACGTTAAATGTTCTCTACTCTCCCCCCTTCCCCACTGTCCTAATACATAAGACCATGGTAAAACTGTTCTGTCCCTTTTATCCTGAGCAGATCTGAAAAGATAGAGTACTTAACAAACCAGTTCCACACCATGTACATACCAGATCAAATTCAGACCAGATTTTCACTTTAAAACAAATAATTGAGAATCTTGGGAATATAACAAGGATTTGTATTTAAGTTTGTTGATCTAGAAAAGGCATATGACAAGGTACCAAGAGGAAAACTCTTCAAAACACTACAGTTTTATGTTGTAAATGGGACATTACAAGCAATACATGGTCTCTATTTAAGCTGTAAGTCAGCAGTTAAAATTGAAAGAGGTACAGGAAGATGATTTAAAGTAAAATCAGGTGGGTGATAAGAGTACACATGATCTCCACTGTTATTCATTATATGGATCAGATTATGAAGGAAAATGATATTAAATCTGATATCAAAATTAGTGATATATCTTAGCTCTTTATTTTATGCAGATGATGTTATACTTCTGAATAATCCAGTACAAGTCTGCAAGATTCCCTGACTAAATTGAATAACTGTTGTTGGTATGAAAATCATTAATACAAAGACAACGAAAATAGGCAGAAACATTGAAAACATCAACTGTATCCTGAATGGTTAACCTATAGAACAAGTAAAACATTTCAGCTATTTAGGCACAATCAATGTTTAGTGAAGATGGTAAATTAAATATGGAAATAGACAAAAGAATTAGTAAAGCTGGTATGGGAAGTCAGCTGAATAAATTTATATGGAATAAGAAAGAAATTAGCTAAAACACTCAATTAGTTATATACAAGACAGTATTCAAACCAATTTTAATTTATGGATCTGGGAGATGGGTTAGAAATAAAAGCACTTGATCAAAGACTAGAGACCTCTAATGACTGATGAGAAAGATTAGTGGAGTGAACAGTGGCATCAGTGGCAGTATCACATGAAAAATGAGGATATTAGGAAAGAACTTGCCATGATTAGCATTCAGGAATATGTTAGTAGAGCTAATCTCAGGTGGTATGGTCACTTAAACAGAATGGGAGAGGAGAAATTAGTAAAAGAAGTGTTCTTTGCCGGGTTGGCAGGAAAAAGACTCAGAAGAAGACCAAGATGTAGATGGATTGATACAGTAAAAAGCACCTTAAAAGACAGAAATATAAGATCTGATAATATTGGAGTCTTAACAGATTAATTTGGAGGAAAATTATTGATGTGAAGTTAGTAATGGTGTAACTTTTTTTCATGTAGTACTGTCATAATTATCCTGCACATCCCCTGAGGGTACATATCAAGAATTTGATGATGACCATGTTCAAACCATATATCCATTGCAGCTCTTATCTGTTGACCTAAGAACAAACCCTATCCTTTGTCACATCTACGAATATATGAAATATCCTGTTTTCCTGAACTGGCTTAATATGGACATACTGAAAGAACTGTTGACATTTACCTTGGAGAATATAAGAAATGGGTTTGCCACCATTGTTATGGCAAGTCAGCACCTGCAGACCATGCATTTAGATAACATTTTGCATTACATGCTGCACAAAAGTGCACTTTTGTGCAGCACACTTTTGTGTCTTTTTCTGTTTGAATATAAGGTATTGAATATAAGACTGGTGTTTTTCTAG
This sequence comes from Typopeltis vanoorti, assembly GCF_054136105.1. Lineage (NCBI taxonomy): Eukaryota > Metazoa > Arthropoda > Arachnida > Uropygi > Thelyphonidae > Typopeltis > Typopeltis vanoorti. The sequence continues at coordinate 112,325,706 of NC_143568.1, forward strand.
TCGAATAAAAGCAGATCTTTCTGTTTGTCTGAAATAAGATAACCCACAAGAGCAAGGAATCTGGTAGAAGTCAGCTGGATAACTGAGATGTGGGAGCTTGTCCTTTGGAGAAGTGGGAAAGGTGGAGATTTTTCTGATGGTCAAAAGGCAACAAAAATATATAGCAGTTTTAAAACTTTTGCTATGCATTCACTAATGCCTTGAACATAAGGGATAGGAATATGCATTATTTCTTCTGTATTTGAAGAGGAAGATATATCAAAACTGCTCAAAGCTCTTTTGATGAAGGAATTCTTATTTCCATTAGGTAAAAAAAGAGGAAATAATATATTGCACCAATTATATATTTGGTTTAATCCTTTATCCAAGTGTAAGCAAACAAAGTGCCTGAAGTATTTTCAGGACTGGGGCAACTCTTGGCAAAGGTGTTATAACTTCTCATCACTTGCCTTAGTATCCCATAATGCAAAGCACATCTTCTTGCAGACATGTATAATGCTATGCATTAAGGGAAGGGTCACTACCCAGACCCGATTCGACCTTTATTGAGGTGTATTTAAGTAAAGACCTCTCTAAAAATTAGGATGATCCCTAGACCACTCCATAGTGGCTGAAAGACCGTCCAACTCAGCGTTGTTTCACTCAATGACAGGCTCACCCCATCACCGAAAAGAACTTCTCAGCGTTGGCTCTATCCAGTGGCAGGCTCACCCCACCACCAGCCAGAGCCATAATCTCAGCAGTGGCCCTACTCAGAGACAGGCAAAAACCTATCCCCAAGCAGAGCCTCTCAAAGCCAGTCCCCACCAGTTCCTACCCCTTTTGAGGTCTCACCAGTGGGAGACTTAATATCACCACCCAGAGGTGATATTAAGGTGGAAGTAATGGAGAAGTCATATTTCCATATACCAGTTGCCAAAAGGTGTCACACCTTATTATTAAAATTCTCTGGATTAGAGATAAGTTGATGGAAGTTTTTTCACTTAGCTATGCTACGAGTTATATATTTGGTTTAATCTTTTATTATTATTATTATGTGACACCTCCAGGGCATCCAAAGACTCATCGAGGGAGAGTGTACCAACAGCATGGAACGATTGATCTCCTTCCAACTACTAACCGCGCTCAAACTTGATTAACTTTTTGCTGAGTCATTAATAGCAGAGGCTCTACCAATCGACCAACCTTTGTTTGCAATCCAAGTGTAAGCAAACAAGGTTTGTGCCTGAAGTATTTTCAGAACTGGGGGCAACTCTTGGCAAAGGTGGTATAACTTCTCATCACTTGCCTTAGTATCCCATAATGCAAAACACATCTCCTTGCCGACATGTATAATGCTATGCATTAAGGGAAGGGTCACTACCCAGACCGGTTTTGACCTTTATTGAGGTCTCATCAGTGGGAGCCAGACACAGAGGTGGTGATATTAAGGTGGAAGTAATGGAGAAGTCATATTTCCATCTACCAGTTGCCAAAAGGTATCACACCTTATTATTAAAATTCTCTGGATTAGAAAAGATGGAAAACTTCCATCAACTTATCTCTAATCCAGAGAATTTTAATAATAAGGTCGATACCTTTTGGCAACTGGTATATGGAAATATGACTTCTCTATTACTTCCACCTTAGTATCACCACCTCTGGGTGTGGTTCCCATTAATGAGACACCTCAATAAAGGTCGAAACCAGTCTAGGTAGTGACCCTTCCTTTAATGCATAGCATTATACATGTTGGCAAGGAGATGTGCTGCATTATGGGATACTAAGGCAAGTGATGAGAAGTTATGCCACGAGTTGCCCCAGTCCTGAAAATACTTGAGGCGCAAACTTTGTGTGCTTACACTTGGATAAAGGATTAAACCAAATATATAATTGGTAGCATAGCCAAGCAAAAAAACTTCCATCAAATAATATATTGCAATTCTTTCTGTAATAGTCCATCTGAAGAACAAAAGGAGTGGGCCCGATGAACCAGTGTTTTAACAATTCCTGCCTTTTGACTGGAATGGTGATGAGATTCAGCATGGATATAATAGCCTGTACGAGACTGAGAAATGTAGGTTAGCATCTGGTTGGTGAAGAATTAAAAGATCTAAAAAGGCTAACTGCTTATTTACTTCTACTTCTAGGGTGAACTGGATCCTTGGATGAAGTGCATTTAATTTAGAGAGAAACTGTTGTAATTCATCAGAATAGCCATTCCAGATAGCAAAAATGTCATCTACATACCTGAACCAATGAGTAGGTCTAGGAGAAATGTTGTCAAAAATATGTTGTTCCGAGTGCTCTATAAAGAAGTTGGCAATAGCAGGAGAAATAGGATTGCCCTTTACTGTTCCTTCGATTTCTTGATATAACTTGTTTTTAAAGGAAAAATAACCAGAATGTAAGTTAAGGGGATAAAAATCCCTTATTGTTTTTCAGCCAGTAAGCGAAACTAAGATCAAAAATTACGATCTGAACGTTTCATGCCGACGAACTGTCGGCGGATCCAAGCGTAAGTGACCACTTGGTAGTGCCACACCACAGCAACTTGTTGCAAAGGTGGAGCAAGATCCCTCACTATTCTTGATATTTTCTCATAATGTAAAAACACAGCTCCTAGGAGATGTAGTACTGTTTTACATTATGAGGAGAGGTCACTACCCAGACCGGTTTCATGTAGCTTCATGTAGCTGATAATTTAAAAGTGACCTACTGGCCTTTAAATAAATTCAATGAGCTCTATGTGACCTAAAAACTTTTATTTTAGCAGGTAGGAATAACCTGAGCTATCTTACAGCGCTTTAGGAATATTATTTTGTTAATGCATTTAGCCTTCTTTACTAATACTTGACTGTATCTAGCACACTGTTTGGAAGTAGACTCTCCGTAAAGTTTCAATATATGTTTCAGTAAGGAAATACTGTGAGTAGACATATTAATTAAAATTATAATAACGGAATTAACTCATGTAAAATATTATTTATTAGTAGAATTTTTGCATGAGTATCACAGGCATCTTCAGTACATGTATGAAGCTAATTAAACAATAAATGACAATTTCAAAAGGTGCCACCTAAGTAGCTAATGTAAGATAACTAAAAAAGGTCAATAAATTTCCTAACTTATTTTAAAAAAAACCAGATAGATAAATAAATTTATATATACACACACACACACACTCACACAATTAAAAAAAAGTTAGGAAAGATTAGCTGATTTATAAAGTACTATCTCCCACAAAGGGGACAGATGTAGACCATTGGATTGGTTTAAGTTAGGAGAGTGAAGTGAAGTGAAGTTTCACATGTTTCTTTATAAAGCTGTTCCATGAGGAACCGACTATTGTGAAGGACTTTTATCTTGTTCCCTCTTATGGGAAATAGTTCTTCACAAATTCCAAAATTAACTTATGTTTGTTTTAATTATTATTATTATTTTTTTTTAAATCTTGTTATACTTATTTTTACTAGAACCTCAATATAATTAGACCATGATGCTCTAAAGCATTACATGTAGTTTGTGCATTTCATTGTTGAGTATCCTAGTTTCTGTTTTAGTTGTTTAATTTGTATGCCGTACTGAAGATACTCTTGATACTAAGGTGAAAATCATCTTCTTCCTCTTTATAGTGCTTTTATCCTACTTGATGCTGGGTCAGCTATGTGACTCTAGGAAACCCCAACCTGTTTGTCACAGAGTCTGGCATTGGGGGTCGGGAGGGGAGACAGCTCTTACGACTGTAGACGTGTGTGTTCATGGGATCAGTTTGCCTGTTCTGGGGGACGAAAAACTTGAGTTTCTGGGTGGGGGAAAAAACCCTCCCTCCATATGAGATGGGCTAACTCACCTTTAGTTGAAAGAGATCAGATAAAGGTTCCTCACATCTTGAATGAGAATTGAACCCAAGTCTTCCTGCCTAAAGGGTTTTGTCTATACTGACTAAGCTACGGAGGCACTTAAGGTGAAAATCTTATTACTAACAAAAATATATATGTAAGTTAAATCCATTTTATGGTTATTTAGCTTTTAACATTTGGTTAATTTTCTAACCACCATCTGCAGTTCAATGTAAAATTGCATTGGACATAAGAATTCCAAGGTTTTGGTAAATTAATACAGCCATGTTAAGCTTAGAGAGATTTGGTGCATATTTCATTGCTACTACTAACCCCCAAAATAGTCTATCTTGTAATGACTTATACGTAGCACATTGTTTTTTTTCCCATCATATCTTGTGTTAAATGGGTGTCTAAAGCATGGTCTGCCAATACTGATTTGTCGTAATGTCTTATGAGACAGAGTCAACAAATCTTCCTGTCTCTCTATAGTAAACTAGTTCACAAGTATCACTAATGGAATAAAGCAACTGATATAACTACAAAAACAACATATCTTAAAACGTTTTAACCCCATGTTTCATCAAATTGTAATAATTTGTTCTTTTTTGTTTAGGATATATAGGAAGAGTTGCTTTAATGTCATTTTTGTTCTAGGCGTTTATCAGAACTTTTCAGTCCCTCTCCCCCTCATACATATTAAGCAGCCTGGCTGTCTTTTGAGATGTCCTGGATATATGAGATAGTGATAGTTTTTTGCAGTTTTGTGTATTAGATGAGTGGAATTGTGTGTGTGTGTGTGTTGGGGGGGGTTGGTATTTTATCTATTTTACGGGAATTATAAGCCATTGGCTAAAACACATGGCAAAGATGGGTGATTTCAGACAGGAATTGTCATTAGAACAGATAGTCCTAGCTCTGTGTGTTAGTATTTTTAGGATACTGTATGGTTGGGCCTGATGGTTGTGCGATCGCTTGTGTAAATATTTTTGTGTGTTGTATTGACTTTCTATAAATGGTAAAAAGATTTTCTCTTATTACTTCTATTTATAGAAAACCAACACTGGAAGTTATTACACTAGCAATCACATTATCATCCAGCTCAAATTGTAACTCCCATCCCCAAAATGTTGTAAACCTGTATATTAATATCATGGAATGGTTAAGGTTTCCTAATTAAATTTTTATTTTTTTTTACATAATCTGGAAATCCTGATCTAGAGATCAAACATGGAATACTTTTTTCAAACCACTTAAGGCCTCTAATAAGTTGAGCAATGATCTCATATCAGGCACTGAGATTCATTTCTGACTTAAGCCAATCATGGAATTCAAACCTACAGCTGCTTGTTGGATCAACCAGCTAGGTCAGCTAAAATCTCTAACACTAACCTATCCTAAAACCACTAACCTGCACAGTCAGGACTATCTGTTCTAATGATGCAGTCTTATCACTGAACAATCTACCTTTGCAACACATTTTTATTCAGTGGCTATAACTCTTATAAAATAACAAATCCCCCTTCCCAGTTTCACTCCTCCTCCAAGGCTTGAGCAAATCAATCGCTATCCCATATATCCAGTGTGCATCTGAAACAATAGCCAGAGTGCTTAATAACATAAGCCCTATACTACATTCAAACCATCTATCAAATCAGCAACCCTCATCCTTTCACCCAAGGAGAGTTCCATGGACAGATGGGAAGTTCTGCTGACATCCACCATGAAGAATATAATGCATTTGTTACCATCACTGTGGCAAGTTGGGACTGGCAAACCATGCATAATTTAAAAATACCAAGAAATTACATACCTGCTTTAATCCTTTATCCAAGTGTAAGCAAACCATGTTTGCACCTGAAGTATTTTCAGGACTGGGGCAACTCGTATATAGAAGCTCATGACTTTACATCACTTGCCTTAGTATCTCATAATGCAAAGCACATATCCTTATGGACATATATAATGCTATGCATTATGAGAAAGGCCACAACCCAGACTGGTTTTGACCTTTATTAAGGTCTTATTAGTGGGAGCCAGACCCAGAAGCGATACCAAGATTGAACTAATGTAAAAGTCATATTTTCATATGTAGTCAAAAGGTGTCATACCTTATTACTAAACTATTCTGGATTAGAGATAGATGTTGAAAGTTTTTTCACTTGGTTATACTATAAATTAAAGATGTCTAGAAATTATGTCTTGGTTTCATCCATTATCTAAGTGTAAGCAAACCAAGTTTGCACATGAGCTGTTATGTCTTTATATGAATACTAGAAGTATCAGAAACAAGGGAAATGAAATGGTTGCAATGACTTCTGCATTACTTCAACCTTAATAGAACTTCTAGGTCTGACTCCGATAACATTATGGGATACTAAGGCAATTGATGTGAATTCATTAGCCTCTATATACAAGTGGCCTAGTCGTGAAGTGACTTCATGTGCAAACTTTATTTGCTTATACTTGGATAATGGATGAAATCAAGAATATAATTTCTTGACATCTTTTATTTATAGTGAAAAAACTTTCACTTCTGTACTGCATTACTAGCTTGTGATGCTACTCAAATTGCAGTAACAGCTATATTGATGCATGTTTTAGTATTATTTCTGCTTTTGTGCAGTAAAGTTATGGTTGCTATACAAATAAATAACTTTTATTTTCCATTACATGAGAATACTATTTATATGCAATTATGAGTAGGAAGAGGAAATGCAACAAAACTTATGAAAAACAAACATAAATAATTACTGCTAGAACAAACTTCAAAATTATAAAGCATCATGAAGAGGAGCATTGTATGGTAAAATAGCATATAATAAAGAAATGAAGTCATCAGCATGAATGCTAATTAAGAAGAAAGATCAGATAAAAAAAAACATGGAATAGTCACAGCATCTTATATGATGAAAGTAATCATTAAACAGAGAAGTTCTGTAATGGATAATATGGAATAATGAGGATTGAAGACTGCATTCAGAAAATAATTCCATTATCAGATGATAATTCAAGCTAAAGTAACAAATCTCTATAAGGTGGTAAAAGAAAATGGGGATGAAGGGGAAACATTTTTAACAAGTAGGCTGGTTTTATAACTTTCAAAAGGCTTCATAACGTCCGATTGTAGATAAAAGTGCTAGTGCTGCTGCAGTAATGAATAAATTTTTAATAGTAAACATTTTTATTACAATAATGAATACATTTTTAACATCGAAAACAGATTTGTTTTGAAAAAGATGCCTTCATGCACTTGTTTAGCAGAAAAGTCTCATCCCGGATATAAAATTTCAAAAGACCATTTGACACTTTTATTATGGACAATAAAAATCTTTATTATTTTTTAAAATTTTATTTAATCCTTTTTAATTTATTTTTCTGTGCATGTTAATTAGTATTTCTGGTGAGTTTGCAGTAAATAAATCATCCGTAATTATTCTTTTTATAACAACACTAATTGTATGTTTGGAACACATTACACTGTGGCACATTATAATAATGTTTTAAACTAGTGGTTCTCAAACTTTTTACCTCTGAGTCCCACCTGACAAGAGAAAACAGTCAGTCCCCCACCCGTTTTAGGTTTTATTTATCAAAATAGAAGTCATACTAAGTTTGACGTTTTATTCAGTTTATTTTGTGTTTTCTACATACTATTTAACAGTTTTGACACAAAATAAAGTATCACAATATTAGGCCTAATGTCATTAACCACCTTACTGGCCATTATGGATCAAATACGCATCATCATATGCTTCGTATCCATCATATATTTCAGTGTAATATTAATGGTATTACAATTTTAATATACTCTTCGCATCCATGGTAACCTGGACGTATATATACATCTTGGCTGGTAGCGTGGTCACTGCTTTTAGCTGCACGTGTATAGTGCTGCCTGGAAGAGGATGCGGCCACTGCCGAACTATCAACACTGCCTCTGGTGCATGCATTTTATAAGTGCGAATGAAGAAAATAATTATTAGTTATTTTTAAATTCTTGATAATTAAAACCTGTATCATCAAAAGTTTTTCTTTCTATATTTTTATTTGTTGTTATTTTTAAAACTGATTTAGGGCAGTTTTAATTTTTATCTGTAGGAAAGTATGCCGTGCCCCCCTTTCAAGGTATTCGTGTCCCCTCTGGGGGGTCGCGCCCCACAGTTTGAGAACCACTGTTTTAAACAGTTTGGGTTTGCATAGCACAGAACTCTTTGGCACCTATTAGCCACACCATGCGAGGTATAACTGTACATAGTTTGCTCAGAAGTCATTTAAATTTTGCATGCCAACTGATAGTACATAGAAATAGTTCATAGTGTTTTGGAGGGGGGAATGATAGTTCGATGTTGTTTGAAAATGTCTAAATTCTGTTATTTAACATTTAAGCATTTTCAGATCCACATTTCATAGTGTGCTGAAGAAATGGATACTGAAACCAAAATGCAACCATGTAGGGCTACAACATAATCATTCGCAGATGCCAAATCCCTTGAGGAGGCTAGCTGCTATCTTTTCATTAGACTCTAGTTGTGTGCATGCATGCACACAACTAGCTTAATGGGATACATGAGATTGCATGGAGGTACATGCGATCTCATATAAGTGTTTCTGCAAGACATAGAGAGCTGCATGTTATGAATTTATATGGAAGGAGCTGCACGCTCTCACTATCAGCCTCTTTTCACAGCAATGAAATATGTTACCCCAACAGCAGAGTGTGGAATTTGGTCTTTGGACTGATGAGTTACACATGCTTATCTGATGGATATTATTATTATTATCAACACCCGACCTCCATGGAGTCAGAGACTCATCGTGGGAGGTACTCACTATTGCATACAATGCTCATCCAATCGTGTCTTAAACTGATTCAATGTGTCCACATCCACAACACACTCCGGCAATGCATTCCACTCACCAACCACTCTCCATGCAAAGAACCTACTTCTCACTCCTTTGCTCACACCTTCCTTATACAGTTTCCAGCAATGGCCTCTTGTTCTACTTCCCTCTCCAATTCTATGAAAAATCTCTTCCATGTGTACTTGATAACAACCCCTGACCAGTTTATATGTCTCGATCATATCCTCCCTCTTCCTCCTATTCATGAGGCTCTGCAACTTACATTCCCTCAATCTGTCCTCATACTCCACATTCCAAAGACCACTGACTACATTTGCAATCTTCTCTGTACCCTTTCCAACATATCCTCATCACTATGAAAACCTGGCGACCAAATCTGTGCGCAATAATCCATATGAGGCCTGATCAAGGCCTTATACAATGGAATCATAACCTCTCTATTTCTGCAAGTCAGGGTTCTCTGCATCATTGCCATTATTCGATGTGATGTCTTCACAACTTGTGCAATGTGGCCCCTGAATTTCAGATCCTTGTCCACCATCACACCTACATCTCTCATCTCCTCTACTTCTGTTAAAGTTTGCCCACCAAATGTATACTTGGCATCCCATCGTTGCTTACCAAATCTCAAAACCTTACACTTGGCAACATTGAACTGATTGTTCCACTTACTTGCCCATTCATGCAATCTATTCAAGTCCTCTCGTAAGGCAATAACATCAGCCTGACTGTGCATTGCTCTCCCTAGTTTTGCATCATCTGCAAACATCTGGATATCACTAGTTAAACCCAACCCAATATCATTAACATACAAATTGAATAACAATGGCCCCAAAACTGACCCCTGTGGCACACCACTGGTGACCTTTCTCTTTCGCGATACTGCACCCCCATATACAACTTTCTAATACCTATGTGACAGCCAGTCACTGATCCAACACAAAAGTCTGTTATCCAATCCCATCTCTTTGAATTTAATTAAGAGCTTGTCATATGGTAGTCTATCAAAAGCCTTTGCAAAATCCAAGTACACCACTGTATATGCATCTCCTCTGTCCAAGATATTTGTCACCTTGTTATAGTGCATAAGTTAGTGAAACATGATCTCCTCTTAACAAACCCATGCTAATAGCCACAGAGAATACTGCTGTTATCAACCCATTTCTGTATCCTACTTATCACCAATCTCTCCAGAACCTTCACCACAACTCCTGATATACAGACTGGTCTATAATTTGAAGCTACAGCCTTATCACCACCTTTATGCAGTGGAACAATTTTACCCTCCTTCCACTCTCTTGGAACCTGTGACGTTGCAAAACTCTTGTTAAACAGGCATGCAATGCTACTGCCAGTTCCCTGGAACATTCTCTTAAGATGCCTGGTGATATTTCATCAAATCCTATCGCCTTATTAATATCAAGGTTATTTATTTCCTCAAATACCTCCTGCTCACTCACAATTAAGCTATTCTCTCCTATGTCCTCTACACTCAAGTTCCTCATGATTCCACCCTGATCAGGATGAAACACTTATAAATTGATCACTGAATACCTCAACAATGTCTTCTCCAGCAGTTACCATTCTACCACTTTCATCCCTTAACTTCATCTTTCCATGATCATTCTTCCTTCTAATTGCCACATATCTAAAAAAACTCTCTAGGGTTTTTCTTAGCCTGCTTTGTCAATTTCTGCTTATACTCTACTTTTGTTTTCCTTACTAACTGATTCACTCTCCTGGTTTGTTCTTTATATTCTTCATGTGACTGATTACCATTATTCATCTTGTACTTCCTCCAAAGGACTTTCCTTTTTCCAGATTTCATGCTTAAGCTCCACATTCATCCATTTTATACCAACCTTTGGGAATACATTCATACATTGATGCTGTTATGCATTTCTTTGTAAGTTTCCATGCAGCATTTATTTCCTTACTGCTCAACTCCTCGTTCCATGTTATAGCTCGAAGTTGTCTCCTAAGCTTGTAATAATCACCAGCCTTATAATTCCACATATATCCTTTCCTCGCAAAAGCCTGCATATGACTAGCCACAACACAGGTGATTACTTCATGATCACTTTCACCAATTGGAGGAAAATGTGAAACCCCTCTAACAATTACATCCTCTGATGAAATGATGAGATCTAGAACTCTTGATCCTCGTGTGCCTTTCTTTACATGCTGCCTGAGATAGTTATCTCTCAAGAACTCGAGAAATTCACTTTCCTTATTCCCAAATGATATCTCTTCATTCCAATCTATACCACCATAATTAAAATCACCCATAATAATTACCCTTCCTTTGTTCACTAATCCAAGTTGTTTATACATTTCTTCATCACCACCTTCCACATTCCCAGGCCTATAGCTACATCCAACTAAATATGTCTTCCCCTCAACCTCCACGTTACACCACACTGTCTCATAACCATTGCCACTATTTCCCCTCTTTCATGTCTACCTTATGTGGACTTAATTCCCCTGCTATTATAAGCAGCACTCTCCCTCCCTTCGTGCCCTTTCTATCTTCATGAAAAATACTGTACCCTTCCATTTCTATTTCCATTATGATATCATCTTCATTCAACCATGTTTCACTTATTCCAATGATTTCGGGGCGAATAAACTCAATCACTGAAACCATTTCATCCCCTTTATTTCTGATACTTCTGGCATTTGTAAACAAACACAACAATTCATTTTTAGGTCTATAGCCAGTCCTATCCAAGCCACATGTTGGTTGTGATTTTCCCACTACACCTTCCAAATCACCTTTATCACCACTTACCACATATACCTCCTCGGTCTCCACTTCTCCACCCACATTGCAATATAACCCATCTTCATACACACATTCACTGCCACTTTCAATATGCTTGAGTATGGAGGAGTTATGTAGAACACTGTTTTTTTTTTGTTTTTTTTTACATGTGTGTTGTTCCAACTGTTAAGTTGTTGCTAGTTTAATAATAGGGTATGGATTACGTTTACATGTTATAGTGCATTTAACTGTAACTGATGGGTCTTACATGATGTTCTGGCCAATTGTATCAGTTTTAAGATACTGATAATATCATAATAATACTCTGTATTACAAATCAGTAATTGTAAATATGTTTTAAGATGACATCAGAGCACTGGTATAGCTAGCATAGCATCCCAGCTTGAACCTGATAGAATGAACATATGTGGGATGAACTGGAATGCAGAACTAAGGCACAAAATATATATAAATAAAGTGAAACTTGCACTTTAAAGGAGGAGTAGAGTACAATACTATTAACTTTACTACCCGAAATTAGTAGCAAGTCTTTCACCACCTGTTAAACTGGGAAAAGAATTTTTCACCAGTTATTCACTACCAGTAGTGGGACTACATGGTATTAATTTCTGCCAAAATAAAGATGCATATCTGTAAGTGTCCTATGACTTTTGGTCAGGTGGGGGTATTTCTTTTTTAAGATGCATTTTATAAAATGCCAAGAGAGAAGCTATTCAATACACTACAGTTATATGGTGTCAATGGAAAATGATATCAATCAATACTCAGTCTTTATTTGAGTTGTAAGTAAGTAGTTAGAATTGAAGGAAGTACAGGAAGATGGTTTAATGTTAAATCTGGTGTGAGACAAGGATATACGTTATCTTCATTATCTATATGGATCATATTATGAAAGAAAGTGGTATTAAACATGATATCAGAATTGGAGATGTTAATGTCAGCTCTTTGCTTTATGCAGATGATGTTATACTTCTAAATAAATCCACTACAAGTTTGCAAGATTCCCTGACTAAATTGAATAACTGTTGTAACAGATATGGTATGAAGGTCAGCAATAAAAAGACAAAGACAATGAAAATAGGTAGAATTGTTGAAAATGTCAACTGCGTTATGAACGGAGAACCTGTGGAACAAGTAAAACATTTCAGCTACTTAGGCACGATTTTTAGTGAAGATGGTAAATTAAATATAGAAATAGACAACAGAATCAGCAAAGCTGGTATGGTGGGAAGTCAATTGAATAAATTCATATGGAATAAGAGAGAAATTAGTTGGAACACTAAATGAACTGTATACAAGACAGTGTTCAAACCAGTTTTAACTTCCGGATCTGAAAGCTGGGTCAGAAGTAAAACACTTGACCCAATACTAGAGACTGCAGATATGAGAGTCCTAAGAAAGACTAGAGGCGTGAACAGATAGCATCAATGGCAATATCATATTAAAAACCGCAGATATTAGGAAAGAACTTGACATTGTTCAGCATTCGCGAATGTGTTAGCAGAGCTAATCTCAGGTGGTATGATCACTTAAACAGAATGGACAAGGAAAGATTAGCAAAACAAGTGTTCTCTGCCAGGTTGGCAGGTAAACGACCCACCCAGAGGAAGACCAAGATATAGGTGGATTGATAAGGTACAAAGTGCTTTAGATGATAGAAATATAAGATCTGATAATGTTGGAGCCTTGACAAGTATAGTTCGCCCACAGATTTGATGTCCCTCGAAACTACTGCGCATGTCAGAAAAAGGAGAATCCATTCCGATAATAGGGTAATCAATCTGTCTTCTGGGAGGTAATAATAAACAAACTGAGTTTGTTTATTATTACAGGTCGGAAAATTTAGCTTTTCTTTTATGAACATTGTTGTTTTTAAAGTGTAACTATTTTGCTTGTATAACAGTTGGAAAATGTACGTAGAGTGTTAATACGTGCAAATACTACGTTCTACATAAAACAATGTCACTTCGCTCCATGATAAGTTTCCTTTTATTCTGGGACTTTTTAAAACAAAATCCGATTTCATGAAGTATTTTCCTTAAAGTTTTTCTTTTCCAAGGAAAATTAATTTTTTCTTTAAGCACAGGAATCAATTTCGGAACAGTTGGCACTCTTTTCTCGAATACGTAAAATTCATGAATAGCTCTTCTTATAACGTCTACATCAAAATCATTCAAAGCTACGGTTTCGGTGGTTTTACTCTGGCGCTTTTTTTTTTTTTTTAGGAGATTTAAATTTTGGCTTACCTTCACCTTTTGATTCCCTATGAATTCTTTTAACAGTTGGCCCCGATACGCCCGCAATTGCACTTGCACGTTTTATGACTTGAGAAAGGGGAACAAGAAGACGGCCTTCTGACGATTCTTTTTCGCAGAATGTCAGCACATTATTCAATATTCTTTTGCAAGAGCTACTGAAACGTGTAACAATAGAACTTGTTGACTGTACTGGATCCATCATACAAATTAATAATAAAAAAAAATGCAAAAAGAGAACAACAAAAATCAAGCTAATACTAGTACAGCAACAGACAAGAAAGCACGTGATTTCGCATGTTGGTGACCAATTCGTACATCCTTCATTTCTTTCTCCCCTACAGCATGAATCGACTAATTCTTGGCACAAATCCAACAAGGGATCTAGAAATGGTGGGCGAACTATAACAGGCTGATTTGGAGGAAAATTGTAGATAGGATGTTAGTAATGATGTAAATTTTTCATTTAGTACTATCATATCCTGTACAACACTTGAGGGTACATGTCAGGAATTTGATGATGATGAGACATATATTTGCAATAAGCAACTAGTTAGGAAATGACTTCTTTTATATCCAATAAAGAATATGAACCCGTTTTTTTTTTTTCAAGACCAAAATGAACGATGCGATTTGGAACCAATTTTGAACACACAAATACCTTGAATATATTCTAAATCTCAAATTTCATTAAATTCCATTCAATCTGAGAAGAATTACTGTAATCTGTAATTTTGATACATTCTGCCTCTTTGATGTCCCTACAAATGCTCAAATAAAAATTGGGATGGCTTGACCAATTCTGTAAGAATTCCAAATACCAAATTTCAGTAAAATCATGTCGATTTTATTGAAATTTGTATTTTCAATAAAATCAACAATAAATTATTTTGTTCTTCTGTATGGACAAAACAACAAAATAATTGTTGTTCCTTTTCCAGATCAACAAAACTTAAATGCAGATCTTCGTTATATTCCCATGCTTTCTCAACTATTTGTTGTAAAGTGAGGATCTGATTCTAACAGCTTCTTTTTGGCCTGAATCCAGCTAGTTCTTCACCAAGCTTTTCTTCCACAATTCTTCTCAACTGTTTCTTAGGTATACTTGCATAAATCTTGCCAGGAACACTCAGTAGGGAAATCCTCTGTAATTCTCACATTCAGTTTTATTTCTCTTTTTATATGTGGATACTATGAGAGCTCTACTCCAATCATCGGGAATTTGTCCCTCTGTCCAGGCCTTTTGAACTATGCAGTGCAGACAGTGTAAGACTTTTATACCACCATACTTCAGCATTTCTAGTCGAATATCATCTACTCCTGCTGACTTTCCACATTTCAGGCCTTTGATGGCTTTTTCTACTTCAAGTATCGATATGCATTCTTGACTGTATGCCTGTCGAGTGTTTTTTACCACTGCACTATTACTGTTTGTTTCATTTATCAATTTTTCGAAGTAATTACTCCATACTTCAAGGATATCTTTTTCTCCTGTTTTCATGTCACCTTTATCATCTCTAACTCTTTTTACTGCACTCTTTCCTCCATTTCTAAGCTTCTTCAACAACCTCCAGAATATTTTGCCACTTCTTGATATTTATTTTCTATGTTCTTGCCAAAGTCCTCCCATGACTTTTGTTTAGCTAGTTTTACACAGTCTTTAGCTTTGTTACATTTGTCTCTGTATTCTCTAAGAGCACAAGCTGACTTATTTGCCAAGAACTTTTGATATGCTTTCTTCTTTTCCTTCACTGCCTCTTTAACTTCCTGTGTCCACCATGGAGTTCTGATTTTCTATCCTTGCAGATAACCTCACCACATGACTCTCTGGCTGAGAATCAATGAGGGTTTTCTTCGAGGCTTGCCACTGAATTTCCAAGGTTTGGTTCCTGTTCTCAAACTCTTTCATTTCTTTTTTCTTGAATATTTTGTGTATTTTAGTCTACACTTCACATCTGAGAGCTGATCAACTTTTATTTGCTTTAAAACTTTCTTACATGTTCTTCTTTTCAATACGAAATTCAATTTTATCCTGCTCAAGACTAAATAGTGATCACTTCCAATTTCAAATCCTCTGTACACTCTGGTGTCCTGCACCAGGGAGAAAACCTCACTATCAACAACAACATAGTCAACGAAACTTTTCGTATTCCTTGCCTCTTCTTTCCATGTGAATTTTTGCACATTTTTATGTTGGAACATGGTGTTAGTAATAACCAGTCCATGTCCTGAGCGGAAATCCAACAGGTATTTGCCATTATTATTAGCTTTGCTCTTTTCTCCAAATTTTCCCAAAATAATATTTTTGTATGTCTGACAATCATTTCCCACTCTGCTATTTAGATCCCCAATAAGGGCCAACTTTTCCTTTTTCATTGTGTCAGTTGCTTTTTCTAAAGCATCAAAAAATTCCTGCACTTCTACCTTAGTAGAACCTTTTGTGGGACCATAGGCACAAATAAGTCTCATTGTCCAGTTACTCATTCTGATATTTGCCCACATCACTCTACTTGAGACTGCCTGCCATTCAAGAAGATTAGCCTCGTATTTAGTGTTGAATACTATGTCTACTCCTTCTTTTCCTTGATTGTTATTTCCTGAATATAACATTTTGTATTTATTGCTCAGAAAGATCTTGCCAGTTTTTGTCTTTTTTGTTTCAGTCACGCCTATTATGTTGATCTGGTACTTATCTAATTCCTCACCTAGCTCCATTTCTTTGCCATTCATGTTTCTTATGTTGATAGTACCGATCTTTAACTCTGGTGATGTTGAGTTGGGGTGTGCTTTCAGATTTGTTCTAGTAGCTGACTTTTCGCTGTTCGCCCTGGTTCCCTGGTGAAAAAAACGGTGGCCTTGTGTAACTGAGCGAAGCCCCAGCCGGCATGAAAATTTGTCATGTTGTACCATCATTTTGTATATTGGTTTAAGACAATAAGAATACAATTTGGTCGGCTAAATCCCAAATTGCCAGCCCATCCTCGTTCATTCAGTATCTAGGTAGATACCCAACAGGGTGCACCACGAGAAGGTGAGGATTGGACATTAGGTCAGAAGCCCTGGTCGGTTTTCTGCATTCCTTCAAAGGCTATGTGGAGGTTTCCTCTCAGTCATACAGCTTTGATCCTTAAGCACCTCAAAAAAATATATGTCTGTCATTTCTTAATCCAGTGCAGATGAATTAGGAAACAAATCCTACTGGCTCAGCACTTTGCAACCATATGCTTGGGAAAGGAGTGTCCTAGGTTCGATTCCCGTCGGAGACATGACGAGCTGAAGGATCTTCCTCAGCCATAGACAAGTTAGCCGGTCTTGGAAGTGGACAGCAGGGTTTCCCCCCCCCCCCCAGTTTATCCTGGCGTTTTTCCTCCCGCAGAGCAGGCAAACTGGCCTTGAACTCAACGCCATATAAGACAAAGATACACCGGGGCGTAGGGCTGACCACCTTATCCCTTAACGGTTGAGGTTCGTTGATTTAAAAACCTCTTGACACTGCAAGGTGAAAGAGGGTTAAAGGAAAATGAGAACCTGAACAAATCGATAATATTTATCTTGTGGATTTGTTTAGGTCAACTAAGACACTGTTTCACTGAAAAAAGCTGGTTAAAATCCAGCTTAGAATGTAAGGAACGTTCATAAAGGCTTTTCGATTGATAATAAATTAGCTGGTATCATATAAAGTGGCAGGATTTTCTTTTCTTTTACAAAATGTTAGTTTTAATTATAAAAATTTAAAAAAAAATTACTTGTAATAAATGTAAACTTAATTATGTATTTGTTATTATTTTTACTAATACATGAGAGTATATATGTAAAAAAAAAAAAAAAAAAAATGTTGTAAAACAGACAAATAGGCCAGTTAGCAGATATAATTACAGACATAACAGGCTGTGGAGGATAGGATTAATTGCCATATCATTACCATAATCTTATAAGAATCCAAGTAACAGTTGTAATAAGGAGTTGAACCTAATAAATAAGGGAGATGGAATTTCTTTATCAATCTATATTCCAAAATTTAAACATACTATTTGATTTTTAAGACCATGGATTTAATAAACATTTATACAGATCATCTACTAGTTTCACTAGCTGTAACTCTCTAGCTTTGTCAAGACGAGAAAGTTAATGCTAGTATTAAATATCAAAAAACAAAAGAATGAAGTAACAGTTTAAAAACAGTTAGACAAATTGGAGAGCATGCTTAACATCGCACGCATAAGGCGTGAAGACTTAGTTATTGTTATTAAGTCGCGTTTTATAAATTTTTGAGTAATTTAGTTCCATTAAACTTAATGAATTTATCAGATTTTTCCACGTCTTTTAATATAATTTCCTGGTTTCTATTGAGATTATTTCCTGTTCGTAGGACTACTGCAGCTTCTTTAAGGGTTCTACATCTAAAATCCTCTTCAATATATGGCATGGAACTGTTATCCCAATCTATTGAATGGTTTGAAGTTGAGAAATGATGTGCTAACCCGAAGGTGTCTGTTCTATTATGATTGACATCTCCGACATGCTCTTTCTTTCGAATTTCTAGGCTTCTTGAAGTTTGGCCTATGTAGGTAAGTCCACACATATAGTACGCCCACCATTTGTAGATCTCTGCTTGGCGTTTTGCCAAGAATAGTCGATTCTTGCTGAAGGGGAGAAAGAAATGAAGGATGTACGAATTGGTCACCAACATGTGAAATCATGTGCTTTCGTATCTGTCGCTGTAATAGTAGTAGCTTGATTTTTGTTGTCACTTTTTTGCATTATTTTTTTATTATTAATTTGTATGATGGATCCAGTACAGTCAACAAGTTCTGTTGTTAAACGTTTCAATAGCTCTTGCAAAAGAATCGTTAAAAGACAGTCTCCTTGTTCCCCTTTCTCAAGTCATAAAACGCGCAAGTGTAATTGCGGGCGTATCGTGGTCAATTGTTAAAAGAATATGTAGGGAATCAAAAGGTGAAGGTAAGCCAAAATTTAAATCTCCTAAAAAAAAACGCAGAGAAAGAAAACCATCGAAACCGTAGCTTTGAATGATTTTGATGTAGATGTTATAAGAAGAATTATTCACAAATTTTACGTGGTCGAGAAAAGAGTGCCAACTGTTCCGAAATTGATTCCTGTGCTTAAAGAAAAAAACTAATTTTCCTTGGAAAAGTGAAACTTTAAGGAAAATACTTCTTGAAATCGGATTTTGTTTTAATGCTGTTGAATAGTTTAAATGCTATTGAGTAGTTTAATTGCTATTGCTATATCAATGCTATCGAGTATGTTTGGGCAGAAGTGAAAAGTTTCATTCGCTATCGCAATGTACGTGGGGATATTGACATGTTGAAACTTTCAGAACGGGTGATTGAAAGTGTTACAGTTCAAAACTGGGGAAAATATTGCTCTCATGTCACCTCATTGGAAAATATGTATTGGGACTGAGACGGGATTATCAAAAAATTATGCAAACCTTTGGTGATCAGCTTTAGTGAAAGTGATGGCGATTCGGACACCAATTCAGATGACTATGAAGATTAAAAGGATTTGATAATGGTATTTTTTTCCAACCTTTTTTAAAAGAGTTGCAACAAGTCGTAAATAATTAATCGGTTTAGGACATTAAAGTGTCTCAGTTCTCTCAACTGTAAGTTTAGAATATCTAAGTTCATTTGAAAAAAATTTCTGTTTTTCTGTATAATTATTTCTATTTTATAGAAAACTTTCTTAAAAATAAATTTTGTTAAATTTTTGTTTTATACTATACCTTTTTAATTTTGTTAATACTCTACGTACATTTTTCCAACTGTTATACAACAAAATAGTTACGCTTTAAAAACTGCAATGTTCGTAAAAGAAAAGCCAAATTTTCTGACCTGTAATAATAAACAAACTTATCCCAGAAGACGGATTGATTACCCTATTATCGGAATGGATTCTCTTTTTTTGGGACATGGGCAGAAGTGTCGAAGGGTCTCTCTAATCTGTGGGCAAACTATACAAGGTATGCTATAAACACCTGCGTATTTGTAGAAAGTGACGCTATCCTTAGTGGATCTTAATAACTGTCTTATAGTTGTGGGAGGTTTAAAAACAACTCTGATGTTAAAAGGTCTCATGATTCTTGCTATTTTGGTGGAGACTGATCCATCATAGGGTATGACAATGGATGATACGTACTGGGTTGTTCGAGGTTGTTGCCGGAGGTTGTTTCTATAGAGAATTTTGTTGATAATATTTTGAGGATAACCATTTTGCGATAGAGTTTATGATATAAGGGAAAACTCAGCAAGTATGTCTTTTTCCTCTGTGATGATATTTTTGGCTCTGCTTTTTTAGCATATGTATAATGCTCAGGTGTTTATAGCATACCTTGTATGTGTGGACTTAGGAATTACCTACAAACGGCAAACTTCAAGAAGCCTAGAAATTCGAAAGAAGGAACATGTTGGAGATGTCAATCATAATAGAACAGACACCTTCGGGTTAGCACATCATTTCTCAACTTCAAACCATTCAATAGATTGATATAACAGTTCCATGCCATATATCGAAGAGGATTTTAGATGTAGAACCTTTAAAGAAGCTGCAGTAGTCCTATGAACAGGAAATAATCTCAATAGAAACCAGGGAATTATATTAAAAGACGTGGAAAAATCTGTTAAATTCATTAAGTTTAATGGAACTAAATTACCCCAAAATTATAAAATGCGACTTAATAACAATAACTAAGTCTTCATGCCTTATGCGTGTGATGTCACGTGTGCTCTCCAATTTGTCTAACTGTTTTTAAACAGTTACTTCATTCTTTTGTTTTTTTTGCATTTAACACTAGCATAACCTTTCTCGTCTTGACAAGAGAGTTACAGCTAGCGAAACTAGTAGACGATTTGTATAAATATTTATTAAATCCATGGTCTTAAAAATCAAATAGTATGTTCAATTTTAATGAAAAGGACCAAATAACAACTTTCAGTATGAACAATCTGTATTCCAAGTTTTGTTCGTTGTCAATGTTGAACTGTTTGAGACTAAGAACATCATGTTGTTGATATTTGATGTGTAAACTGTCAGTTATGTATAGATCTGAAAGCATAACTTGAAAATTCAGAAATTAAAAAAGCATGATGTTTTAACGGTTAAATTCTAATTATTATACTACAGAAAGCAACATTTATATAATAATGCATACTTTATTTTTATTTAGATGAGCTTTCAAAGAAAATAAAAGAAGCCTCAGTCATTTGTAATTAATTTCGTTAGTTTTACAAAATACTCGGGAGGAAAAAGTATATGGTAGAACTCGGTTATAACGATCAAGGTTACAGCGAATTCATGTTTATAACGAATAATTTTGAAGGTATATTTGAATTACATTTGATTTAATGCATGTATTTCATATTTATTACGAATTTGTTTCACGTGAATAACGAACGAATAATACACGTTAGTCGTTCCTTTACTGACCTTTCATATGTACGCATTTTCTGGTTGTGGAAAAATGTTGGGAGTCAAACGGAAAATTTTATCAGTTTCTGAAAAAGTAGAAATTATACGGGAGGTGGAAAGTGGCCAATCAAATCTGACAGTAGCAGAGAAGTATGGTTTGTCCCCATCTACAATATCAACAATTTGGAAGAATCACGAGTTGACTCTGAAAGCTTTTGAAAACAATTTATCGAAGTGTAAAAAACTTAAAAAGTGTAATAAAAGTGACGTTGACGAGGCACTTCTTTCATGGTTTAAAGTGCAAAGAACCACTGGCTTACCTATTAGCAGACCAATTTTGAAAGTTCAAGCTGAAAAATTTGCTGTTCAACTTGGTTATAGCGATTTTAAATGCAACAATGAGTGGATCGATCGCTTTAAGAACAGAAACAATATTGTCTATGCAAAAGTAAGTGGCGAGGCGTTGTCCATTGAAAAAAGTTGTTTCTGACTGGATCAAGAACGTATGGCCGGACATCAAATGAAGGTATGGACACAACAACGTATATAATGCAGACGAAGCAGGGTTTTTTAATAATTTAACGCCCGATAAAACTTTTCAATTTAAAAACGGAAAGTGCATTGGCAGAAAACTTATCAAAAATAGACTCACAGTTTTAGTTTGTGCGAACATGACCAGTAGCGATAAAAGAAAGCTTCTTGTAATTGGAAAATTGGCAAAGCCTAGATGCTTTAAAAACATAAAGAAACTTCCCATTGATTATACAGCGAATAAGAAGGCCTGGATGACATCTTCAATTTTCGAAAATGAAATTCGCAAGTGGGATAAAAATCTTCGCAGTGAAAACCGGAAAATTTTGTTATTGATAGACAACTGTCCTGCCCATCCTGTAGTGGCTACTTTAACAAACATAAAACTTGTTTTTTGCCACTGAATGCGACATCTGTCTTGCAACCACTTGATCAAGGCGTAATTCGATGTTTTAAATCCCATTTTCGTCGTCTGTTAGTCTTGGAACTGATGGAACGCAGAGAAAAATCCGCGGAAAATGCTTATGCTTATGACTTGAAGATCATTGTACTTCACGCAATACGTTTAATGACTGATGCTTGGAATTTGGTGTCATCGTCTACGATACAAAACTGTTTTAAGAAAGCTGGTCTTGCGGAATACGAGTGCGAATCTGTAGAAGATGAAGAGGATAACTTACCGTTATCAGCGTGGTTAAAAACGCGAAACTTGAACAATTTTGAAACGTGTGCAGAGATTGATAATTTTATAGACATTGATAATGGCGTCGCAACTTCGGGTATACCAACAGATGCTGACATCTTAAAACAAATCTCTCATACACCAGAAGAAGATAATAGTAGTAGTGACTGAGGAAGAAAATAGCAGTGATGAGAAAATCGTTACCTGGTGTGAAGCAGAAAGTGCTTTACATATTTTAATAAGATTTATGGAATTGCGATCTGTAAGTTCAGACTACACATTCAAGCATCTTAGTGGTATAAGGAACAATTTCAAACGTATGAAATATGCGTCTTGTGCAAAGCAAAGCAAGCTCGATGATTTTTTATGTAAAAATGTAAAGTTTTAAAAATAAATTTTTGTTCTTTATATGTATGTATGCACATATGTATTTATGTTACCCAATATACCTATGCTGAGAAAAATCTGAAAACATTTTAAATTCGCTCAAATTATGACCTTCTTGGATATAACGAATAATGATTATTACGAACAAATATATGCGGTCCCATGGAATTCATTATAACTGAGTTCTACTGTATTTATAATTCGAGTATAAATATATTCAAGTATATTTATAATAAAGTATATTTACTTTACTGCATGCCAGAATTTGAGTGCCTCTCTTCAACTGGACAAAACACTTCCTTAATTCCCAGCTTTTCCTGTCAGCCAATATTGTTATATTTATCTTTTTATTGCCAGTTTATTTTAGAGATATGAAGATGTGTCGTAACTCATGATACCTAAGTGTTAAAATTGTAGTATTGAAGTTACACGAGCATTTTCTTTTTCTTTTTTTTTTTTTTTCATACACATTCACTTTTATTTAGTTTGCAGATACAGTTACTTCAGACAGAATTAGACTCCATTCAAGGTCGAGCCCGTGATATGTTACTCAGCCAAGGAGCGGAATTGACACTAGCAGCAATGTCTCTGTCTCAAGTTGCCTTTGGGATTCATTCAATACTTACTACAGCAGCTGACTTTGCATCTTCACATCTGGAGTTAGAAAATGAGGTGTAGTGAATTTTTTTTTTTTTTTTTTTGTAATTAAAGGTTGATAATGACCACTTAATTCCATTCATTTTCTAATTAGATTTCTAATTGTTTTATATTATTTCAAAGTGTAAAAACTTACATTGATGATACTGGACTTTTTTGTTCTTACTCTTTTACTGTGCTTTTCTTTCCTTGTTCCTTACTGTTTTACAGACCACAATCAATCCATGGACATTCGGTAAGGGTGATCCTGGTAGTCTTGCACTACTTTGGTCTCTGCTTTGGCAAGATGGGCAGTCCTGAATGGCTCAGCCAGGATAAATCAGCTAGTGGACTTGCCTGCAAGGGTCAACGGTGTTGCACTTAGTCTCACCCCATGGTCTGGGATTAGGATTCAAGGCTTTCTGTGGTACTGGTATAGCACTGCTGAGTGCAATCATTGATTGCCAGTGAGTGGGAGTCTATGTGTGGCTCCGTGGTGGGTGTGGAGCTCTGGCACTGAACCAAAATACCCTTGAGCATGAATTCATCATCCGTAAACATTTCAGGGGTCCCTAACAAAGTCTCAACCAAGTACTGATAACTTGCATACATTTGATAACAGAAGTAAAGCAAAAGATATATGATACTAGTATAAATGTAACAATGTTCTTGATCATTCACGCAACAGGTAAAAAGCCAATAGGAAAAATGTCTCCCTTCATCCTTCAAAAGGGTTTAGAAGGACTGGCAAAATATTCCAAAATTGTTAAGGAATTATGTTCTGGTGATATCCTTGTGGAAACATGTCAACAACATTCCAATAAACTACTGAGAGCAACATCAATGGGTGGAATACTTGTCACAGTATCACCTCATAAAACACTCGATTCTTGTAGAGGAGTTATATCAGAATGGAATTTCCTTGATGTTCCTGATGAGGAGATATGTTCAGAGCACAAAGATCATGGAGTAACAGGTGTGAGATGCATCCTGATATGTAGGAAAGGTCACCTGGTTTCAACCAGGAACATCATATCTTTATTTTCGATACACCTAAGCCTCCAACATCTGTGAAAGCAGGGTGTCTCACTATCGTATTAGTGTACATCTCTAATCTAAGATGCTTTAAATGTCAGAAATATGGCAGTTTAGGCTATACCACTTGTGCTCGATGTGGTAGAAGAGGATGATAACAAATCTTGCTCTGTAAAAAAAAATAAATAAATAAAAGTGTAAACGTGTCAACTGTCAGAGAGAGATCATCCATCTAGCTTACTCTCATGCATGTCAGAAGTGGATGGATGATAAAGAAATTAAAAAAAATTAAAACAACAAAACAATAGGTCATGCAATCGATATGCTCAACATAGCACTTGTGATCATAATATCAGAATGAAAAAAAGGAAGTTAACCACTACTACACGTGTTCTGAGAGCCTCTTATGCTGAGAAGGTGGAAGCTAAGAAAATGTACGCAGCATCTCAATCATGTATGTCTATTCCACCATCTGATAATTTAACCATACATGAATTTTATGATCACAAGTGCTCTGTTGAGCATATCAATTGCATGACCTATTATTTCTAGAGACAACTCCCAAAATGGTTACATTAGATGAGAACCCACTTTTAAAAAAATTATGACAAAGATATCACGTAAAGATAAACTACCAGACACCCACACGCAAAAAAAAAATGGATACTTCAGTATCCACTGAAAGCAAATTGAACTAGCCAACTGGCCTTGACTCACCAGATGTATTGAATATCTTACCATAGGAAGATAGGGACACTGTCCATACTTCCCAAAAACAATTGATAAATATAAATTTGACGAAGGTAAGCCCTCTACTTCCCAAAACCCACACAAGTCTATAAAGCCAAAACAATCAGAAAATTTTTATAATGGAACTCATGGTTTTTACCAGAATATCAATGATATTAAGATTTTGTTGCAGAAACAGAAAGGTTTCTGCTTCTGTCTACAGAAAACATACCTAAGACTTAATGAGGACCAAACCTTAAGGAATTTTGCTGTTGTATGCATGGACAGAACTGGAGGTGGTCCTGCTCATGGAGGAGTAGCTATCCTAGTGGGCATTCATACTACTTTCCATACTACTCTCTGCTCTGGAAGCAATAGCAATTTTCCTATCCGTGTGATTTCTTATTACAGTATGTTCAATTTATTTACTACTGAGTGCTGAGTTAAATGAAATTTATCTTTATAACATTGTCTTGCAACTGCCTGAACCCATACTTCTTATGGATGACTTTAATGGTCACTACTATATGGGTTAGTGCCAACACAAATAGACGAGGCCAAATCATTGAAAGAATCCTTGACAACAATGACCTCTCTCTTTTGAATAATAGAATCAAACTTTATTCCATATGCTTATTTCTTCCACTCTTATTCTGCAATTGATCTTACCAGCTTCTCCCCTTCCATTCTTTCATTGCTCACTTGGGATTTTGAAGAGAACACTTTCATTTTCTTTGTGATCATTTTCCTGCTCTTTGCACAATATCTTCAAAGATATTGTGCAAGGAGCAGGAAACGGATGCCCATTTTCCATATGGGCATCCGTGTAGGAGAACCATGTTCTTCTACACGGATGCCCATATGGAAAATGGATTAGGTTGACTGGAACACTTTCCTCTCTTGCAATATTTAATACCAACACAGTTAATCAACCACCTATCAATGAAGCAGTCAACTATGTAACAGACTGCATAATCCAGCAGCATTAGCCTCCATTCCAAGAACATCATCTTGATTTCCACTCTATTCAAAGTTTTGGTGGAATCCAGAATGCCAGGGAGCCAAAAAAGATCAACACAGAGCCTGAGATATATTTTGTAGATACCTCACCACATCGAACTTAACAGCATTTAAGTGTGCTCAGGCCAGAGCACGTTATGTGATGTAAGAGTAACTTTGGATCCAATTTACCTTGTTAATTGCAAAATGACCAGTGCAAAATCTGTATGGGATAAAATAAAATGAGTAGATAGCTGTAAGTGTTATGGAAGTGATATTGTGATCAGCAATAACACTTCCATAATGAAAGTGTTATTACTGTTTGCAAGCTATTACAGGCACTTTGGGAGAAAATTTTGGAAGAATCTCAGCAATAGCTTCATGTCCTCTTGAATTTTTAATATTGAAAGAGCAGCAAAAGGAAGAAAAGCTAAATTTTTCTACCAATGGACTTGAGCCATACAATCAGCCATTTGTTAAGGAGGAACTAAAAAGAGCTCTTTTACTATCTCACCCTAGTGCAGTACGGTCTGATGACATCCATTATGAAGTGATAAAGCATCTACCATCATCTTCTATGGATATTTTCTTCTTAACATACAACAGAATACTTGCAGAGGAAGAGGGCCCAGATTCTTGGAATATGTCAGTTGTGATTGTTATCCCAAAACCATTTAACACAAGCAAGTAATTATCAACTATTGCTTTGACCAGCTGTCTTTGTCATATATTACCAAAAATGGTTAATGCAAGACTTCTCTGATATTTAGAAAGCAACAATCTTCTCTCAAATACAGTGTGGCTTTCGTAGATATCATTCAACTTTAGATCATTGGTTCGTTTAGAAACTTGTATAAGAGATGAATTTGCAAAGCAAGAGCATCTGGTTAGTTTTCTTTGACATGGAAACAACTTATCACACGGAAACAACTTATGACACAGCTTGAGATATGGAATATTAAAAGACCTTTATAACCTGGCTCTCAGAGGACACCTTCCAATATTTACTAAATGCTTTCTGTCCAGGCAAACTTTCCAACTCAGAGCGGGAAGTACGCTATCTTGACCATATCATCAAGAACAAGGGTTCCTCAAGGGTCTGTCTTAAGTATGACACTTTTTGCTATCAAAGTTGACTCAATCACTGAACAGTTTCCTCCCACTGTAAACAATGCTCTATATGCAGATGACTACAAAATTTATTTTCACTCTCATAACATGAGGGTAATTGAAGACAATTTCAGCAAGCAATTGACAATGTTTCTTTATGGACTCTTAGTAATGGGTTCAGGTTTTCAACAGAAAAATGTGTGTGTGTGTATGTGTTTACACTTCTGTCAAAAACGTACTCTTCACTTTGATCCTGAATTAATATTGGATGAACTGTCCAGTAGCAACAGAAACGTTCTTGGGACTCATCTTTGACAGGAAACTTGCATTCCTTGCACACATTCGTCAACTAAGAGAAAAGTGGAAGAGAGCATTGAATCTCCTTCACACTCTATCCTCTACTGAATGGGATACTGATCGAATTTCATTGCTTAATCTTTATTTTGAACTTATATAATATATTCAAACCAGGGTTATGGTTCTCACATCTATTTTTCTGCAAAGCAGTATAACCAGTTATGTTTGGATCTAATCCATCATCAGGGGATATGGGTAGCTACTGGTACCTTTCGCACATTGTCCACTCAGTCTTTATGTTGAAGCAAATAAACCATCTCTATCACTTAGAAATGGTTGTTTCTTAATTATGCCCTAAAGTTAATCTCTTCCAGATCATCCTACATGGATTAGTCTCTTTTCCTTGCATTGGGAAGCTCAATATTACAAGTGCCAGACTGTTATACATCCTTTTGGTATGCATGTTCAAGAAACTATGCAAGCTGTTGGCATGAATATTGACAATATTGCCTGCATTAAATATAACGGCATCCCTCCAAGGCAGGTTTGCACTCCATTCTGCAACCTCTCACTTTGTCAACTACAGAAGTCTCATGCTCCATCCATTTACCTGCAATTGTTCAATGCACAGAGCAGCCCATTCTGATCTTGCTATATAGATTGGCAAGAAATGGTCCAAGAACTGACACTCGTGTTGGCTATGTGATGTGTTTCCTGACATTACTATCTCCAACCAGATCCCACCTGATTGCAGTAATTATACACCTCAGTTGCATACCATTCAGCTTGCACTTGTGAATATAAAAAAAAAAACTGCTACCAGATTGTGTAACTTATACAGATTCATTGAGCTCTTTACAGGCTATATCCTCTCCTATACACAATCCACATCCAGTGCTGTGTGAGGTGTTATACCTGTTATACAAAATGAAAACTCTTAATTTTGATGTTCAGTTGTGCTGGATTCCCAGCCACATTAGAATTAAGGGAAATGAGAATTCAGCTGCTAGATACTTTTTTTGATGTACTGTTTAACAGTACCATATGCAAACTACACTCACTATAAGATGAAAGCTAATTGCCCAGTGGCAGTCATCATGGCAGGAAGCATTGACAAACAAATTACATGACATTAAGCCTGAAATTAAGCATTGGCATTCTAGTCAAAATAGAAATAGGGGAGAGGAAGTTGTTCTTGCTAGGCTCCCCATAGGTCATAGTCATTTTTTATGTTCTTATTTACTGAGGGCTGATGAACCCACCTGTGTGTGAAAAATGCGGCATGTGCCTTACTATTTGTCATATTCTGGTGGAGTGTGAGCACTTTACATGAAAGAGGAATGAAATTTTTATCTATTTAGCCAAACACACTGAGTCCGATGTTATCAGACTCGTCAAGATTGCATGATGTTTTTAACCTTTTACAAATAATTAATTTGTATGAACATCTTTGACTGTAATTTTATTTATATGTAAATCATCATCATGTATCGTCTCTGTCCAGGAGGTTCTGTGCTATCATGATGTGTCTTGTGATTGACTTCACCATGTTATCCTTACTCCAGTAAGGATAACATGGTGAGGACCCTAACTCTTCCACTCTATTTGTAAATATTCATGACTGTAGATCCATGTTTGTAGATTACTGTAGATTATGAGATAAAAAGAATGGCAGAGGATCAGACACTTCGGTGTACCATGATTGCTAACCTCCAAATTGGAGAAGCGACTTAAGAAGAAAATCCATGTGTGTTCACAGGGCTAGTTTTCTTCTTTTGAGGGACAAAAAGCCCGAGGTTCTTAGTAAAAACTGCATTGCTTAACTTAATTTTTGTACATATGTATTATTGACTACTTTATCTGTGACCCTTAACCTTGTGTACCGCTGTAAACTTTGCTATGGCACAGCATGATGTGCTGTTCAGCACAGCATGATGTGCTGAACAGCACAGGGATACTGAAGGTTCAGTCTATGAAATCACTTGTACTGACAAATGGAGAGCCTACTTCAACTTTTAGTTTGAAGATGTTGCTATATTGCTGATGTATAATAATTCCCAGACTGTATAAAAATTGAGATGGCAAAAAACTTATGAAAACTATTTTAATGATATAAAATTTTCTAATTAATGTTAAAGGCATCTTTAGTACAATGCCAGTTGGCTGCAGAAAATGCAGAATGCAAATAAGATCTAATGATCATTCAAAGAGATGTGTGTGTTAATTAATTCCTGTTTTACTTTGTGTGTGGCTTTGAGAATGAACCAAATAGCATTGAGTGAGATTTAGATTAGCACTAAAGAAGAACATAAGTGGTGTAGATTTTTTGAAAATAGTAAGGTGCCAAAAGGCAATATATATGCTTGGGGAGATGTTAAGGATATCTGTGCAGAGAAGATTAATAGGAAGATGTGAGAGAGGGCTATGTAAGAAGTATAACATGTTTATGAGCTGAGGTGTCTTTGAATGTGAGTGGCAGCAGGCAAACAGGTAGAGTGGAAGATCATCAGTATAGCTGCAGAAGCAAGCATGGTTAACAGTACAGTAGCAGCATGCAAGAAGTTATTTTTATTCCAAAAAAAAAAGAGAGAGATCCAGCCAGAGATCTGAATTCATAATAAAAAATGAGCAGGTTGTTTTTCGATTTTTTAAAAAATTTTATATATTTTTTTTCCCATACAGATTTTCAAAACGATTTCTGTTAGAAGTGGATAATGCAATTATCTTATTGTGAGGGGAAGAATAATTGTCACATTCTGGTGACTAACAACAGAACTGATTTCAGTGATTAGATGGTTAACTGATTTTCTGCATTTTTTGGTGTGGTGGTGGTGGGGGGGAGGAAGGATAAGGAACTGAGCCAGAAAATTGGATGAATTTTCTAACAAATGATTTCATCATTATTTTTTCCTTATTTTGCACTCTATAGAGGATATTTTGATAATAGTACATAATTATGTTTATATTATTTGTAGCTTCTCTTCAGCAGTTTTCTTCCAAATTAATTTATTTGTCTATCTCTAGTACTATCAAAATGTTGCATTGCAGACTTTTAAAGCACTATTAATTGCATCAAGCCTAGATCTCTTTCTTGTTACTTTCATCAAACATTTCTTTGGCTAATATTCTCATTCTGTGTACCTAATCATATTATCTTATATTAGCTCTGATCGCACTCATAATCTTAAATATTAATGATGTCGTATTGGTTTTTAATATGATTCTGCCATTGGTGTCGTCTGTTCACTCCTGTAATTTTTTTTTTTACTACTCTCGTATCTGTGATCTCTAAGTCCTTCAGTTAACTGCTTATAACAAATATTTATTAACTATTGATCTAAAGCTTAATAATGAGTTTGTTTATATTAAAAAAATTTAATTTTCATTTACAGATGCTAGAGGAAATATTGTCTGATTCAGAAGACAGTGAAAATGAAAAGCTTAGTGACTTACCATGTAGCATTAATGGAATAACTCAAGATGATTCTCAATCTAACAGCATGGAATCGAGTTTCTCTCTGGAACAGAAACTTGACTACACACCAGATAAAAAACTAAAACCTGATATGATACTTTCAGATAAATCTTTAAATGACCATATTGATAGTCCATTGATTTCTAAATCTAATGGTAAACATCCAGAATCCTTTGTTCAAGCCATTATCCAGGCAATTGAACAACATTCTAAACCTGAAGATGGTGAAATGTTTCCTTTAGAGGAGAAAAATGATATTGCTAGTTTAGCAGAGATATCAAAAAAAGCTTTGATTAATGATTTTAGCTATGATGGTGCTGTTTTAAAATCAGCAAATGAAAATTTTCTTCAAAATAGGAACAGTCAACAACCAAAGACAGTTAAACCTGTAGGTATGGCCAAACCAATTCGTCCTACTATTCTAAAGAATAATGAAACTTTGGGAGTATCTACACATTTACAGAATAAACTTCCTGAGGAACATGCGAAGGATTTGGATGATGAAAGTGGAAAAAATAAAGCATCCTTGAATAATCAACTGCAACAAATTAATATTCTTCTAAATAAATTGGAAAGGATACTTAATTTGATACAAGATAAATATTTAAGTAGTATAAAGTCATTAAAAGAAGAAAAGTAAGTATCATGAGATATTAATAACAATTATTTATATTAAGTATGGATTCTTTAAATAATGAACTACACAAATAATGTAACTTTCTTGTTATATATTTTTAACTGTTGTGTTGTTTATTTCAAAAGTTAAAACAAAATATTTACATTTTAAAAATTACTTTCAAATTATATTTTGCAGTTAAAAATTTCCTGAACTTTAATAACTGTAAATAATGCCAGGCTGGTTAACTGAGTGATAAACTGTACCATTTAGAGCAACATTATGAATTAAATTCATTAATGAATATAAACCAACCTATTTTGATTGTGATTAACTGTATAAAATGTTTGTAATAAATTCCAACAGGTATAATATTAAAAACATGACTATAGTAGGTAATGAATAATTATGTATTATATATAACACATATAATACATTGGATGAACAACACCATTAAGCTGGAGCTGCAAAAAAAGAAACAATTGCGGATGAAATTTAAGGAGAAAGATGACCTGCAGGAACACGAACATTACAAAGCACAGGCCAGAAGGGTAACTAGTGTGGTAAGAAAAGCAAAAGCAGATTATGAAAGGAAATTAGCAATGCAAGCTAAAGTGAATTCCAAACAGTTCTTTCAATATGCTGCAAGTAAAAGAAAAAAATGTATACGCAAAATGATTTTAAGGAATGCCGATGCAGGGAGGTAACTGAATCAACTGAAATAGTAGAATTACTAAGCGAACACTTTGCAAGAGTATATCATCCAGGCTGTGATATTACAGGAATGAGAGAACAAATGGCTGATACAGGAATTGTCAGCTAGTATGGTATACCAGCTCGAGTCTTATGTGAAGTGGCAAAAGAATTGTCAGTTCCCTTGACCACGTTGTTTAATTTAAAGTCTCAGCTCTGGGTTAGAGGGGGATGGAAAGAGGGGAAAATAGTTCCATTGCATAAAGGAGGTTCCAAGACTGCTGTTTGTTTTATAATACAGTGACAGCTGAACTGGATAAGGGAAATGGATATACAGTGATACTGCTGGACTTTGCTAAGGCCTTTGACAGGATACCACATGGAATTCTAATCAGTAAACTGCAGCACATGGGGATGGATATAGGGTTGGTGAGATGGATAGGAGGGTGGTTGATGGAGAGATGTCAGAGTGTAGTTTATTCAGGAGTGGAGTCCAAAAGAAAGCCTGTTACTAGTGGTTTGCCGCAGGGTTCTGTTCTCGGACCACTGCTGTTTAATTTGTTCATTAACGATATAGGGAAGGATCTAAGAGGAACAGTTCATTTGTTTGCTGATGATGCAAAGTTGGGTAGGGTGATGGTGAATGCAGAAGATGTCAAAATCTTGCAGGATGACTTGGATAGATTGGAGTTTTGGGCTAAGGAGAATGGATGTCAGTTTAATGTAGCAAAGTGTAAGGTTATGCATTTTGGGATGAAAAAATTATCAGCTGTATATCACATTGGAACTGTACTCCAGGAGGTTGACAAAGCCAGAGATTTGAGTGTGTTGGTGGATAGGAAGTTGAGGTTTAGGGGGCACATAGCAAAAGTGTCTAAATCAGCATATCAGATCACTCGGTTACTGAAGAATACTTTGACGAATAGAGATAAACAAGTTATTGTTCCTCTTTATTGAGCCTTAATAAGACCCATCTTGACTACTGTGCCCAGATCTAAGCCCCTGGATTTCTTCTTGATGGGGAGGAGGTAGAGGATCCAGAGGCGAGTGACCAAGATGATAGCTGATCTATGGAATGAATCTTATGAGAACAGGTTGAAGATCTGTGGGTTACAGAAATTGGTTGATAGGCAGAAAAGGGGTGATATGATTGAGACATTCAAATTACTGAAGGGTTTTTACAAGATTAATTCAGAGGAAATTTTTCCAGAATAGGTCTGGTGATGGGAGAACCAGGGCAATCCATGCGAACTGAGCAAGAGTGTAGAACTAGGTTTTTTACTTGGAGAGTGGTGAATGAGTGGAATAAGCTTGCAGAGTTTGTTGTGGGTGCCATGACTGTAAATGATTTCAAAGCAAAGTATGATAGGTACCGTGTGGATGCTGAATAGTTGTTGTTCTTGATATGATGTTTAGGGCCTCCCTTGATGAGTCTAAGCACTCCTTGGAGTTTCCCGTAATAATAATATATTTGATAGTGACCTGTGCTGTTTGGTAGCAACAGTTTAAATAGAACACTTGAAAAAAATGTTCTGATTACAAGCCAATTTTTTGTGCTTACTTCTAAGTTTTTGCTTCATTTATCATTCTGAGGAAGAGTGTAGTTGGTTTTAATTTCTTTGTTAATAATTTTTAATTTCTTTCTTTGTTTTCACTGTTATATGCCATAATAAACAATAAACATATGACTACCATCGAAGTGTGGAAGTGGAGCAATTTTTTTAATACCACTTCCACACAGAGGAGGTTGCAAGACCTATAACAAATAAATGCTGTGTGTGTGTGGGGGGGGGGGGATTGGGGTCAAAGGCAAAATAATCTTTAGATATTCCTCTCAGAAATCTGGAGGTTGTAGTCTTTGGGGAATATTTCATGGGGAAGGCCATTCCACAGAATCAAGGTAGATGGAATAAAAGATGACTAGAAATAGCAGGCTATTTGGTGACTGCAGTTCAGTTATAAAAGGGTGTTGGGTAGCTGTTGCTCATGTTCCTGTAGGTTCAGTAGAAAGTAGAGGGAGTGGAATAATGGATGATAGTTCTGCTGACTAGTATCCATAGAAATATCTGTAGAAGGGAGACAATGGCTGAAGTGAGAGTCATCATTCAACTGAACTGATTCTAGAATTTTTAGACAGGTTTTACGTGCATCATCCCAAATGAGGAGAGCAGTATTACAAGGTCTGTGTTTAGAATGTGAAAAATGAATGATTTAAATGAAAATATATTTTATCCTGTGTGTATTGCTCACATCTAAAAACACAAGTTAGGCTTTGTACAAGCCTAACATGGGTATTATTTAGCATTTCTGGTTTTCTTCTAATATATTAATGTATTTTTTTTGGAAAACTAGAATTATTTTTATTTAAGACATTCGCATTAGGCAATATCTGTATGTGCATAAACTTGTGGGAACTAGCGTTAAAGTATGTATGCCCCTTCTGCATTGTGGAAGCAGCATACATACTCGCATTTACTCAAAGCTTATGCAGCATGTTACTTGCAACTTTTTTGATAAAATTTTATTTGTAAAAATTAGCATTTCTGAAGTTTCTGGATGATGTCGAATATCTCAAATGTAATTCAAACTGGTTTCAAATTATAAATATATATATGACTATTACTATTAACTTGGAGGTTGGATATGTTCATTTTAATATAAACTGACTAAAAATCCGAGAATTATAACAAATTGAGATTTATTTGAAAACTCAACATGTTTCGTCGGGATTGACTTCATCAGGTGTTAAGAACATAGAAAGCTATTAAAAGACACTGAAAAAAACATTGAGACACTCTAAAGCTATACAATTATAAAGCTATAATATTCGACTGTAAATTACAGTTATTATGAACTTGAGCTATAGTCCGTGTTAAAGTTCTGTTGTTGTACACTTGTGCGTGTGTGGAACCACGCGATCTCCAGTATCTGATAATAGAGCTGAAAGAGTCAGGCAAATTATAGCTGAGATTATTGTTCATATGAAGAGGGTCCAAGGTGATTTCTTTTGACTCGACAATGCAGCGTTCTACCTTATCGTGGCAAATGTGTAGGTTTGAAGTTGTTGTCCAATTTACTTCATGTTGGCGGGTTTCGTTGTTCGTGTTTATTGAAAACAGGACATGGCCTGATAGGGCAGTAGCTCTGGTTCTCTTGTAAGCAATGTGTCTCTCTGGTGTTCTTTGAGACATAGGAGGATAGATTTCTCCATTTGGCCATAGTAAGGTTTTCTGCACTCACATGTGACTTTGTGTACATATATATATAAATATATAATTCTCATATTGACCTTTTTGCATTACATAAATTGTGTACTTTTGGTATCCAATGATTTCATTATAAACAGCTGTTATATGTATTTTCTGGAACTGAAAATTTGAAAGAGGATGTTAGGACAAATGCTATGTTTAGTGTTACAGTAAATCTGTTTTGCTTGCATGCAAGCTGCATAGTCTGTGGGAGGGGAGTGTTTTTTCATTATGAGCATCATTCTGGTTGTCTCTAATTACACTAATTGTTGCTGAATATAGTAGAAAGACTGCAAAATATCTGTACTGTACTTAGTGTTACAATGAAATTTTAACAATTTTTACAAGAAAAATTTTATTTTTCTTGCTTCTGCAGTATAGGGGCTAAGGATAGAATGTTTTTTTTTCAATAGACCTCAATTTCCAAAATTTCCAGCCTCAATGTTCCGGCATAGGAACATTTTTATTCCAATCTTCTGAAACAACAAACCTTGATGAATTTACTATTCCTAAATAAAAATGAATACCTCTATATATTATAAGAAGTGGCTGATCTACAGCAAAATACCGTCATATGTAAGACATCTATTATTGATAAGACAGAATAGCTGCTAACACACACACACACACACACACACAAACAAAAAGTAACGAACATAGGATTCACAAAATTGTGGATAATTCTAATAACGATCAGATACCATGTTTCCTGTTTTTTTTTATTTACACAGTAAACTGTATACTGATTCTCAGTAAACAAAAGAAAATTTTTAGATGCAGAATATTAATAAAACAGAGAAATACATAAATGTTACAAGTACAACGTTTTACAAAATGATTTGCTGCTTCATCAGCCCACGTGTATTTCTGTCATGTCCAAATGAATCACCAGATTAGCATTATTAATTCACTGGATTAGCCCCTTCTTATAGTTATTTACTGAACTACCAAATGTATATGGTGGCTATTTATTATTGGTTGGTTATTTGCAAACAAATAACTCTCCCTTTCTTCATAAGTTTTATTTTATTTTATTATTATTATGCCATCATAAATTCGCTTATGCATGTCTAGAATTTATAGGATCACATGTTCACTCCACCCAGCAACCCAGCAACTTATAAGATACACATATCACAAATGTTAATTATTAATAATTCATTTAACAGCAGTGAAAGTATTTCTACTCACTTGTTCTTTCCTTTACATTTCTCATTCTTACATAGTTTACTAATGGTTCACATATTTACATCTTTGAGTAATTCAAAATATACGAACCAAATAAAGCATTCTCCTTCTTTATTGTGTTCCAACATACAAAGGTGGTCTGAAGAGTTCTCGGCCTCGATCATAGATGGCAACATTATCGGCACGATTTTTTTTTTTTTTACGTTGGTACATCTGTCATAAGCATCCGTGTGAAATTGCAAGTCATTCTATCGAATAGTTTGTTTTATACAGCTGTCTGAAGCAAAAGTGTTGTCTGTATCCTTTGAAATGGATAAAATTGAGTATCGTGCGGTTATAAAATTCTTTGTAAAAGAAGGTTTAACACCAAAAGAAATTAATTCGAAGTTCATAAAAGTTTATGGACACTAATCTTCGTTTTTGACAATTCTGCCGAGTTTAAACATGGCCGTACCAGCCTTGAAGATCATCCACGTGAAGGATGTCCAGAAAGTGTAACAACACCAGAAATCATTGATTGAGTGCACGATATGGTACTAGATGACAGGCGAGTCAAAGTTTGTGAAATTGCTGAGACTATAAGCATTTCAAAAGAATGTGTAGGATATATTTTGCATGAAGAATTACAAATGAAAAAGCTTTGCACAATTGGATCCCACGCTTGCTCACAGCAGATCAAAAATGCACTCGCATTAAAATCTCTGAACAGTGCTTGGAGCATTTTAACAAGAATAAAACTGATTTTGTTCATCAATTTTTTACTATGGATGAGACTTGGATTCACCATTACACACCAGAATCCAAGCAGCAGTCAAAACAGTGGATAGAAGCCAGTTGTTCAGCCTGTCTAGAATTTATAGGTTCAGCACCAAAGAAGACAAAGTCAGTTCCATCAGCAGGAAAGATCATGGCATCGGTGTTTTGGGATGCTAAAGGCATTTTATTTATTAATTATCTTGAAAAGGGTATAACAATAACCGGGGAATATTATTCTGATCTTTTAACCAGACTAGACGAAAAAATTCATGAGAAAAGACCCGGTTTGCAGAAGAAATAAATGATCTTTCATCAGGACAATGCACCTGCTCACAAAAGTGTTTTGGCAATGGGAAAATTAAGGGATCTGCACTATGAATTGTTGGAACATCCACCCTGTTCCCCAGATTTGGCTCCCTCTGACTTCTCTCTCTTTCCAAAACTAAAATTCTTCCTCCTGGTCAGCGTTTTTCTTTGAATCAAGAGATGATTGCAGCTGTAGAGGGGTATTTTGTAGATCTTACTGAGAACTACCACAGGAATGGGATAATGGGGCTGGAGCATCGCTGGAATAAATATATTAGACTTAAGGGAGATTATGTTGAAAAATAAAAATACTTTTGAAATTATAAATTCGTTTTTTCATTGTTAGGCCGAGAACTTTTCACACCACCCTTGTATATATTAAAACAAACACATTTTTCTCTCCTCTGACACAGTTTTAGTTACAATTAAAGAACTGTTATATTATTAAAGAACTGAAATACTTGCATTTCAGCAGATTACATCTGCTGAAATGCAAGTATGAAATTTCCACTGTGCAGAGTGTTTTCATTTCCCCATCAGATAGGGTGATGCCAAGACAGCTACAATTGCTTGAGGTGGTTAAAAGTGTAAAGCCAACTATCACGTCTGAATAAAGGATTAAACTAAGAATATATTTTCTTAGCATCTCTAATTTATACGTCCTTCAGAAATTTGTAATTTTTGCCAAAAACGTATAGCAGTTTAATATATATGAAATTCATAACACATTTTTTGTGTAATATTATTATTATTATTAGACACCTCCAGGGAGTCCAAAGACTCATCGAGGGAGAGTGTGCCAACAGCATCGAACGATTGGGCTCCTTCTAACTACTAACCGCGCTCAAACTTACTTAACTGAGCCATTAGTAGCAGAGGCTCTACCAATTGACCAATATAATTTATTAGTATGCTGGCAATAAATTTATATACATATTTGGCTGTAGTCATGAAAATGTTTTCATATACAGGTAAAAATTAGTTCATCATTAGCTTTTGGACAACAGGAGATTTTAGAAAAAAATGTAGAATAATAAGGTTTTACATAAACGAATTTATAATAATATTTTACAATTCTCCTGATTTCAGAACTTGCTCTAGTGTTTACAAATTACAACTTCAAACTGAGTAACTGGTAGATTGTGTAATCTTTCACCTTTGTCAGCCAGGTGGAATAGCACACCCACTCTCCAACGAGGCTGCCACTGTGGTATAGAAGTTTATGTAAATCTTCAGGTGGTAGATGACTGTTATTACCTTGTGAAAGACTGAATGGCGATCTCATCAGAATTGGTAAGTAGGGTGATGGCCTCACACTGTAAGACCATTATTCTGCTTACCAACCATCACTTGACAAAGTGATGGTTGGTCTCTAGATCAGGAAAACGAAATTATCTAATCGTTAGCCCAACCAAAGCACAAAACATGTTCATAAAACCTTTTGTGTATTATTCAGTCTTCAAATCGCATGTTAACAGGTTTCTTCTTCCTCCTCAACTGTCTGCCTGTCCACAGCATTAATGCAGGCTAATTGTTCATTACTTGCATCCACTCCCTCTTTGTAAACAATTTCTCTTGCAAATGTGAAAATTAATTTTAGTGCTTCAGCATCATACAGTAAAATGTAGTGGTCAAAATGTAGTGCAGCTCAAGAACTGCACTACATTTCGGTCAGCAGATATCAAAAAAGCATAATTATTTTACTTCAATAGAGTGAATCAGTATAGTAAAACTTTTTTTTACCTGAGAGTTTATTTTACATGTTTTTGTCCTATTGTTCAAGCAGAATGCAGAGTTATACTCTATGTTTGAAGCTGCTGCACATGCATGTGCAGACTATCAGAAGCATCAGTGAAGCTAAGTTACAGCTGTTTATGTTGTTGTTGTGGAGATTGGAATGAGAATATGCATTTCTGTTTAGAGAGGAGAAACAGGTATACAGGAATGCATTCAGCTTAATTTAAATGGGTGAGTGTGAGAGAGAAAGTGTTTTTCTTATATATTTTTTTAATGTAAATTATTATATTTTTGTATTTTTGTTTCTTTGGTATTACAATTCTTCCCTTATGTTTAAGAGATAAAGATAACTGAAAGTAAAGTAATATGAGATTTTAATAGCTTAATATGTCAAAAGTTTCAGGACAATCTCAGAAGTGATACCAAGGTTGAAGAAACAATGAAGTAAATTGGTATCAATTCTGGGTCTGGCTCCCACTGATGAGACCTCAATAAAGGTTGAAACTTGTCCTAGTAGTGACCCTTTCCCATAATGCATAGCATTATACATGTCTATAAGGATATGTGCTTTGCATTATGCGATACTAAGGCAAGTCATGTGAAGTCATTAGCCTCTATATACGAGTTGCCCAGTCGTTAAGTTGCTTCACATGCAAACTTTGTTTGCTTACACTTGGATAAAGGATTAAACTAAGAATATAATTTCTTGGCATCTTTAATTTATAGTATAACCAAGTGGAAAATCTTTCATTTCCTAAGGACTTGGTTAAGGAATTAATGTACAATGCTTACAGAAAATTATGAGGAGAGACATTTTAGTATGGAATATGTCCACCCCAAATTATGATATAGCTCTCACAACATTGTATCATGCTTAGCACTAAGTGATTCAGGAGTTCTTTGAGGCACACTGGCCCATTCCTCCTTCAGAGCAAGGAGAAGGCCTTGTATGTTTTCTGGAGGGGAATTTTGAGGCAACGTTGTCTTTCTATTGCATTCCAAACATGTTCTCTGGGGGGGGGGGGTTTGAGATCTGGTGGAGCATGCTAGCCACTCGATTTGATTAATAACCTCAGTCTTGAAAAGTATCTAGACTTTTTGTGTACAATGTCATCATGTGGCATTGTTATCCATAAAAATGAATTCTTCACCCTATAACACCACAGAACAGTTAAACATGACATTGAAGAACTTCGTTGCAAAATCATTCACCACTCAGTCCCTTTTTCCAGCACTTGTAGCTCGGCGTGTCCATTACGTATAATGCCTCCCCATACCATGACCCCAGCACTACTGTATCTATCATCTTCAAGAACATTTTTGCAATGGTAACTAGTGTCACTTTCATGGTGGGTCAAGTGTTGTCTAGAATCAGAAGAAAGAGTAAAATGTCTCATCTGTAAAGAGTACATTAGCCCATTGGTGTCTTGTCCAATTTTTATGGATGTAACACCACGGAAAACATGCTCTAGATGATCTGTGGATTAAGGGACACAGACTATAGGCCTACTTATTGCAGATGTACAGTTTGTCGAGATATCTGTGTACCCGTGCTTGAATGGAGCCAATTTGCAAGCTGATCTGCCAAGGTGCATCAATTATGTTTTGCTGTTATAACCAAAAGTCTGTCTTCATGCTCTAGTAGAGCGAGGACTTACTCTTAGATTTATTTATTTATTTATCGTATGGCTTGTACACATGGTTAAAAGAGAATAAGATATAATACACATGAATATAGATAAGACACACATATATGATAAAAAAAAAAAGTCTACATTCAGGCAAATACAAATATGAAATTTATGACAAGCATCAGACAGAAGATTAGTCATATTTTAACATTTAGGTTTTTAATCCAGTTGATCGCCTTTGGGGATAGGTCAAAGATATCCTTAAAGTCACCTGGATATGCTGTCAGCTCGCATTCCTGTACTATATGGTGAATGGTTTGGGTCTCGGCTTCACAGAGACAATGGGAATTTGGTATCTTACCCCACTTTAAAAGTGAGTCTCCACATACACCATGGCCTGTACGAATCCTGTTAGCCGTCATCCATATATTCCTCGGCAGGTCAAATCCAGATGGTTTTTGGAAGATGTTTGTGTGATTACAAACTTCAGGTGGTACTGCTTGGGACCATAGTACATCCCACCTACTCGCCATACTGTCATTCTGGCTACGAAGATTACGAGCGATTTTTATGGTAGGTCTTCTGGATTTTAGTCTATTAGATAACGCATCTGGAATAAATTCATGTATTGGGAGATTTTGGTTATTTAAAATTCTTTTATATTCACGAAGCAAGGCTTCCTGTCGTTGCAGTTCCGGAGGAGCAATATGGCGCAAAGTGGAGAACCATTTTAAGGGTGTACTCCTAATGCAACCTGTTATTAAACGCAGAGTGGAGTTAAGTTGAGTATCTAGTTTACTGACATGGTAACTATTGACCCAGACAGGAGCACCATACTCTGCTGCACTGTAAACTAGACCCATTGCAGTGCACTGCAGAGTTATGGCACTTGAGCCCCATCTAGTACCACAAAGCTTCTGAACTATGTTATTTCTGGTGCGAACTTTAGCAGCGATATTAATCATATGCTGTTTATATGTCAGAGTTATTCCCAGATATTTAGGTGTTGGATTTAACAAAATTAATGTTCCATCAGCATATATCTCTGGTTTTTGATTTACAGTCTATTGTTCAGGTGAAAGCAAGAGCATTCGGTTTTACCAGAATTTGATGTTAATCTCCATTTTTTATAGAACTGCCATAAAGCCGACAGATCACTTGTCAATATTTCTTCAGTTCTTTTGTTAGACTTGTCACTGATTGCCATTGCTAGATCATCTGCATAAGCAAACTTCCTGCTGGCTGTTTCAGGAATATCTGCTATGTAAAGGCTAAAAAGCAGTGGTGCGAGCACTGAGGCCTGAGGTAATCCATTCT
This sequence comes from Typopeltis vanoorti, assembly GCF_054136105.1. Classification (NCBI taxonomy): domain Eukaryota; kingdom Metazoa; phylum Arthropoda; class Arachnida; order Uropygi; family Thelyphonidae; genus Typopeltis; species Typopeltis vanoorti. The sequence goes on from NC_143568.1 coordinate 112,368,237, forward strand.
TAAGCACTCTGTTTACTGATGCTTCCTCTGGTGACTGGCCCGAAATATCGATCACATAGTAAGTTGTTTAGGAGATGGCCCAATATTTTACATGGGATGACCTTAAGAAATTTATATATGAGTCCCTCCCTCCAAACAGTATCGTAAGCTGTTAAGTCAATAAAGACTGCAGTAGTCTTCAGGCATCTTTGAAATCCTGCTTCAATGTAGGTTGTTAAGTTGAGAAATGGATCTGTGCAGCTGCAATCTCATCTAAATCCTGCTTGTTCTATTGGAACACGTTCTAAAATTTTATCACTGATCCTGTTCAATATTAGTCTCTCCAATAATTTGTAGGTTGCACTTAAAAGGGCTATAGGGCGATAACTTTCAGTTCTGTCTGCTGGCTTACCTGGTTTTAACACAGCAATGATTTTTGTCCTTTTAAATTCTTTAGGAACGCAGCCACTTCACAGTATATCGTTAAAGAACTTAGCCAGCCATGATCTTGCATAAGGTCCACAGTGTGTCAGAAATTCATTATGAATATTGTCAAATCCAGGAGCCTTACCCATTTTGATGTTTTGAAGCGCCGAGGATATTTCACTCACTGGAAAAAGGCAAAGAGAATTGTTGATTCTTTTGAGTTACAGACTTCATAGCCTTTAGTTTGCGTTTTATCTCTTTAGTATGTTCTTTATCTATCGGAGCTCTAGAAAGAGAAGCAATATGAGCAGCTATCTGATTCGGATTGACAAGAGGAGATTTCTTTGGTACAGAGGGGCTTGAGCCAAGCTTTTTAAGTAGCAACCAGGCTTTTCTACGAGAGTGTTTGAAATCTATGTTTTCAGTTATTTGAATCCACTTTTCCCTACGGGCAGCGTTGAGACTGGAGCAGTTCCTCTCCTATCTCAGGATCCTTACTTTCAAGGAATTCCCGATACAGGGATTCGCTTTCATTGGTCCATCCAGGCATGCATTCTTTTCAGTAGCCTCGAGGAATGTGTATTTTTGCCACCGCTATAACTATTCCAGTGAACCGTGTATAGTTTTTGTAAGTTGTGAGGATTCTTCTAAGGCGTGCATCTAGATCCGCAGTGAAGTTTTCCCATTCGGCTTTTTGGAAATTTCATCTTGGTCTAGGAAATGATGTTATCACTTGAATTTGGGTGTCTAATTCCATTAAGATGGGATGGTGTTGACTATTTGGAAAAACCTCAAGAATATGTCTGAAAGTCTGTAGAAGCTGATTTTCATTATCAGTGGAGACGAATGTCAAATCTGGGTTATATTCCTTATTCCAGGCTCTTGATTTAAAGGTGCCTTTTTTTTCCTTGGCATCAAAAACCAAGTGAAGACAGTGTTGATCTTCCCATTAAGCTAATATTTCCCCGTTTTGATCATTCCGGTCGAATTTCCGAGAAGTATGTTGGCTGTTGAAGTCCCCAGAGTACACCATTGGGTGGGAGTATATCTGTAGAACATCATTTGACCAAACAGTTGCAGGTGGTTTATATACATTCACAATCGTAATATCCGCTATTTTAACAGCGATCTTGTGGATTTCGTCATCAGTCGAAGAAGATATCAGCACAGCATTCTCAATACCATTTCGGACATATGTTATGTTGCCATAGCTACGACTGTAAGTAATCCCGAGAATGTCGTAGCCAGGGATTATTGCTCTAGATTTAACTTGATCTTCAGTTTTGATATGTGATTCTTGAATGAGAAGTAAATCGACTTTTTTTTCTCATAGAAGTTTAGAAAGACATTGACATTTTGATGCGCTAATACCCTCAACATTTAAATTGGAAGATATGGATATTATGTTCAATATTCTTTATCAGCTAGTTCGAAGAAGAACCGTTGTGAAGGTTTTGAGCTTCCATGTGTAAGTATGGTCAGGAGATTGCACAATTGCACAGTGTTCTGGCCTCCAGTCGCTCTAGCTCTTTAGCATGACCCAGGGAGCACCTTACTCTTAGAAAACATCTAGAACACATCCCATTGGTTTGAAATGCTGCTGTTAGATCGTGAATGAGGCCTGCCTTTATTAGACAGACACTCATTCGTGATCTAACAATGAAAGGAGCTTTAAACCAGAGAAAATACCTGTACTGCTGATCAAAATTGTATTTGGAAAGAAATAAGGAAGGGGGGATAAAGTAAAGTGTAATATATAATTGTATATTGTGTGTATAGTGTATCATATAATTGTGTATTGAATGTGTATCTAATTATTAAATGTATATCCATTTACTTATTGAAAGGGAAAGATTGTGAAATATTTAATATGTATAATTTTAATGAAGGAAAATAATGTGTATAAATCGAAATAAAGGAATAGTATGTGTAAGCTACGGCAAACAAAGAAAACATGATGACTAAGAGCCTAAAGTGCATGACCTTGACAAGCCCATATTGGAACCTTACAAGCAAGGATTAACTAATTCTCTGAGAGGAGCTCTCTCACGGGTTTGCAATGAAGCAATTTGATGCGACCGTGAATGTAAGCTCCTTGGAAGAAAAAGGCGAATGATCGAAAGAAGAAGAGAGAAAAAAGGTGGGAGACAGAGAGTGAGGGTCACTAGGTGAGAAAACAGGGAAAGAAAAGGAGGTAGGAAGTGAGGATGATCTCCGACTAGAAAGGGAAAGCTCGGGTCTAAGTGAAACCTGAACTGTGATATTTCCCCTTGAAGGATCCAGAAATCCCAGACAAGCACCTAACGGCGAAAGTTCAGTGCACATGAATCCATGAGACAGAAAGGAAAAGAATCTGCAGTGTGAACGAGGATCCAACCAGGATGCACATGTGACTCGCACATGGTGATTCAGTGAAACAGTGAGCAGCCAGAAATGGTAAGGCAGTTTTGTCCTTTCTAAAGTTAAGTGAGAGCACTGAAAGAAAACACGTTAAGCAGTGTTGCTAAAAGAAAAACTGGAACTAATTTATTTGTCAGAGTAACTTTAGGAACAATTGGACTGGTAGTCCGAAGAGCCATGTCAAGTGATTCTTGCCCAATCTAGTATGCAAATACTACCTTAGCTCTTTTCCCTGAGAATTTTGTCTAGATAAATTTGTATTAATTGCCCAAGTGCATGCCTTTCTTGGAGAATGATAAATGTGTTAATTTGTGAGATTTTCATGTGATATTTTATGAATGTGTTTTAATCTAATTAAGATAACAGAAGAATTGAATATTTCATGTTTAATGTAATTTTATTAGTGTAAAATAAAACTTTGTCTTGTCATTTGAAATCCTGGTATTAAATTTGTGTTGAAGACTGACATTTGCCACTCGCTAAACTACGAACCGTGATTAAGGGGAAAGAAAGATATAACCAAATAAGAAAGAGAAAGGGCCACGACTGCACAATTTTGAAAGCCCCCGAACATATTTAAGGTATAATAACCCTAACTGGCGCAGTATAAATATAAATTTGTTAGGGTTTGTTACCCAGGGAAAACCTTACAATCCCTGACCACAGAGAAAGTAGTTATAAGGCACATTCAGAAATTAAGTAACATTAACACCCCAAAGTACGATCTAACACTGCCCAGAACCTGGATAGTGCTGTGTGAGATTCCACACTCTGGCTGTATCAGTAATTTTTCGGCCTTCTTCACGCTTTCCATTAATTCTCCCCCATATGGAATCATCTGGATTATGACTTTGAGACATTACAAGACATCCAAGTTTGCAACTTTATTATTCCTTCATGAAAAGAGTTTCCTTCAAACACAATTTACTTATCCCGTTGAGTGCTACCATGTCCCCCCCACATTCGATTCAAAAACTTGAATGTGTACCCACTTTCTACTCGAAATCATCAGTTATACAAAATGCCAAAAGCTGATTTGTCTGAATTTGCAGTTGTAATCCTTAAAAAAAAGCATTTGTTCTTAGGTTTTAGACACCAGTGTATTTCTTTTCCCACAATCAGCTAGTTTCTTTTGAACAGAATGATGCATTCACATTCCTGGTAGTCTTGCAGATTTATACTCTTTTAGATAAGAGTATAAATCTGGATATACCATATATTTTTGCGTATAATGCGAACTGGAAATTTTGTTTGAAAACTAGCCCTAAAATGCCATGTCCACATATAATGTGATCTGTTAATCTTGTTCCCTAACATTATAAATAAAACAGTACGAATTAACTAAAGAAATATTTATTTTAAAACAAAATGTCAAAATCCTTTAAATTCTTCATCTTTTGAGTCATCAAACATTTCATTTATAAATTCATCTGTAGTCATTGCGTCATCAGTGTAGCAGCTGTCGCGATCGTCATCATGCTCTCCATTTTGTTGTGCGTCATCCTCGCTTTCGTATATGACGTCATCTTCGGATCCATCCATTGAATTACTTATTCCACATTTAAGAAATGAGCATTGAATCATTTTAGATGTATCGAATCCCAAGCTTCTTTATCCCAGCTAGTGACTAGGGTGATCTCAGGCTTCTGAAAATTCCCACTATTTGTCATCTTCACCAAACCAGATGACATCCATTCTCTCCATTTTTCACGTAAGTGATCTTTAAACAGCTTAATCAAGCGGCTGCAAAACGGAAGTTAGACCACCTGGTATGACTGCTAGGTCTGTATGTAGCTCACGTGCTTTCTCTTTGCTTGCCTCTATTAAATGTGCCTGGAACATATCCCAGACTAGCATGCTTTGTTGATGTAATAAGCTGCCTAGACGTATGTTCCATACTTGATCCAGCCACAATTGTACACCTTCATCCATCCAACCTTTCTGATTGGCGCGAACAAGGACACCTGGTGGAAATTTCATATGCTTCGGAATTGTCTTCCTTTTAAATATCAATGTCGGCTTTAATTTGGTTCCATCTGATGCATGCTAGAACAACGGTAAAATGCTTTTTTTCATGTCCCGTTGTTTTTATGAGGGCACTCTTTTCGCCAACTGAGTTTACTGTTCGATTCCCAGGCATATCAAAATACATGGGCGTCTCATCCATATTGCCTATTTGGGAAAGTTCATATCCGTGACGCTTCTGTAATTTTATGATAAATTTATGGAAGGACTCCACTTTTTCTTCGAGCTACTTTGGTAACTTCTGCCCAATTTTTGTTCGATGTCGTAATGTTAATGCTTTGCGTTCCATAAATCTGTTGCACCACCCAGGCGAGGCAACATAATAACAGTGTTGCAAGAAAAGGTGAAATACCTGGTGTGTCCTTGAATTTACCATTCTTGAGTTGTAGAGCTCGAAAACGAATTGCATTTCTTGTTACTATAATGCCATCTTGTCGTTGGACAAGATGGCATTGTACATTCATTTAGTCAAAATCCATTCATTTAGCTCTTCTTCTTCGAGTTCTGGAAAGGATGCTATATCTCCACGACGGGCACGTTTCATTTTGGGGATTTTTTCAAGACTGTCTTTTTGCTTATGCCAAAGTCTAATATTACTCTCTGCTACACCAAATTCTCTCATAGCAACACTGTTATTATGTTCTTCTGCAAACTGCATGACACACAATTTAAATCCTGCTTCAAAAGATGAACGTTTACATTTCTGTTGGCTCATTTTCAGGCTAGGTTTGTTTAACAAATAATATTTAAAATGAACTGTGGTTAAACCGATATAACTGTGCTAATATCCCACCAAGGAGACGGAATATTAGCACTACTTACATTACTGGCTTTATGCACAGATACGATGCGCGCTTGGTTGCCAAATGCGAGTGGGTCAAGTAGATTTGGTTGCATAGGCATTAGGTAGTATATATTGTGTGTGCAAGTCTAATAAGATGTTATATTTTTTAAGATCTGCATATAATGCGAACCCCTAACTTTAGACCATAAATTTTAACCATTAATTGTTTGCATTAAATGTGATAATATACGGTAAATGAATAAAGTGTTCACAAAACATGAATGAAGAGGAAGAAAAATTTGAGTTAAAATGTGAAGGAGTGCTCGTTAGCTACTGCATATATGAATATCTGTTAAAAACAGTTTAGAGGAGATTAAAGTAATTCCAGCTGTGATGAACAGTGACATGGAAATATTTGTAGAAAATGCAAGCAGCAGAAACTGAACATCTATGTGAGATGTTCAATTTTAGCTGCTTGCATTGGTGAGAGAGAGATTATTTGTGATTACTCCAATGACTCATCATGAAGAGGATTGTGCTCCACACAAGCCACCTTCTCTCTGTTTAATTCTTTATCTACACACATAATCTGCCATTGGGGGGGGGGGGATGAAAAGTTCTTATAAACACTTAGAACAAAAATGATATTAAAGCAACTGATATAACCATAAGAAAGAACATATATATCTTCTTATAGACATATATATATATATGTGTGTGTGTGTGTGTGTGTGTGTGTGTGTGTGTGTACACATATGTATAAGAACATATATCTTTTATGATATATATGTTGAATTATTTTTATATGAATTGCTTTTATATGATATATATGAGAAGAATTGCTTTAATATCAGTTTTCTTCTAGGTGTTTATCAGGACTTTTCACCTCCCACCCACCTGCACTATGAGAGATTGTTAATCACAATAGTGTTCTTAGATCATTATACCTACTTTCCCTCTTTTAGACTATGAGCCCACCAATACACAGATTACAACACTTCACAAGCTCCTTAAAAAGGTCACCTATTGGCTTGGTTTGTAATTAGCTGTTCCTCTGGCTATGGCGATAGAGAGATATCCTGTTTATGTCATCTTTGCTATGTTGGACAAACTGGCCGCCATTCTGCTACTATTAGATTTGAAGACCATCAAGATTTTGGATTTTGAAGGTTCAGATCTTGCTTCTCATGCTATTGACACTAGACATAGAGTTTACTGGAACCGTACCAAGATGCTACACTACAGGAAGTTCAAGTTTTATCGATTTTTTTGAATTTTGTGAAGCTCTATGCCATCATCCTAATCAGACAGATTGTATGGCTGTTTCTAAGTTTTGGAAAGTGATTGCGTTAATTGTTTATAATTTTTTAATGTTTTGTTCATTCATTAATATTAAATTAATTATATCTGTTCCCACTTCTCTGAACTATAATAGTGTTTCCTCTTACTCGATATCTGTGACTGAGACACTCAATATTATATGCATGCTGTATGACTCGTTCTTGTATTCAGAATTTAAATGTTGTTACTAGTTTTTCTGTCTTCTCTCTGAAAGAAGCTCATGGCATATTAAATATTTAGTTTTCTCTTACAATTAGTTTTGAGTAATGTGTGAATTTGCAGTGTGGTTTAATGAAATGATGTATTAAGAGGGGTTAAGTTGGATCAAAAATATCAGGGAGGTTTTTTATATGTTGAGTCCATACACATAAGAGGTTGGTTGATCAACGTATAGTAGGTTGGGAAAGGAGAAATTGTTTACATTTGATTTGAAAGACTATATATTTTATTCCTTGGGAAACACAACAGGGGTAAAGACTGTCCCACAATACAGCAATTGCAGGGATGAAGGAAGAGGAAAAGAAAACTTATTCTGTTTGTTTCAAGGTGCACTGTGTAGGGATGTTGAGCAGCAGCTGCATGTGTTCTAACAAGCTTTGTACTAAGTGGGGTAATTATTGATGTTATTTCTGATGAGCATTTTGCATGGAAATATTTGTAGAATATACATATTGCAGAAACCAAACGTCTGTGCGAAAGTGGGAGGGGGAAGGTTGTGAATTGGTAAGAGATGGGTCATTAATAAGTCTAATTGCTCTCCTCTGTATTGAATCGAGCATTTTGAGGGAGCTTTTAGGGGGTCCCACCTCATATATAAGAGCAGTATTCAATAGCTGGGAAGATTTGTGGTTTGTATAATGTTAACGCCTGTTCAGGGGTGAAGTAATGTCTTGAGCTTCAACAAGTAATGTCTCAGCTTCAAAAAAAACTAGGATTTTTCCTAGTTTTTTTTTGAAGCTGAAGATGCAATGGTTGTGATGTGTTTATGCCAGGAGAGGTGTGATGTCAGGGTAATTCCAAGAAGAGAAATCTCAAATAGTCTGGAAATTTGGGTTTTGTCAAAAAGAATACCGAGAAAAAATGGTTATTTTTTATGAGAAATAGGACAGAAGTGAGTTTTATTAGCACTGAAATTGATGAGGTGGTTTGAATCCCATTGGAGGATGGCTCAAAGATCAGAATTGAGGGCGATGGTGGCTGATATTCTGTAGATTGAGGTGAGTTGTGTAGAGTAATGTTTATCAAATGAAAGGGAGGAGTGCAATGTGCTGTTGTCTGCAAAACTGTGTATTGGATTGGAGGTCAGCTGAAGTAGGTCATTGATATATAGCAGGAAGAGAGTTTGTGAGAGGACAGAACCTTGTGGAACTCTGGCATTGGTTGAATGGTGAGAGGATAAGCAACCATCCACCATCACACACAGTGTGTGTCCAGACAGAAAGCTGGCAATCCAACTACAGAAGTCCTGAGACAGACCAAATGATTGTAGTTTGTTTAGTAGGCCTTTGTGCTAGACCCGGTCAAAAGTTTTGGAGATATCAAGTGCAACTACTTGAGATTCACCAAACTTCTCCATGGCATTTGTCCAGAGATAGGTAATACATGTGAGCAGATCTCCTGTTGATCAGCAGCGACGGAATTCATGTGGTTGTTTATTAGGTGGGTGCCTTCAAGGTAGTGTAGGAGCTGGGAATTGATGATGATTTTTTCCATTACTTTAAACAGGACTGAAGTAAGCGAGATAAGGCAGTAGTTGGATGGTAGTTTGACTGGTTCAAGAATGTTGGAACATTTGGTTGGTTTGGGGGTCATTGGGAGTAATTTATTTTATTTGACATGAGGGTGAGAATATCTTTTTTTGTTTAGGAGCATCATGATTTTCAGATGTCAGTGGTTTTTCCATTACTTTAGAAAGAATTGAAGGGAGTGAAACTTGATGATAAAGAGTGATCTCACCTTTTAAGAATATTCTAAATTTGAGATGATATGCAACCTGCAGGACTGATATTACTAGAATAAGATAGAATCAAAAGTATCATGGGATGGATGAGATCCTATTCTGGAGCACAAAATTTCATAACAATCAGAGAAATGGCACAGGACAAGGAAACTTTATGGTATCCAATTTGGACAAGATTCTTCTAATCCTTCCTGGAAAAGAATCAAAGGGGCATTGAATTATGAGAATTAGGATGGTAGTAGGACTTTTACCAAGATTATCTCTGCAAGAATTGAATGAATCAAAGTTGCCTCTTTGTGGGTAATAATGCAGTAGCACTTTAAAAGTGCAGAAGTGGAACCAGAGTAAGACAAAAGCTGTGGATACTAAATTTGGCAGTGGACCAGAAAGCATGAGTGCTATTTTTATGAGATACAAGTTTCTTGCTTGGATCTTTTCAAAGTTAGTTTTGGATCGGTTGGAAGCTACTTGTAGAATCTGCTGTTTGTTAATTTGCATACCAATTGGATTGGATACCACAGAAAATAAAAATGCTCCCAACGTCATCCAAAATTATGCTGAATGAATTCATTTGATTTGTAGAAGTTACACCCCTATAAACCTAAGACAGTGTTGGAAAATCCTTCATCCAGCATTGCATTAGTAATGGCTGTTGATGTTATATAAAGGTTATATAAATGCAAGACATACAGTAAAGTATGTCTTGCATTTATATAACATTATAATTTAAATTTATATTCTAGATGTTTTTCAGCTTACTGTATGCTTTTTTTTTTTATTAATTTCTTTGATTTTGAATTATTTTGATTGTTCATATGTATTTTTAGTGAAAAACTTAAACAAGAAATGAAGTCATTGCAAGAAACCTTAGAACTGTCTGAACATAAACTCCAAATTAAAGATGAAATACATGAAAAAGCAAATGGCAAGCTGCTAGAACTGTCAGAGAATCTGAAACGTATCGGTGAAAATCATCATAAAGAGAAAGAGGTAAGTGTAATTATGCAGGGTAATTCAAGAAGAAAGTTTTTAAAAAAGTGCTCCAGGTTCCGGCACCTGTGGCGCCCATCACCCCGAGTTATGGACTGGTAGGCCAGTTTTTGAATTCTGATGTCTCGAATTTTGAAAATGCAAAAGGGTCCCCCCCCCCCCCCCCCGAGTTCCGGACTGGTAGGCCGGTTCTCCTTGAATTCTGATGACTCGAATTTTGAAGACTCAAAAGTGGGTATCGCCCATTTGTCCGAGTTACGGACTGATAGGCCAGTTCTTGAATTCTGATAGCTCGAATTTTGAAAACTCGAAAGTGGGGATACCCCCCCCCCCCCTGAGTTCCGGGCTGGTAAGCCGGTTCTCCTTGAATTCTGGTGACTCTAATTTTGAAGACTCAAAAGGGAGGCCCCCCCCAGCCTGTGGTGCCCATCCCCCGAGTTGCAAACTGGTAGGCCAGTTCTCCTCGAATTCTGATGACTTGAATTTTGAAGACTCGACACTCATGGTAGCCCCTGAGTTTCAAAACGTTTCAAATAACTTGACGAAAAACGTGACACAAAAACGTTGCAAAAAAAGGCTTATCATTGCTCAGCTTAGACCTTTGACCTTATCTATTGCTAACCTTTACTATGACACAGTACGACCTTTGCTGTTTTAGCACTAATAAACTATAAACCATCAACCAAACCAACATTGACCTCTGCTTCAGCAAGACAGGTGGTTCATAATGGGTCCATCCTGAATCATTTGGCTAGTGGACTTCCCTTCAGTGGTCATTGGTGTTGCAGTATCTCCTTTCCCATAGTCCAAGGACAGGGCTCAATGATTCTTATGGTGCTGGTTTGGTGTCTGGAGGAGCTGGCATTCCACTCCTGAGTGCATCCACACATAGATGCCCACCTGAAAGTAAGCATCAGTGCATGGATTTGTGGTAGTTTAGAAGTGCTTGTGTAATCACACTCCCTTTTAGATTTTTTATAGTTTTCCATCCTCAAGTTTTATCAAGCAGCATTAGCATTCCTCAACAATGACCAGAAACCATTGAAGCATTAACTAAAAACAAAATAAAGAAGCAAAAAAACATCAGAGGCAGCAGTAAATATACCAAGTTTTCTAATACTACATTTAACTTAAGAAGGCCCACTCAGGAAAATGTCACCCTTTATCCAGAAGGGATAGGAAGGTTGGCAGGTCTGAAATCATTGAAGAAACTGGTCACGGCATATTATTGTAGAAACAACAACAGACACAATCAGAGCAGTTCCTCTGTGTGATACTATTGGAGGAGGAGAATACCAATTACATCCCCTCCCCTGCAAAACTTAGAACCAGCCTCAAGGAGTAACATCAGAGTGAAATCTCATTGATTTACCTGATGAAGAGATCTGTTCTGAAATGAAAGTTGAAGGGATGACAGCCATGAGAAGAATATTCATGAGGATGGTCATCTACTTCCCACTAGGAATATCACTCTTACTACTACTTATCACAGATTAGTCGTTTGCTTGTTCTAGATTCACAGATCTATCTTGCAGCTTGATTGAATGTCTTCAATTTTTATATGGTCAACTTTGTATCGTTTAATTGTTCTTAAAAACTCATTTCTGTTGCCTGTTTTTTTCCTTTGATCTTTCTTTTTCACAGTTCATATTTTTGAACCATACAGTAGAGTGGAAGCAGTTATTGCTTTATAAAATTTAAGTTTAGTTTCTTTTCTTTTTTCTTTTTTTTTATTCAGTGTCCTTTTGATTGTTCCATAGATTAAAAAAATTTTTTTTTTATATCTTTGTCTTTTAGATATATTGTTATACACCTAAATAATTAAACTGTTCCACCTGTTCTGTTATTTTCATTTCTCTGACTATATTTGATCAAATATATTCTCTCTCATTAAATGGCATGATGTTTTTTTTTCCATTTTTTTTTCTTCAAAATCTTGATCTTGTAATAAGCCATATTGTTGGCTTATTTTATATAACTTGTAAGCGGATTTTTGAATGGCAGGAATTCGATCATTAATCAAATTCCTGTCATTTACCCTCAAGGGGTGTACAGGATATGATAGTACTACATGAAAAATTTACATCATTACTAACTTCCTATCTACAATTTTCCTCCAAATCGGTCTGTTACTTGTCAAAACTCCAACATTATCAGATCTTATATTTGTATCGTCTAAGGTACTTTTGACCGTATCAATCCACCTATATCTTGGTCTTCCTCTGGGTCTTTTTCTTGCCAACCTGGCAGAGAATACGTGTTTCGCTAATCTTTCCTCGCCCATTCTGTTTAAGTGACCATACCACCTGAGATTAGCTCTGCTAACACATTCGCGAATGCTGACAATGTTGAGTTCTTTCCTAATATCCTCATTTTTAATATGATATTGCCATTGATGCCATCTGTTCGTGCCTCTAATCTTTCTTGGGACTCTCATATATAGTCTCTAGTCTTTGGTCAAGTGTTTTACTTCTGACCCAGCTCTCAGATCCATAAGTTAACACTATTTTGAACACTGTTTTGTATACAGCTAATTTAGTGTTTTGACTAATTTCTCACTTATTCCATATAAATTTATTCAGTTGACTTCCTACCATACCAGCTTTGTTGATTCTGTTGTCTATTTCCATATTTAATATACCATCTTCACTACAACCGTGCCTAAGTAGCTGAATTGTTTTACTTGTTCCACAGGTTCTCCATTCACAACGCAGTTGACATTCTCAGTGATTCTGCTTATTTTCATTGTCTTTGTCTTGTTATTGCTGACCTTCATACCAATAACAGAGGAGATAATGTACATCCTTGTCTCATGCCAGATTTAACAGTAAACCATCTTCCTGTACTTCCTTCAATTCTAACTGCTGACTTACAACTCAAATAAAGACTAAGTATTGCTTGATATAATGCCCCATTGACACCATATAACTGTAGCGTATTGAATAGCTTCTCTCTTGGCACCTTGTCATATGCCTTTTCTAAATCGACAAAACTTAAATACAGATCTTTGCTATATTCCTGTGATTTCTCAACTATTTGTCGTAAAGTGAAGATCTGAACCTGACAACCTCTATTTGGCCTGAATCCAGCTTGTTCTTCATCAAGCTTTTCTTCCACGATTCTTCTCAACTGTTTCTGAAGTATACTTGCATAAATCTTACCAGGAACACTCAGTAGGGAAATACCTCTGTAATTCTCACATTCAGTTTTACTTCCCTTTTTATATATGGGTACTATTAGAGAGCTCTACTCCAATCATCGAGAATTCATCCCTCTGTCCAGGCCTTCTGAACAATGCAGTGCAGCCACTGTAAGACTTTTATACCTCCATACTTGAGTATTTCTGGTCAAATATCTTTTATTCCTGCTGCCTTTCCACATTTCAAGCCTTTGATGGCTTTTTCTGATTCAAGTATGGATATGTGTTCCTGACTGTATGCCTGTTGAGTGTTTTTTACTGCTTGTTGTTTCATTTAGCAATTTTTCGAAATAAATTGCTCCATACTTCAAGGATATCTTTTTCTTCAGTTTTCATGTCACCTTTATAATCTCTAATTCCTTTTACAACACTCTTTCCTCCATTTCTGTGCTTCTTCAACAACCTCTATCTTGCCACCTTTTTGATATTTATTTTCTATGTTCTTACCCAAGTCTTCCCATGATGTTTATTTAGCTAATTTTACACAGTGTTTAGCTTTCTTACATTTGTCACTGTATTCTTTAAGAGCACAAGCTTACATATTTGCCAGGAACTTTTGATATGCTTTCTTCTTTTCCTTCACAGCCTCTTTAACTTCCTGTGTCCACCATGGAGTTCTGATTTTTCTATCCTTGCAGACAACCTCACCACATGCCTCTCTGGCTGAGAATCAATCAGGGTTTTCTTCGAGGCTTGCCACTGAATCTCCAAGGTTTGGTTCCTGTTATCAAACTCCTTCATTTTTCTTCAACAATCTTTGTGTATTTTAGTCTATAGTTCACATCTGAGAGCTGCTCAACTTTTATTCGCTTTAAAACTGTCTTACATGTTCTTCTTTTCAATATGAAATTCATATTTATCCTGCTCAAGACTAAATAGTGATCACTTCCAATTTCAAATCCTCTGTACACTCTGGTGTCCTGCACCAGGGAGGAAAACATCACTATCAACAATAACATAGTCAATGAGACTTTTCTTATTCCTTGCCTCTTCTCTCCATGTGAATTTGTGCAGATTTTTATGCTCGTACATTGTGTTAGTAATAACCAGTCCATGTCCTGAGCAGAAATCCAACAGGTATTTGCCATTATTATTAGCTTTGCTCTTTTCTCCAAATTTTCCCCAAATATTTTTGTATGTCTCACAGTTATTTCCTACTCTGCTATTTAGATCCTCAACTAGGACCAACTTTTCCTTTTTTATTGTGTCAGTTGCTTTCTCTAAAGCCTCAAAAAAATTCCTCCGCTTCTACCGTAGTAGAACCTTCTGTGAGACCATAGACAGTCTCATTGTCCATTTTCCCATTCTGATATTTGCCCACATCACTCTACTTGAGACTGCTTGCCATTCAAGAAGATTAATCTCGTGTTTAGTGTTGAATACTATGGCTACTCCTTCTTTAACTTGATTGTCATTGCCTGAATATATCATTTTGTATTTATTGCTCAGAAAGATCTTACTAGTTTTTGTCTTTTTTGTTTTAGTCAACCCCTATTATGTTGATCTGGTACTTATCTAATTCCTCAGCTAGCTCAATTTCTTTGCCATTCAGGCTTATTATGTTGATAGTACCGATCTTTAACTCTGGGGATGTTGTGTTGGGGTGTGTTTTAGGATTTGTTCCAGTAGCTGACTTTTTGCTGTTTTCCCTGGTTCCCTGGCGAAAACAATGGAGGTCTTGTTTAACTGGGCGATGCTCCAGCCGGCATGAAATTCTGTCATGTTGTACCATCATTTTGTATTTTGGTTTAAGCCAATAAGAATACAATTTGGTCAGCTAAATCCCAAACTGCCAGCCCATCCTTGTTCGTTCAGTATCCAGGTAGATACCTAACAGGGTGCACCACGAGAAGGTGAGGATTGGACATTAGGTCAGAAGCCCTGGTCGGTTCTCTGCATTCCTTTAAAGGTTATGTGGAGGTCTCCTCTCAGTTATGCAGCTTTGACTCTTAAGCACCCCAGGTCATCTTCATTGTTTTTTTAATATAAACTGATCATAATTAAAGGCAGCACTGTATGCATACACCACTTTATGCGGATTGTATTCTCATAAGCTTTCTAGTCAAAGTTTTGGAACTTTCAAGGTTTCTACATATATTTGGCTTTTAAATAAGGTTAGAATTTTAAATTTCCTTATTTCTATAACATTTTATAATTCAGTTTGTTAGCTGTTGCAATACTTTTAAAATAAGTTAGAAAGTTGTGCAAATTTGAATTTGCACAACTTTCAACAAAAAGTGCACCTGTGTTCATGAATTATTTTCTACACTATTTTTATGATGTAAATCTTGAAATATTAAAGCTGATATTAAAATTATTGCTATGTGGATTTCATATGCATATTTACAATATTTTTTCATATATATATATATATAGTAATTTTAATTTCCTCTCTCTATATCTATCTATGTAGAGTCTTACTAAGCAAATTCATGAACTTGTTGAAGAGAATCATTGCTTAAAAGCTGTAAATAAAGAACAGGAGCGACAAATGAAAGAAGAAATGAAAAGTCTAGTTGATGTTGCAGCAGGAAAGGCAAATAGTACTTATTGGCTTGATGCAATCACTATCTGTGATAAACTTGTTTTGAAACAAGAGGTATATAATCTTAAGCCATGTTAAGTTATGAATTATTTCATAAATTTTCTTTTACAGTGCCTAGAAAATAAATTGAATAGTTGTGACCATTATTTTTTTATTTTATTTTTTTAACAGACAGTTGTGGCAGTTATCCTGTTTATGTTGAATTAGATCTCAGCAAGAGATTGATATCACATTTCAACAAGCTTTAATTCATTTTTACTTTTTACATAATTTTAATAAATGATTCCTGCACTACCTAATAGTTATTATATTAGGATTGTTTGAGAGTTAAAGCTAGAAAACTTGGAGACCTTCATGTAGTTTTTTTAAGGAATGTGGGAAACTGACTGGTGGTTTCTCACTTTCTTGTGGTACTTGGTATATTCCATTGTAGATATCTACCTGGATACTGGATGAATGAAGCCTAGAAATTTGGGGTTTAGCAGATCAAATTGTATTCAGTATTGCCTTAAATGAAATGACAATGATGGTACAACAAGAGACAAAATATCATGCTGGGTGGAGTGTCATCCAGTTAATGACCCTCCATTGTTTGCATCACAGAATCAAGGTAAATAAACAGTGAAAAGTCAGCTACTGGAACAAACCCAACATCAACAGAATTCAAGGTAGGCACCATCAGTGTAAGAACTTTCAATGGAAAATAAGTGGAACTGGTAGAAGAATTAGAGAATATCCTGTTAACATACTTGGTGTTACTAAAGAAAGAACACAAAAACAGGTGAGATTCTTCAGACAGTAATGAACAAAGAAAGTACAGAATATATTATAGTGTTCAACACTAAATATGAAGATAATCTTGAATAACAGTCAATTTTAGGCAGTGTTGTGGGCAAACATCAAATTGGGTAATTGGCAATTGAAACTTATTTCTGCTTGTTGTCTCACAGGAGGTTCTCTTAAGGAAGAAGTGGAGGAATTTTTTTAAGTCTCTAGAGAAGGCAGCTGACATAAAGGAAAAGTTTGTCCTTAATGGAGATCTAAACCCAAGAGCAAGAAATGAATACCAAGTTATATAGAAATACTTAGGGAAAATTTTGAGGAAAGAGCAAAGCATATTATTATTATTAAGAGAGACCCTCCAGGAAGTCAGGGACTCATCGAGGGAAGCCACGTACTACACGCACCAGCTATCATACTTATTCTTGAATTCGTTCACACTGCTTGCATATACCACATCCAATAGCAATCCATTCCAATCACATGCCACCCTATGAGAGAAAAATCTAGCCCTTGCTTCCTTAGTAGAATTCATTCTCATCTTCCAAGGATGTCCTTTTGTTTCCATAAAATGAAAAATTCCATCAACTGAAATCCTGTATGACCCTTTCAGAACTTTTCAGAAGTTGCAATCATATCATCCCTCAATGTCCTGTTTGCTAGTGTCTTCTCTTCTTCTCTTAGAAGCAAAAACTTTCCTTCCACTCTCTTCTGTTCTGAGCTTTCTCTTTCAAGGTTGTGTACCTGTCTTCATTCAGGCATGTCATCTAGCATTGTTTTCCTTACTCTTCCTCTTCCTCTGGATCTTTATCCACCTATTTTTCCTTTGATGGCATCTCTGATGGCATTTCCTCTCAGAATATGACTGATCCAGTTCCCCTTTCTTCTTTTTATCCTCTTTAACCGATTTCTTTCTTCTTCTATTCTTTTCAAGACCTCTTCATTAGTTATCAGAGGGCTACACGGCGTGTAGTGTTTTCAGAGAGCTCCTGAAAACTAAGTTTAATTTTGAGTGAAAATTGGAATATTGGTTTAAATCATAATGTAATATTGTCTAATTTTGGTAGCTTGTTGTGTCTTTGTGATTTTGGTGTGAATCCCATTTTATTTAATTTAGTATTTTAACGATACGTTTCATAGAATAGCGACATAGTGACAATGCAACATAAGAATACGATGCCCTTGTTCAAAAACTGTAATGTGAGAGAGTTTGTCCAATGTGATGTGTGTGGGATGTATGCATTCCTGAATGAGGCTGGAGTTTGGATGGAAAGTGATAGTGGTGGGAGAATGTTCAGAAGGCGTAAGCAAAGTGAGTAATTAAAGTATGTGTCAGGTCGTGAGATAGTATGGTTGAAGGAAGCCAGAATGTGAGTGAAAATACTGGCTTGATAGGGAATTGCGATGTTGTACAAGACGGCAATGAGAGCGGTGATCAAAGAGAGAGTGAAAGCAACTATACAGAGAGAGAGAAAATGGTTTAAATGATGAAAAAAATGAGGAATTATTTGTAGGGAGTGAGATTGCTAGGTTGCACACAGTGATACAAAATGCGCAGCAGCAATTAGAGCACCTGCAAAACTCTTTCCAGAGTGCCTCGGCTAATGGAAATAAACAGGTGTTTGAAAGAAAAAATAAGCGTAAGAGTGGGTGAGTTTTTGAAATGAAGGAAAGAGTGTTGTATGGTGACTCGTTATTAGGAATTGCGAAGTTTAAGGATGTAAGAGAGAGTATTAGAGTGCAAAAACAGAGGGTGAAAGAATTGATAGTTGTGGTGGGTATGAATGAATTGAAAGGAGATAAATTTGATATGAGAGAGGACTTTAAAGTATTGTTAAAGGTAGCGAAATGAGAGTGACAGAGTTAGAATGGTGAGTCTGTTGCCACAGTATGACAGAGAGGAGTTTAGGAGGGCCATAATTGCAAATGACATTATGCGCAGGTTATGCAGACGGTGTGGTGTGGAATTCATGGACGTGTGGAATGAGTTTGATGGGCGAAAGGATTTATACAATGAATAGCCTGCATTTGAATGGATTTGGTGTGCGGAGACTGGAAAAAGTGTTGCTGAATGAAGTGAAATGGATGTGCAGAACCAGAAAAACTAGAACTACCAAGGAGGGGGGGGATATGCGGACATTAGTGAGACAGTTGAGTGTAAGAATGTATATAATGTACCCGAGCCAGTACTAAGGACAAAAAATGGGAATGGGATATTTAGAATAAAGCATCAAGATAGGGGTGGGACAAAGGGATCACTGCATTTCATGTATACTAATGCCAGGAGTATTAGGAACAAGAAGGAAGAATTTTTGGCCTTGATTGGCTCTTCCTGGCCACAGGTTATTGGCATTAGTGAAACATGACTGACAGAAGATGGTGTAGGTTATAGTGTGTTTAGAAGGTACAGAGAGAATAAAATGGGGGGGGGGGGGAGTGTTATCGATGATAGCTGATGAACTGCAGCCAAGGAGAATTGAAGTTGTATCGCAGGATAGTGAAAAGAGCTCATTTGAGGGTATTTGGTGTGAGATTGAGACTGGCAGAACAAATTATACAGTTGGGTGTTGCTATAGACCAGGCGATGGAATAGATGGTGGAGATAGTATGCATAAACAAATTGATGAAATGAGTGGAAGGAGGGTAATTATTATGGGGGATTTCAACTATGGTAACATTGATTGGAAGGAGGAGAGGACACATGTGAGGAAGGAAATGGATTTTATTCAATTATTAAGGGATAACTATCTGAGACAGCATGTAATTGAAAATACTAGGGGTGTGAGAGTGCTTGACCTGGTAATAGCATTTGAGAATTTGACTGTAATGAATATGACCATGTTGCCACCTATTGGTGAGAGTGATCATAAGGTCTTGACCTGGGAGGTGGCTAAAGGTGTGCAATTTTCGATTAAGACAGGGTATATGTGGAATTATGCTGGCAAGTATGACAAGCTTAGGAGATTGCTTGGATCAGTGCCATGGAATGTACAACTGCAAGGGCTGGATGTCGATAGAGCATAGGAAGTGGTCAAGGAGCATTTACAGGAGGTTATGGCTGATTGTATACCTAGGGTCCGAATAGTAAAACAAGTAGGGGTTAAATGGATGAATAACACCATTAAGCTTGAACTGCAAGAAAAGAAACAACTGTGAAGGGAATTTAAAGAAAGAGGTGACCTGCAGGCACACGAACAGTATAAAGTGCAGGCCAGAATGGTAATGAGTGTGGTAAAAAAAAGCAAAAGCGGATTATGAAAGGAAACTAGCTATGCAAGCTAAAGAGATTCCCAAACAGTTCTTTCAATATGCTGCAAGCAAAAAAAAAACTACACGGCAAAATGATTTTAAGGAATGACGATGGTAAGGAGGTCACTGAATCAGTCGATATAGTGGAATTACTGAGCGAGCACTTTGCAAGAGTATATCATTCAGGTGGTGACATTGAAAAAATTAAGGAACCATTAGTTTATACGGGAATTGTGATGAATGAAGTGGAGGTGAATAGTCTATTACAGAACCTTAATGTGAATACATCTGTAGGATTGGATGGTATACCGGCACGGGTCTTATGGGAAGCAGCTAAAGAATTATCAGTGCCCTTGACCATGTTGTTTAATCCGAGCCTGGAGTCTGGTTTAGTACCGAAGGTATGGAAAAAGTGGAAAATAATTTCACTGCATAAAGGAGGATCCAAGACTACTGTTGCAAATTACCGACCGATCAGCATATCAGAAGTCGTTGTCAAGGTCTTGGAGAAAGTAGTGAAGGGAAAAATACAGGAATGGATTGATGAAAATGAGATATTGTATGGGGGTGGACAGCTTGGCTTTGTGAAGGGTAGATCATGCCTCAGTAACTTGCTCAAGTTTTATAACACAGTGACGGGTGAACTGGATAAGGGTAATGGGTTTACAGTGATACTGCTGGACCTGGCTAAGGCATTTGACAGGATACCACATGGAATTCTAATCTGTAAAGTACAACATATGGGAATGGATATAGGGTTGGTGAGATGGATAGGTGGGTGGTTGATGGAGAGATATCAGAGAGTAGTTTATTCAGGAGTAGAGTTCCTAAAGACGTCTTGTGACTAGTGGTGTGCCGCAGGGGGTCTGTTCTTGGACCACTGCTGTTTAATTTGTTCATTAATGATATAGGAAATGAATTCTGTATCATTAATGATACAGAAAAAACTACTGGAATTTTTGTCTTTCTTGTTTCCTACAAAACTTTCTCTCTCTCTCTCTCTATCTATCTATTGGATTCATACAGTTGAAAAAATTAATACAGAAAATATTTGTTATATAAGAACATAACTGAGCTGAATTTTTTCTTGCACCCCAAATCAAAGAATAAAGAAAAGTTTCTCTTCATGCAAAACAGCTTAGTAATTTAATTTACTTTCATAAGTCACAACAAGCTTTGTTGAACAAATTACTAAACCATATCATTAGTTCATCACTTTAGAATGAATTTACTTTCTATATGAAAGTCTCAGCATACTTCACTGATTAAATAATTAAAACCATATCACCAGCTTCAAATCACCCAGGCTGAGAATCTTAGATAAAACAAATTAGGACTCGCAATCTTACTTTACTGGGCCAATTTCTATATGAACTGAAAAGCAATACATTTGTTCCTTTCAGTTTTAACTAAATAAATCCTATATGGATTAATGACCAAAAAAAAAACTGTGGAGTTCTGTGTCTTCATATACTGAAGACACAGAACTCCACATTTCTTCTCTGTTGCATTATCTTTTCCTTCTTCCAAAAAGCTCCAGAACAGGTGATACTTAGAGCAGTCAATTAGCATTCTTTTCACTTCTGTACATGCTTAGAAAGGTCCAACATCATTACTGGTTACAGAAAATATAGCACTAAAGTTCTATTTCACAGTACAGGAAAGTTATTTAATTATAATTTTATAATGAAACAAGCAGAGAAATGAAATGAAACAAGAAACAATTACACATGAAAGAATGAAACAAAATAACGTTATTTGGTTCATAAGGATCATGCACCAAGGTAAGTTCATTTAATTACTTTCAATTTAGCTACTTACATAGGATTTTATATTTTTATTTTCTTGTTGCACCATGATAACTGAAATTTTTACATTCTCGGTTATCAGGGTGTAACAAAGGTTCCCCCTTTTAAATAATTTTTTTTATTTTTTATTTTTTTTTAAATTTTCTATGAAGTGTTCCTTTTCTCATATCCTGGGTTCCCCCCACTTTTTTATGCTAAAACCCCCCTTTTTTTTTTTTTTTTACAATGTATGCATAACTGATGTATTTGACTTCTCTGTTTTTTTTTTTTTTGTTTGTTTCTCCTTCCTCTTCTAACCTTGCAGTAATTTATGTCTGATTTAACCTTAACTACCTCTGATTTCCTTTCAGTTATTAACTCCTCATTTGATGATTTCTTCACTTTATTCACGTGGGATTCATAGTTCCTTTCTTGAGGCTCATTTCTCCTTTCTTTACACAACTCATGAGTTTGCCCCCTTCTTGTAATCTGTCTCCTTCCCAATAGGTATAATTCCCTCCTCACATAATCACATTTAAAGTCATACCTAGACAGAAAATCTCTACCCAGGATCAGCTTGATGTGTGGAAGAGAGGATCCTGGTAGGTTCAGAAACTCCTGCCAAGCATATAATTTGAACTCAGGCAGCTATAACTTGAGATTTACAGACCTAGAAGCACAAATCATGGAAGTTGTGACACCTGATACTCTCACTCGTTTTTTAAGGTGAGTGATATTATCTTTGGCACCTGATACTCTGATACTCTCACTCGTTTTTTAAGGTGAGTGATATTATCTTTGGCATAAGGCTCTATTATCTTAAAGTAATCCTCAGATATGATGGATGATTGAGCCCCATTGTCCAGCAAAGCATTGCAGTGTCTTCCATATGCTCTGGCCTTCACCTCCATCTCGTATAGATGCTCCTTTCTTCCTTGTCCCTTTTTCGATACTCGTTTGTATAAGTATGTGAATCTAAATCTCTATCATAACCTCTACTAAAGCGCTTCTTGCTACACAGTTTGAGCAAAATGTCCCAGTTTGTTACAACTGAAACATCTTGGGGGCTCTCTACCGCCTCTTTGGTCATTAGGTCTCCCTTGATTTTGAGGATTAGCTGTTGCTTGTTGTGGGGTGATTTTGGACAACCTCTGCATAACTGAATCCAATCGATCGAGAAGGGGGCTTTGCAGACGCTCAACTTCCTCTTTAACTAACTTGGTGGTTTCCTCAGCTCTGCTATAATTAGGCTCTGGAGTCTTTATACAGATAACATTTCTAGTTGTCTCATCACCTCGTTGAACCTATCTATAATGGGTTTTTGGAGTATTTTTATTTCTCGTTTCACAATAACCCTGATATTATCTGAATCAGTACATGATTCTGTCAACTTGGTTATTTCCTGCCTATTGTCTTCCTCTGGTCTCTCTCTCTTGCCTTAGGTCTTTCTCTTCTTTCTCTACTCTCTTTATTATTTCCTTGCCCCTTTTCCGAATTGCCCTTTTCTTCGATTATGTTTATTAACCCTGGAACATGTGCAGGACGGAGGTCTCCAAGCAATTGTTCACGATCCTTTACAGCATCGTAACATTCACTTGAACTGGACAATCTTTTATCGAATGCAGTCTCCTTTAACTCAGGTCTGACTCCCTGTCTGAATAGTTGAAAAATGGCCCAGTCCAAGTGAAGCTTTTCTTCACTAAGGACACTCAGGGTACTAGCTATCGTCAGTAACCTGTTATGGAACTCAGCCACACTTTCCTCTTCCTTCTGAGAGCACCTCTGGAGCTTCCATAAGTTCGGTCCCAAAGTTCTCAGTTTTGAGAACTCAGAAATTAGGACCATCTTAAATCGGGAGTAATCCAGGGTTTCCTTGAGAATGGGAGAGGAATACAGGAAAACTTTAGCTTTTCCCACCAGTTTACTCCGGAGCAAAACTAGTAACTGAAAGTCAGTCCATCCTCCAACTCTCCTAAGCTCTTCTATGTAACTAAAAAAAATTAGGACATCATCAGTCTCCTCAGCCGAAAATTGTGGGAACACCTGCTGTGGGTTAATGTAACAAAAAAATTCGCTGTTATCCATGCCTAAACTACTAGAGGGTTCGGTCATACTTGCATCCAATTTACATTAATTTACTCTTTAAAATTTTCAACAAAACTTAACTAAACTTTTGCCTCTTAGTTGTCTGACCTGCACCCAAAAACCAACTTGTTGCGAATAGCTTATAATTAAGATTTTAATTAGCTAAACTACATCCTGTTGACTGCGTCATTTATGTTGTGTCCCTACCTACGATTATTAAACTTTCTTTTATCCTTTATATTTTCTTTATTCATAACTTAACTATGCACGAGATATTACAAAATTCAAATATTTAAGCTTTTTCTCCCTTTAGTGTCCCTAATATTTATATTATACTGTGCCTTTCAGGACATTTAGTTTAAGATATATAATTCGAAAACAAGGAGCAATTACAAAAATATGTCTGAGTGTGAAACAATCTTTATCTCGTAACTTAACACATTAATTTCCCACGTGATTAGGTTCGTACGTTTTTCAAGTGGTGCATTAGGCAGCAATTTCAGACAACTGTATTATTAGTGAACAAAAGTTTATTTGAAATTTCAAACATGGTACAATTCAATTTCTATTATATAAAACACAATTCAATACTAAGAATAAAAATTACAAAATTACACAAGCAAAATACAAGTATTAGGGCAAAAATCCTATATGGGAATTTGCGATCATGCCTTCATAACAGACTTTATACATATAAATATACACATATAATCCTGGAACAAATTAAAACTTTATTTAACCTTATACTAGTCAGAATTCTCTATATTGCTATAATACCATGGACATTAATGTTTGTATTCAGTTTACCTTATCTAACTTACAAACAAACTATCCTTTCTCTATGCCCATACATACATTTGACCTTTAAGACACTCTCATTTGAAATACCATGCGCATACATAAATCTCTAGCACATGAATGCTTATCAAATAATATAAACTAGTTTACTCCCATTCTATTTTGATTTGTACTAAAGTCCTAGTATATCTTCGACTGTTCCGGTAATTAACAATGATTGCAACTATATGCGATTTCAATTGATACAAGATTTTACAGTACCTTTCTAGGACGAACCTTGGGTTTCATGATCTATACCTTTTGTGCTTGAATAAAGGACACACACAGGATCTTCTATTCTATCACTACGGAACTCCTCACGTGGGCACGGACTTCTGTATGGATTTTCTTTCCCTCGATACGAGTGCTGGATGATGAGATACATAGTCAATTCCTTCCTTCCTTGTAACTATATAGCGTTCCTTGTCTCTTGCAATAGGAATATGGGATCGAATTCCCGCACACTTTGTTTCCTTGTTGTGTCGGACGGAGATAACTCTTACGCCGTCGCTCAGGAAAACCTTGTGTTACCTATATGAAAATTTCGTGAAGAAACTCTGAGGAAAAAAAAAGCCCTGTGTGTGTGTGGGGGGGGGGGGGGGTCCTAACCCTTTTATCTGCATGGCCCCTATCGGCACATTCTTCAATTTCTTCCCCCCCCCCCCACTGGAGTCGATCTCATTCACCAATTAAAGTCGTGTTTTTTCTGCCCAAAACTTGCTACGGTCCCTTGTACGCGACTCTCATGGGATGAAGTCTCACTACAGGAATTGACCTCGAGCGATTGTCATTTGTTTTAAGCTAGCCTCTATACTAAATTAATCCCCTTTTTAGAATTTACTTCAATATTTTAATCTCCTCTTTTCAAGTGTTTAAACTAGCCTCTCACAACACAAATTCTTATCTCTAATCTTCTTTGTGTTACTTATCTTATTTTTTTTCCATATCCTTTTTTTTGTAATAAGAATCTCTTTTTTATTATTTAGTTAAACAAACAATTTCTGCTATAATTAATTTTCTTGGATGCAAGCATATTTTCTGTCTTTAAATATCTTGTATTAGCTACTTACATAGGATTTTATATTTTTATTTTTTTGTTACACCATGATAACTGAAATTTTTACATTCTTGGTTATCAGGGTGTAACAACAGTTTGTGATCTCTTCTTCCCAGAGTACATCATTTGAACTTGGCCATGTTAAACTGACAGTCATTTACTTTGCTCATACTGCCAGTTTGTTTAAGTCTTCCTGCAAAATATCTGCATCATCTTCATTAAGTGCTGCTTTTCCCACCTCTGCATCATCAGCAAACAGAACGTTTCCTCTCAAATCATTTCCTATTTCATTGATGTACAAATTAAACTGCAGAGGACCAAGTACTAAGCCCTGCAGTACAGTACACCTTTAGTTACATGCCTTCTGCTGCTCTCATTTCCTCTGTAAACCCCCTCTTGGATATCCATTAGCCATTCTCTAATCCAAATCATCAGCTTCATATCCTTCTCTATTTGCTCCAATTTATGCAACAGAGTTCCATGTGGAATCCTGTCAAATGGCTTTTCTAAGTCCAGTAGTATTACTGAGTAGGCCATTTCCTTTATCCATCTCAGTTGTAATTTTATTATAAAAAGTAATCAGATTACTAAGGCAAGGAACTTTTAGGAAACCATGTTGGCTCCCCCCCCCCCTCAACTTCTGACATACCAATCGGCCTATAATTCACTACTTTTGTTTTAGAGCCAGGCTTAAATTAAGCAATTTGGCAAGAGGAGTTACTAATTCTCTTACCAAATTCTCTCCATTATTTCCCTATCATGAGCACTTTTTAAAGACATCATTCGATAGTTATTCTTCCTTTTAATTGCTACATAGTGAAAGAACTCTTTGGGATTTCTTTTGGCTTCGCCAGCTAGCTTCTTATAATTGGCAGGAAAGGTTACCTTTCTAGCCAGAAAAGGTTGGTTGATTGGTAGAGCTTCTGCTACTAATGGCTCACGAAAAAAAGTAAGCAAGTTTTGAGCACAGTTAGTAGTTGGAAGGGGACAATCGTTCGATGCTGTTGGCACGCTCTCCCTCGATGAGTCTTTGGACTCACTGGAGGTGTCACATAATAATAATAATTAGTTTTCTAGCCTGTTATGTTGTTCTGGTCATTGGTGTTCTAATCATCTTTTTTTTCTTCATATTCCCTACAGAACATTTTTTGCAACTCCTGTGTAATAATGTTATTCATCTAACTCCCACCTGATTTATCCTCATGCCCTAAAGGGGTTACAATCTGATGCTACTTTCTTCAAACACCCTTTGGCCATATTGAATGCACTGCCAATCTCTCCCTTCCAAATTCTTATTCTATGGCACTGCTGCAAGCTGACTCCTCATCTTGTCATAATCACTTGCCTTATAATTTCACATATACATCCCTTGACTTACGTCCTTTCGAAGATACATCCGTGATCCCATAAGGGAATAAATAACATTTTCGGCTATACATGCTTTAGCATGCCTAGTGGCAACAGCCCTTTCAGTGGCAGTCTCCCTTGGCAGTCAGCATGTGTCTTCAACAGTTCCGCTGTTGATTTTGTGTTTGGGAAATGAGTAATTTGTGTATTTATCGTTAAATATTTCATGATGTTTTGTACAACATAGCCCCCTACACACACAATCAAAAAACCTAGTGAAGAATCACAGAAAAAGAGGCGAGTAATTGATCTTGAAACGAAGTTGCAAGTTATAAAGCAACATGAAGCTGGTAAGCCCATCATTACAATCGCACATGACTTTGGACTACAGTGACGACCATTTTGAAAAATAAGGATAAAATCGTAGCTGCTGTTAAAGGATCTGCTTCCATTAAATCGACGATACGGACGAAGCAATGACAAGTTCCTATCGGTGATATGGAAGAGCTACTTGCATTATGGAAAGAGGACTTGAACCAAAAGCACATACCCCTTAACACTGTGACCATAACCACTAAGTCTCTTCACTAAGTCTCTTCAACATGTGTTGAAGGATAAAGCAGAACCCGATTATGACTACGAATTCAACGCTTCTTCTGGTTGGTTCATGAGATTCAAGCAGTGTTTTGAGGTGCATAATGTGAAAATGTATGGGAATCTGCAAGTGCTGAGAAGGCTGCCAAGGAGTTTGTGTAAAAATTGGATAAAATTATTGCAAAGGAAAATTATTTGCCACAGCATATATTTAATATGGATGAGACGTCCTTGTTTCAGAAAAAAATGCCTGAGCAGACATTCATCCACAAAAAGCTAAACTCAATACCTAGTTTCAAAGCATGCTCGTATTACAATTCTATTACGGGTAATGGCTGGATATAAACTGAAACCATTTGTGATATGGCACATTGAGAATCCATGAATCTTCAAAAACATTAGGACGCATACTCCCAGTTCATTATCGGAGAAATAAGAAGTCGTGGATGACTCAAAAATTGTTTGAGGATGCCTTAATCAACTGTTATGCGAGTGAAATAAAAAGCTATTGTGTGAAAGAAAATGTAGAATTTAAAATTTTATTAATTCTAGATGATATTCCATGTTATCCTTCTTATAGCATTTATCTTCATCAAGTTAACGGTCATGTTTCTGCGTCCACACACTACTTCATTGATCGAACTGATGGATCAGGGAGTTCTTGCAGTGTTTAAGGGTTATTATCTAAGGAGAAGCCATTTCTGCTACTGAAGGAAATGACCAGACTCTCATGCAATTCTGGAAAACATTCAATATTTATCATGCTATTAAAAATATTGCTGTGGCTTGGGACGAAGTGACCTCTCAATGTATTAGTGGCATATGGAAAAAGACATTAAAAAGGTTTCTGCATGATTTTGGAAGTTTGTAATAGTGGGCTTAGCAAACAATCTGAATCTCGAAGTGACTGATGATGACATAATTCAGCTCATAGAGAGTTCCTCTGAAGAGCTGACCAATGAAGAATTGGTCAAACTGGAGGAACAACTGTTGCGGAAGAGGAAAAAAATCAGAAAAGGAAGAGGGAAAAGAGAAACAAGAAGAGATAGTTAAACAATTTATAGTGAAGGGTCTTGCAAAAATGTTCTTTGCAGTTAGCAATGTTCTCAAAATGGCTGAAGATATAGACCCCAATGTTGAACGCTACTTAATAATAGAAACAAAAGTACACGATGCGTATGCTTGCTATAAACAAATTTATGATAAAAAGAAGAAAAGGAATAAGCAAAGCACATTGGACATTTTCTTCAAAAAAACAAAGATTACACCAGAAGAGCCACAGCCTGATCGTTCACACAGTGTCAAGGTAATGAAGATGTGATTGTGGAGGAAAATTTGGATGATTATTCTCCTGTTTTATAGTGGCAGTAACGCATAGTACAGTTTTTTAATAAGGTTTAAACATTAAAATGACAGTATACTTATTACTATTAAGTTCCTAACTCCTATAACTCTGTTGGTTTAATGTATCGACTTACGTCCGATTCGACTTATATCCTGCCGGATGGAATGGAACCCGGACGCAAATCGAGGGATGACTGTATATATATTAGGTAATCCAAAAAGTAATGTCATTTTTAACATTAAGTTTTGAAAGGATAAAAAAGATAAATCACTTGCTAATTTAATCAAGTATATATTCTCCATTTGAATCAATAACTCTCTTCCAACATTGTGAAAGCTTCATAATGACATCTCTATAGAATTCAGGAGGTTTGGAGGCAATGAAGTCATATATACTCAATTTCAATGCATTGTATTGTTTTTCATTAATGAAAAGTTATAAACTTTGAAATATGTGGTAATCTGAAGGCAAGTAAGGAGAATATAGAGGATGTGAAAGCTTTTCCTAGCTGAGTTCCTCAATCTTGGTACAGGAGATTCTTGTAAAATCTCTTGTTGTGAAAAATAGAAATATTTTTCACCTATGTCGATTTTACATAGGCCATAAAATACTTATCAATTAAAAGTGTATATAACCTACTGTAATGTAATATAAATTATCTCATCTCATCTTCGTTTTTCCTCTTTTACCTTGCAGTGTATTTTATCCTGTGAACGGACTCAAACCATTCACATGATAAGATGGTCAGCCCTACGCCCTGGTAGTGTTGAATTCTCAAGGCCGGTTTGCCTGCTTTGCAGGATGAAAAACCCCAGGATAAACTGGTGGGAAAACCCTACTGATCACGCCCAAGACCAGCTAACTTAGCTATGACTGAGGAAGATCCTTCAGCTCCTCATGTCACCGATGGGAATCAAACCTAGGACACTCCTTCCCCAGACATATGGTTGCAAAGTACACAGCCGCTAGGCTAACTGTGCAGACAAATATAAAATATATTATAAAAATAAAATCACAAAGTACAAAATTTTACAAATGGCACAGTTGAAATGATTGGACTTTGTTATTTATATGGTTGCTTGAGCATGTACAACATGCCTATGTGCTGTAATCTCTAACTCACGTATAATACTATTATTTGACAGTGAGGAAAAGCCTCTTGCTGGGGCCAATTCCTTAATCTACATTGCTATAATTCAAATGCATTAATCATTAAAAATTTATTTTTGTTAATGGCTGCCACATTAAGGATTGTGTAAAAGAATTTTCTATCTTTCCTTTACATGCAAGAAAGGAAAAAGAATAATTTAGCTAAGCACGTATGATAACCCTTAAGTCCATTTTATCTCAAGCAACTCCGAATTACTCAGTCGTGGCTGTTACTTTACTTAGGTCACACAGGTTCGATTTGTTTTTATGAGACAGTGCATTGGATAACAAAGATCAGGCAATTTATTAACCAAAACCAAACATGTTTATTCTAAGACAATTAATGTACAAAGGAAACAGTATATATCACGTCTGCTTCTCCACACATTCATTAAAACAATTCACTTAAAGCATTAGACAAAGAAATTATTTACACTCAACTTATTAGACACGTGGATGGATTTTAGCACACATAACCTTACTCTCATTACAAATAATATAAGGCAAAATTATACTATACATGTTCTAAGCATTATATCACACAAGCACTATTCAAGTCTTAAATATTCTATTATATACATTCAAACTGACTTTTGGCTTTCTGACCTCCTCAACACATTATGCCATTAGTTAAACAGAATCAACATCTATTGTCTGTACACACACAATCTAGGTTATTAACATAAAGCAATCTACTTACAAGCTCACTATATCATTGTACAGTCCTGAATCCAAAAAGGGTTAAGGGTGAATTCCGCTGGTTCCTTTCTTGATCTTGCATGACAGCCATGATCGGCACTATCCAACAGTAGTCGTCTGCAAATTCTTTCCTTGTAAGTTTAATGCATTTCTTTGTCAATGTTAGGAACTTCGACTGCTGCTACAAATCAGCATGCATGTGGATCGGTACATTCGTCGAAGAATTTCATGGAAGGATATCTTGTAATACTGCCAGCGAACTCCCCATGATCTCCAGAACTACTGCTTGCAGGAGCCCAACTCTTCCCTTCCTCGAAAAAAGCTTGCCACAGGAACGAAAAATGAAAGAGCTTTTGCCCCCTCAATCTCTGCCTTTTATATCATTTGCCGTCCCTTCGCCTTCCATCCAAAACTTCCCAGATTTACTGGAAGCGCCGTCACCCATGCTTACATTAGGTTTTGGCAACAAAACTCATATAATCTGGTGACCTTAGAGACTGTTGTTGGCCTTCAGTTTACTAGCCTAATCCTGTCTGATCTTTTAGTTACAATTGCTTGTGGTTCTACATTCAGTTATTCTAACATTATATTACAAAATTTATTACATTATAGTAGGTTATATACGTTTTAAATTATAAGTATTTTATGGTCTAGGGAGAACTAATATATAGGGGGAACTAACAGCAAAGAAGACCTGAAGTAACTCCATGTTAAAAAGAAGGGAATAATGAGGCAAAGATCAGAAAAGAGCCTCCCCAGTGTTTTGTTTGTAATAAATATGGGCACATGGCTCGGAACTGTTTTAGGAATAAGAGACCCTCCAACGGAAATAATAGATATGAGTCAAATCTTGTGCGTACTCATCATGGCCATACTAACAAACCATGGAAGAGAGAGAACAAGATAAGAGAATACAAAGAAAAATCCAAAATGACCATAAGGGGAAAAATTCAAGGAATGCTTTGTGGCATCCTGTTAGATACTGGTTCCCAGGCCTCTGTCATAACAAAAAGTTTGTTTTAGAAAATAAAATCCGTGTATGGAAAGGTATATCTGAAATGAAGAGACCAATTAAGCTAATGGGAATTTCAACTCCCGGGATATGTGCGTCAAAGAGAGTAAGAGTTAGATTATACTTACCAGAGTTCAATTTGTGTACCTCGCAACAGTTATTGGTCCTCCCTAGGACATCTCGCCCATACTTACAAATAATTTTAGGAACTGACTTTCTAGAGAAACACAAGTTCTCTTGCTATTTTGCTGCAAATGAGATTTCCCTAATGGGTATCATGCGTTCAGGCAAGGGGATCAACGTCTTAGAAGATCAAGTAGAGAGAACACTTGACGAGATAGAACAAAAGAGTGACTATAAGGTCAGACTTACTGAGCAGGTTGAGAGGGATAAAGAAGAATGTCACAATGACCACATTGACTCTTCATTAAGTTCATCATCTGAAGGGAATAGTCACCCGGAAGCCTTGAATGATGCCTATTATATCTCGAACGCCAAGTTAGTAAATGATCAGAAAGAAATGAGACAGCCATTTGGGAAAAGTAAATATAGCACGATCGAGATGAACATGATTGAGAGATTTAGAAGGTTCAACAAATTTTATAACCAACTGATGTGGAACAGGCAAAGTGTTGTGGAGGCCAATATTAGAGATCCTAGGTACAACTGGAGTAGGATGAGACGTAATGCATACTGCTCGAGAGCTAAAAACGAGAGATGGGATTTTTTCATAAAATCTTGACTGTGGGTAAAAAAAATATTGGGCATGGAAAAGAAAGTGACACCAAGGCTGGGAGATCTAAAAAAAAAAAAAAAAATACAGAGGCAGAGAGAAATGGTACATCGGAAAAATGTAGTTATGCCTTCCCCAGAAAATGTGCAGAAGACACTGGATTAAGAAAAAAAAAAAATTTATGAAAATTTTTTTTGCAAATGGGTAGGCCTTTGTAAAATCTCTGGTGAAAAATAGAAATATTTTTCACCTATATCGATTTTACATGGGCCATAAAATACTTATAATTAAAAATGTATATGACCTACTATAATGTAATAAATTTTGTAATATAATGTTAGAATATCTGAATGTAGAACCACAAGCAATTGTAACTAAAAGATCAGACAGGATTAGGCTAGTAAACTGAAGGCCAACAATAGTCTCAAAGGTAACCAGATTATATGAGTTTTGTTGCCAAAACCTAACATAAGCATGGGTGACGGCGCTTTCAGTAAATACGGGAAGTTTTGGAAGGAAGGCGAAGGGATGGCAAATGATATAAAAGG
The DNA here is from genome assembly GCF_054136105.1 of Typopeltis vanoorti. Lineage (NCBI taxonomy): Eukaryota > Metazoa > Arthropoda > Arachnida > Uropygi > Thelyphonidae > Typopeltis > Typopeltis vanoorti. Next base: position 112,401,108 of record NC_143568.1, read on the forward strand.
CAGAGATTGAGGGGCAAAAGCTCTCTCATTATTTGTTCCTGTGGCAAGCTTTTTTTGAGGAAGGGAAGAGTCAGGGTCCTGCAAGCAGTAGTTCTGGAGATCATGGGGAGTTCGCTGGCAGTATTACAAGATATCCTTCCATGAAATTCTTCGACGAATGTACCGATCCACTTGCATGCTGATTTGTAGCAGCCAACGAAGTTCCTAACATCGACAAAGAAATGCATTAAAGTTACAAGGAAGGAATTTGCAGACGACTACTGTCAGATAGCACCCGATCATGGCCGTCGTGCAAGATCAAGAAAGGAACCAGCGGAATTCACCCTTAACCCTTTTTGGATTCAGGACTGTACAATGATATAGTGAGCTTGTAAGTAGATTATTTATGTTAATAACCTAAATTGTGTGTACAGACAATAGATGTTGATTCTGTTTAACTAATGGCATAATATGTTGAAGAGGTCAGAAAGCCAAAAGTCCGTTTGAATGTGTATAATAGAATATTGTAGACTTGAATAGTGCTTGTGTTATATAATGCTTAGAACATATATAGTATAATTTTGTCTTATATTTTTTGTAATGAGAGTAAGGTTATGTGTGCTAAAATCCATCCACTTGTCTAATAAGTTGAGTGTAAATAATTTCTTTGTCTAATGCTGTAAGTGAATTGTTTTAATGAATGTGTGGAGAATCAGACATGTGATATTAGATATGTGATATTAGAATAAACATGTTTGATTTTGTTAATAACTTGCCTGATCTTTGTTATCCAATGCACTGTCTCATAAAAACAAATCAAATCTGTGTGACCTAAGTAAAGTAACAGCCATGACTGAGTAATTCGGAGTTGCTTGAGATAAAATTGATTTAAGGGTTATCATGCGTGCTTAGCTAAATTATTCTCTTGCATGTAAAGGAAAGATAGAAAATTCTTTTACACAATCCTTAATGTGGCAGCCATTAACAAAAAAAAAATATATTTTTTTTAAATAACGAAACCTGTGGTGCTCATGCAAATTATCTTACTTTGGACAGACAGGTAGGTTTGTCCAAGTTTGTTTCTTTTAATTATTAACAAAAATAAATTTTTAATGATTAATGCATTTGAATTATAGCAACATAGATTAAGGAATTGGCCCCAGCCAGAGGCTTTTACTCAGTCAACGATACTAGCACATGTGAGAGCATACTTTATGGCATTAAAAGTGGGGAGTAAGCTAAGTAGATTACGAAAGGACTACAGTCAAATATTAGTATTATACGTGAGTTAGAGATTAGCGCACGTAGGCATTTGTACAAGCTCAAGCAACCACGAAAGTAAGAGGGGAAATACATAGAGTAAAAAGTAAATCATAAAAGATATAATATAAATATAAAATCACAAATTACAAAATTTTACTCTTGCACTGTGAGGGCATGTGTTATCATGATGAAAGACAACACCCTTTTGATTGACCAGAGATCATCTCCTTTCTTTCAGTTTTTTATTCAGTCAATCAAGTTGTTCATAGTATAGCTCAACTGTGATTGTTGGGTTTGGTTCCAAGAGTTCAACGTGTATAATACCAGCCATATCCCACCAAATGTTTAACAAAACCTTCTGAGGGTAAAGGTCTTGTTTTGACTGAGGTTTAGCCTGTTTTCCCCTGAATGAATCCACTGTCTTTCAGTGGGTTCATTCAGGGGAACAGGCTAAACAGACTGTCTTTAGCACTTATCATTCTTGTAAAGTATCCACTTTTCATTACCTGTGATGACTATATTACTCAAAAATGGAGATTAAACCTCTCAAGAATGAAGACGTGCTCTCTTCGATTGTTGTTCCTCAGTTCATGAGAAACCCACTTGCCGAACTTGCACACTATTCCAAGTTCTTGCAAATGGCAATGGATGGCCGATGACGACAATGAATTAAGATAGTTTGCTAAACCTTCAACAGCTGTTGCATTGCCATTTCTTTCAATATTAGAGTCCTGGAACCATCGCTGGCACTTTTACACATTCAAAACATTATCGCTATACACATCTTGCACATTTTTACAGTGTTAGCAGCATTGTTGCCTTTTTTGAACTCATAAAGCTTGATGTGCCTAATGTGCTCTTCAGTGACTTCCATAGTAATAAAGGGTTATTTAAAGAATAACTTATGATGTTCTTGCAAAGTTGAATTTCTTAGAATGAAGCTGCCTCAGCTTAGCAGTACTTTATAAGTCCTCATCAAGCTTTATGAGTTCAAAAAAGGCAACAGTGCTGCTAACACTGTAAAAATGTGCAAGATGTGTATAGCGATAATGTTTTGAATCTGTAAAAGTGCCAGCGATGGTTCCAGGACTCTAATATTGAAAGAAATGGCAATGCAACAACTGTTGAAGGTTTAGCAAATGATCTTAATTCATTGTTGTCATCGACCATCCATTGCCATTTGCAAGAACTTGGAATAGTGTGTAAGTTTGGCAAATGGGTTTCTCATGAACTGAGGAACAACAATCGAAGAGAGCGCGTCTTCATTCTCGAGAGGTTTAATCTCCATTTAAAAATTCATGATTAGACAAGCTGAGACATGTTTGAACAAGTGCAGTATAAAAAACATTACTTTTGGAGTGACCTGATACTTCAACACCTATGTACTAGCAGCTTTTTTGTGCTCAGAATATGACAGTTTGCAATAATGCACAATATTAGCAGCTAAATAAAAGCTTGTTTTGTTTTTATGGTATTGAGTTTAATACTACTGAACTTATCATTAGCACTAATATAGACAGTCCCCAACTTACATAAGAGTTACATTACCCAAACTTCACATAAGTTGCATTTAACCTCGTCATTCCTTAATCACATCCTATTGCATGCATTTTTACAGTACGTGTATGAGGTATTACAATAACATGTTTAAGGTTAGTTTTATTCACAGAATGCATTTTTTTTCATCTCTTCATACACAAATTAAATTTCAGTATGTAATTATTAATGCAAAGTAATATAATAAAGAGTATGAGAAAATTTTTAAAAAATGTTTAATTTTGCTATTTATCCTTCTGTATGAAATTATCAAGAGATGAATGAACAGACAGTGCCATTTTTTTTTTCATCTCTTCATAAAGCTCTCAATAAATAAAATGGTCACCTGTTTTGCTTTGGACAATTATGACTACAAGACATTAGGATCCACTGTCCATTTGTTTTTTTGTCCACCATCATATTGACTTTCAGAACATGTTTACTGGTGTTATCTAGAAAAGCTTTGTTATAGTAGCAGTAGCAAGGGGAACTTATGGTAAAGATGTTTTTAAAGCTTGTTGTGACACAACAATCAACTGCAAACACTTCTGAAAATGCAGTAGGACATATTATATATCTGGTACAGAATTTTTTAAAATGTAGTTATTAGGTAATAATAATAATAAAAGTAATAAGAAAATTTTTTATAACTTAATTTTATTTTTCATGGCTCTTTCAGGATAATTTGCATATGTCAGGACTGCCTGTTTATATATAAGGCTAATAATCCACTTCTGAGTAGGAAATGTTAAAGACTAATATTATTTTTAAACCAGAGGTGCCAGCTGATCCTTTTTGTTATAACTGTAACTGGCAGTTGTAGAATCTGTTTTTTTTTTTTTACTTGCCACTGAAAGTTGGGAAATCCTTTTGACAGTCCTTAACAATCCTTTTGACTTCATCTTTATGTATTAGCAGCTTTTTTGTTTTATTAGATACAAACACATTCACAAGAATATAGTAATTTTTTGCTGCAAATATTTCAACCAGAAACTAACTAGTCATCATCAGTGCATCAGCATAATCACAAGTTGAAGTTACAACAAAGAATGCTAATCTTATTTACAGAGCTGAGCCATGTGCTGGATGCCATCTAGTTGGTGGTTACAATAAAATAAAATTACAATTACTGCCCAAATTTAAAATTAAGCAATTTGGTAACTAAACATACACATGTTACCATAGTACTTAAATTATTTAATAAGTACTTATTTTTTATCAAATATATTTTAATTTTATTATATATCATGCTACTGTATGCATAGTGGGATTCCACTGTAAGCATGCACCCTAACTGTATGTTATTCCTACTATTGTTTGAAATTACTATACTGATGATGTCCTAAGATACTTAGGACGGAATATTTACTTATTAAATAATTTAAGTACTGTGGTTACGTGTGTATGTTTAGCTATAGTAAGAAATAGTACCTCTCCCCCATTTTAATTATTAAAATATTTAATTTTATTTCAAATCACTTAATTTTAAATTTGGCATTAATTGTAAACCTATTTTATTATGGCCATCAACTAGATGGCATCTGATGGCGGGATTCAGCTCTGTAAATAGGATTGACATTCTTTGTTGTAGCTTCACCTTGTGGTTATTATGCTCATGCACTCATGATGAAATTACTATATTTTTGTGAATATATGTGTCTAATAAAAGTTATCATGCCACAGGTTCCATTAAAAATTTGACTGTCTCTTTTGCCAAGATTTGGGAGAGTCTCATCTTCATAAATAGCAAGAAATAGTGGTCCCCCTCCATTTTAATTATTATAATAATTAAAAAAAAATTAATTTAATATAATGCTGTATCATTATATTATCTAATTAAATTTTATTACAAATCACTTAATTTTAAATTTGGGCATTTATTGTAACCATCAACTAGGTTGCATCTGACGTGGGACTTGGCTCTGTAAATAGGATTAACATTCTTTTTTGTATCTTGTGGTTATGCTGATGCACTGATGATGAAATGACTATATTTTTATGACTGTGTGTCTAATAAACGTTATCATGCCACAACTTCTATTAAAAACTTTTATGTATTAGTGGTGTATTTTTTTTTATTACACCCAGTATTAATTGTCCACGTTAATGTGTTAGTATAGACCAGAGGTGGCCAACTACGTGTCCTTTTGGAGCCACAATAATTCTGGTAAGACTTAGAAGAGCTGCAACTTTTGACTGATGCGATTATGGGAGTAAGTGAATGTGCGCTTGACGAGATGTAACAAGCTTCTAAGAACTGCTTTTAACTAATTACACACCTAATTTTAAGGAGCTTACTAAGAAAATGGATATAAGGAAGGCCCTACTATTACATAAGTAACTAAAATTATGTGTTTCGACTTTAAAACTATTCTAATTGTTCAAAGTAGACTTCGTTTAATGTGTTTTGAATTAAACTTTTTTATTGCAGTAATTTTTATTGACCCTATTTTTCTCTCTTTTCTCTTTTTATTTTGTTTCTCTTTTTGTTTATTTTTTTCCTGGTAGATCATGAAGAGCCGCATGCGGCTCGAGAGCCATGCATGGCCACCCATGGTATAGCCACTTAAATATTGGAGAGAAACAGGCAAATTATTAATAATGGGAATTAATGAACATGGTTTACACTACATGTAACTTAGAGATTATTTAATAAAATAATTAAAGCTTTCAGCTAGTGTATACAGTGTGCCCGTTAAGTAATGAGATTGATTTTTTACTGGACAATCCTTTGAATAAAAGTAAGAAATGTGTTTATAGTTTTGACTGCTAGAGGGTGTTGTAATTGCTGGTGCAACTTTCTATTCATGTGATGTAGCAGTTTTCATGTGGCAACCGTTGAAGTAAGAATGTGTGAGCAGAGCATGTCAGGAATTGCATCATGAAGCAGAGAGCTGGGATAAAAGTTTTCTGTAAATTAGGAAAAACTGCTACAGAAGTGTACCAAGACCTAAAAAATGTTTATGCCGATTACTATCTAAGCCATGCACAGGAGTTCGCTGGCTTTCATTGTTTAAAGAGAGAGGGGAGGGGATCCCTGGAGGATGAACCATGCTGTGGACATCTGTATACCTGCATGTGATGACATGTCAGGAAAGAACTGCTCCACAACAACAATTGGTTTCTGGTACATGATAATGCACCCGTGCACTGCCTGTGAAGCAGTTTCTGGCTTTGAACTCAATCTCAATGATTGAACATCCTCCTTCCCTCCCATTTGCCAAATTTGGCTCTTGCAGACGTTTTCCTCTTCCCAAAGATGAAGTGTTCTTTGAAAGGGCAGTGCTTCAGCAATGTGGAGGACATCCAATGTGGTGTGACTCAGATAGCGAAGGAGGTTCCTGTTCAGGATTTCCACAATGGCTGCAAATACCTGTATGACAGATGTAGTTATTGTGTGGAGTTAGAAGAGATTATTTTGAATCTGTGTAATTGACAATTCCAAATATAGTTCTTTGTTTTGATATAATAATTGTTTCTCATTACTTAATAGGCACACTGTATATCTATCACATCTGAAGAGGCTATATCTAATTGCATCCCACAGTTTGGAGAATAAATCACATGAGAATTAAATGGATGAATACACCTTAAAGGAAGCACTTTATAATATTGTGATATTATAAAGTACTTGTGATATTATAAAATGATAGAATGTTGTGGATCATATATTGTGAGAAGCGTGAGGCAGCAGCCATAGCAAAAAAGGGCAAAATCATACTATGAAAAGAAATTAGCAAGGAAAATCTGAGAGAATTTTATCTGTATAGCAATAAAAGGAAGAATGACTACCTAGTGAATGAGGTTGGCAGGAAAGTGTCATATGCACTAGAAATAGCAAAGTGTTCACTCTCTGGATGCTGAGGTGGAAGTCAGATGAAAGAATATAGGTAGGTGAGATATGAGCTATTAGAACCAGACTGTTCCCAGAGTTTGTGTTGAACACAACAGTTACACTGGATGGAATATTGATATGATGCTGACCGAGTCTACAGGAGAGTTTCCTGATCTAATTGTTCATATTTATTTATAATGAGAGGAAGGAGAGCAAGATAATTCTATTATATATAAGACTTAAGCTAAGGCTTATTCCAAAATATAGCCAACCAATATCTCTGGTGTGGTTATGTTCGGAGAGGCTGGTTAGGAATCACATCCAAAGATAAATTTGTTCAGTCTGCTTGCTGAGTGGTTAATGTGTCTGCTTTCTGACCAACGGGCTGCAAGTTTGAATCTTGCTGACATGGATGTTTGTGATTATTTGCAAGTGAAAGATGAATTTCATTGCCTGGTGTGAAACCATAACTCCACTTATTTGGGAGCCTGAAGTGGCTTGAAAAATTTCCATGTTTGGTCACTACAGCAGGATTTCCAGGCTATGTAAAAGTAAAAATACAGAAAAAAAAAAAATTATATAAATATATAATTAATAAAAATTGGGGAAAAAAAAATCCTTTGCCCATCCACAGTACTAATGTGCTCTAGGTTTTACAAGAACCTTTTGTGGATGGCATAAAAAAATAAAAAATAAAAACTTCTGGATGTTGAGACCTTGATTTAGCAATTTCCTCACATTTAATATAGAAACAGCAGAGCAGAATAAAGGGGGGGGGGATATGCTATTGATTTTGCAAATACATTGGATTGGATTCTGCATGTGAAGCATAGACTTTTGTGACATGAATAGGGGAGTTATTGACAGGTATGAAAAAGTGATTATACAGGTTTTGTACTTGGGCATTGTTATTTAACTTGTATATTAATTGTATTAGGAATTGTCTTAGAGGGTAAATATCCAGTTTTTTTGCTGATGATGCCATGTTGGGAAGAGTGATAGATAACAGCTGATCCAGAATCCTTGTATGTGGACTTGAACAGATTGTTTATATTGGCAGATAATTCAATGTTAATTTGTTGTTGCCTGGTGTATGGTTGTACATTTTGGACTGAGGACGTTACATGCAGAGTAATGGGAATGGTCAGTGAAGTTAGAGACTTGATTATAGTGGACAGAGTTTAAGTTTATTGTGATATTGCTAAGATGGTTAAGTCATCGCAATGAGTAATTGCACTGTAGAAGTTATCCATCACAATGGATAACTGTGGAACAATAGCTTTTAAGAAAAGGGAAGTTATTTTCCCACATTACAAGGGTTTTGATAAGAATACATCTGAACTGCTTTCACAGATATGATGATCTCACTTGAATTTTGAGCAGATGGAGAGACACTTATCCACAACAATAAATAGCCTATGGAATTGTCCATATGAGTATAGATGAGGGAATGTGGTCTTCTTAGCTTGAGATTCATATGGCATGAAAGTGGTACTGTTTACCTTATCAGGAGAATATTCTTAAAAAGGATGGATATGGCAGTGCTGGAGTCAGTGTCAGGCAGTATTATGAACTGGAAAAAAGGACTAAGAGTGGGGAGTGATATTGCAGTGAAGTTCATCATGCTCGATTATTCCGTGGTGTTGTAAGTAGTGAATTCATTTTCGTAGATGACAGTGCCACACCACATTATACACAAGCAGTGGAGATACTTCTGGAGACTAAGGATATTAATCAAATTGAGTGGCTAGCATGCTCTCCAGATCTCAGTCCTACAGAACATCTTTGGAATGCAATAAGGAGGCGCATTGCTGCTCGAAATTCCTCCTCCAGAAAACAAGAGCAAGACTTGCTCTTGTTTTCTCTCCTTGCTCTGAAGGAGAAGTGGACCAATTTGTCTCAAGAACTCTTGGTGCTAAGCACGGTATGACATTTTGAGATCTGCATCAGTTTGAGGTGGACATATTCTACTGAAATGTCTTTCCGCATAGTTTTCTTTAAACACGTGGGCATTAATTCCTTCAGAAATTTGTAGCCAGAAACGTATTGCAATTTAATTTGTATGAAATTTATAACACATTGTTTTGTATAATATAAAATATTAGTAAGCTGGCAATAAATTTATGTCCACATTTGGCTGTAGTCATGAAAATATTTTCATATACAGGTAAAATTGTTTGTCCTGAGCTTGTGGACACTGGTGTATATATAGAGTGACAAGTGAAAGGTCACTACACCTATAGCAGATCAGCCGTGTGTAGGCAAGAAGATATGAATCTGTTTACAATTTATTTCTTTTTAACAAGGTTTCTTTGAGGAATGCTGAGTGGGGAAGGCTGTTCCAAAGAACAGATGTAGATGGAATGAAAGAAGAGACAATGAAGTTGGTTTGGTGAGTTTCAAGATGAACTATATTAAAGTAGACTATTAAATTATTTAAGGAATTTACAACATATACTAGAATATTGATTAAAAAAAAAACTAATAAATACTTCCTATATTTCGCCAATGTCACATTGTCATCTTCATGGGAACATACAAATATGGCACGTGCATGCAGGCACTACAAAAAGCAAATGAGGCAGAAGATAAGAAACTACTGCTGTTCCTAAAGTCCTAATGATGTCCCTAGTGGGTTATATTGGGTTGTCTTGGCTGTTGGGCTGATGTTCTCATGATGTAAGTCTCCCAAATTTGGGGCAGTCTCATGCACCCAAATTTGTTGAGGTTTGAAACATTTTTTTTTAAAGCTGAGGCTGATTCTATGACTAATCTTTCGTACTTAAACTTGCTGCGGTGTATTACTTCGGCTTTCTTCCAATGTATTCTGTGGTGGGTATCTAGAGCATGGTCTGCAAGACCAGAGTGGCTGTACTGGTGAAACCGAATGTAGTCTTTGTGTTCTGAAATCCCGATATTCGCTGTCCTGCCTGTTTGGTGAAAGTAGGACAATTTAGAGCTGCAAGGGACCTGGTATACCCCAGGTAGGTCTAGGGGAAGTGGTTCGTCTTTGGTAGAGCAGATAAGGGATGCCAACTTTTTATATGGTTTGTAACAAGAAGTCAGGTCATATTTTTTAAGATTTTGGTTATTTTTTCAGAGGTGCCCTGGATGTAGGGAATGGTGATCGATTTATTGTGAAGGGGGTTGTGGTTTACTGGTTTTAATGTTTTTGGGGTTGTAATCATTGCTAAGAAAGTATTAAGGATGTGGTTTAATTCCATGGTTAGGGCATTGTCGTCTGAACAGATTAATTTTGCCTTGTTATATAGTGTTTTAATAACCCCATATTGTTGTGAGTGTGTGTGTGTGGGGGGGGGGGGATTGCTGGTGAATGTATCTGCCTGTATGGGTGGGTTTTCTATAAACAGAGAAAACCAAGGATCCATCAGGCTAGCGAGTGATTAGAGTGTCTAGGAAAGGGAGGCTGTTGTTTTCCTCTTTTTCCAAGGTGAACAGGATTGATTCTGGGGTGTTGGTTGTTTAAGTGTTTTAAGAAGGAGTGGAGTGTATCTGAGCCATGTGGCCAAATAGCGAACACATCATCCACATAACGAAGCCAAATAGTGGGTTTTTGTGGGGCAGAGTTTAAGGCTTTCTCTTCAAAAGTCTCCATAAAGAAGTTGGCCAAGGGTGTGGAAAGTGGTGAATCCATGGCTGTCCCCTCTATCTGTTTGTAGAATTTTCCTTGCCAAACGAAATAGCCCAGGTTCATTGTGAACTGAAATAGGGCTGAGATATCGTGAGGAAATTTGGCTTGGATGAGCTCTAAGATTTTCTTGAGTGGGACATTTGTAAATAGGGAAGAGATGTCAAAACTGACCATTATGCCAGTGTGTTGGAGTGAGAGATTTTCTATACTGGCTTTGAAGTGGGCCGAGTTTTTTTATGTGTGATGGTGTTTTGCAAGTATAGTGTGTGAGCGCTTTGGCTAATTTATATGTGGGGGAAATCAATGCCATCCACTATGGGACGTAATGGCACATTTAGTTTATGTATTTTTGGAAGTCCATATAATCTGGTGGGGGGGGGAGGGATCTAGAGTTAAAAGGTTTTAGTTTGTTGGTAACTTCCACGGGCCAAGAAGTGACCTTTAAGGAGCCTATGTAGTGTTCCAATTTGAGAGCTGTGGGATTATATTCAATAGGCAGGTAGGTAGCCCAATCTAATAATAAAGCATTACGCTTACCTGAGTAGTCCTTTTGGTTCAGAACCACAGTGGCGTTTCCCTTATTCACTTTGGTGATTACTATTTCCTTGTTTTTCTTCATTTCTAGTAGAGCTTTATATTAATCTTTGGATATGTTGGTTTTTGGTGGTCTTGCTTTGGTGAGAACACCAGCTACATCCAGTCTGACATTGTTGGCGATATGATTTGGAAGGTTGCGGATACCACGTTCTATTTGGATCATTATTTCCTCAGCAGGTATTTTTTTTAGGAGATAAGGTGAAATTGTGGCCATGTGCAAGAACTGTGAGTGCTTCAGGCTTCAAAACAACAGAAGAGAGGTTGACTACAGTGTTGAGTGGTTGCTGGTGGTACGGAGGTAGAGTTCTTTTTCAAGTTATCAAATTTCTTGATGTGCCGACTACGTATCTTATCAAATTCTTTTGTTGCCGAAGTGCACGAGATGCCATAGAGAATCGTCCAAATGTCGTGGTTCAGCGTGCCCGAAAGCTCCTCCTCTAGCACCCATAAAGCTTTGTTTCCATCTGCTAGGAGAACATGTATAGCGGTAATTTGTTCTCGTAGTAGGGCGAAGCTACCGCGGTCATAAATCCAGAGAGCCTTCTGTGAAGAGAAACGGTGCTTAAATTTAACACAATTTGGTATTACCTCATTATCCCCAGCAGCATTTTAGGAAGGTCAAATGATTTAGTTGTCTAGATATCTTCAACTTCAGTTTGCCGTATTGGTGGGCCTTTCGTGCAATGGAATCTCCATGGATGATAGTAATTCTTGTAGAAAGGCTTATACATTGCCAACACATGACTATTAAATTATTTAAGGAATTTACAATGTATACTGGAATATTAATTAAAAAAAAACTTTAATAAATACTTCCTATATTTCAGCAATGTCACATTGCTGTCTTCATGGGAACATACAAATATGGTACGTGCATGCAGGCACTACAAAAAGGAAATGAGGCAGAGGATAAGAAACTACTGCTGTTCCTAAAGCCCTAATGGTGCCCCCTAGTGGGCTATATTGGGTTGTCTTGGCCGTTGGGCTGATGTTCTCATAAGTAAGTCTCCCAAATTTGGGGCAGTCTTATGCACCCAAATTTGTTGAGGTTTGGAACATTTTTTAGAGCTGAGGCTGATTCTATGAACAATCTTTTGTACTTAAACTTGCTGCGATGTATTACTTTGGCTTTCTTTCAACATATTCTGTGACGGGTACCTAGAGCATGGTCTGCAAGACCAGAGTGGCTGTACTGGTGAAACCGGATGTAGTCTTTGTGTTCTGAAATCCTGATATTTGATGTCCTGCCTGTTTTGCCGAAGTAGGACAGTTTACAGCTGCAAGGGACCTGGTATACCAATCAGGCAGGACAGCGAATACCAAATCAGACTTTGACCCTTTCAAAGTCTGATTTGGATTTGGTGGTGATTCTTTTACAGCTGTTGATTCATTATATGTAGGAGGAAATCAGAGGTAAAAAGGAAATGGGGCATGCAATGAGAGGTGACAGACTTACAAACATACTGCCCACACAGAGGGAACTTGGTCTCCTGTCCATACATTGCCTTGACAGTTCCCCTGCAACCACTGTACATGGTCTCTCTCTAGTCATGAACTGGCAAAATGAGTGGCTGCAAGATTTGGGTCTGTTGATCTGGGATCCTCCACATTGCATTCCTCTTGAATATTTTCTACCACTATTCTATCACTGCTTGTTTCGTTTAAGTCTTTCAAAGTAAGTTACTCCAAATATCCAGAATATCTTTGTTTTCACATCACCTTTATCATCTGTTTCCTTTTACTGTACTCTTTCCTCTATTTCTATGCTTTTTTTTTTCATTATCCTACTGAACATTTTACTATCTTCTGTATTCTTACCAAAGTCTTCCCATTATATTTTCTTAAAGCACCTGCTGTCATACTTACTTGAGAACTTTTGATACTTTCCCAGGACCATCTATTCACTTCAAAGTTCTGATTTTTCTATCCTTACTGAAAACTTTACCAAAATCCTCTCTCACTGAATCAATGACTATTACATTATTTAAGGAATTTACAACATATACTGGAATATTAATTAAAAGAAAGTTTAATAAATACTTCCTATATTTTGGCAGTGTCACATTGCCATCTTCAATGGGAACATATAACTATGATACGTGCACGCAGGCACTACAATAAGCAAATGAGGCAGAAGAGAGAAACTACTGTTGTTCTTAGAATCCTAATGGTACCCCCCTAGCAGGCTATATTGGGTTGTCTTGGCTGTTGTGAACCTGGTATACCTGGGATATACCAGGTCCCTTGCAGCTGTAAACTGTCCTACTTTGGCCAAACAGGCAGGACAGCAAATGACAGGATTTCGGAACATAGACTACATCTGGTTTCATCAGTACAGCCACTCTGGGCTTGCAGACAATGCTCTGGATACCCGCCACAGAATACGTTGGAAGAAAGCCACGTTAATACACCATAGCAAGTTTAAATATGAAAGGTTTCATAGAATCGGCCTCAGCTTTAAAAAAACTTTCCAAACCTCAACAAATTTAGGTGCATGTGACTGCCCCAAATTTGGGAAGCTTGCATCTCGAGAACATCAGCCCAACAGCCAAGACAACCCAATATAGCCCACTAGGGGCACAATTAGGACTCTAGGAACAATAGTAGTTTCTCTCTTCTGCCTCATTTACTTTTTGTAGTGCCCGCGTGCACGTGTCATAGTTACATGTCCCCATTGAAGATGGCAATGTGACATTGCCGAAATATAGGAAGTATTTAATTAATATTCCAGTATACATTGTAAATTCCTTGAATAATTTAATAGTCATGTTACCAACCTATAAGCCTTTCTACAAGAATCACTGAATCAGTGTCTTATTTAGAATTTGTCACTGAGACAAATTCTAAATAAAACAACATGGTGCATAACAATGTCATGCACCATGTTGTGAACATGGTGCATGACATTGTTAATGGGATTAGGAGTACACTGACATGTAGGGAGAAGGAGATCATTGTGCCAGTGTACAAAGCACTAGTCAGACCACACTTGGACTATTGTGCTCAGATTTGGTCCAAGTGTGGTCTGATTATTATATTCTATCACCTCTTTTCCTCCTATCCACCAGACTAATTTACATTACCTTAACACTCTCTCTCTCTCTATATATATATATGTAACTAGCATTCTAAAATCCTGATATTGCCTTACTCACTAGTCTCTGTACCTTCTCTAATGTTTCCACATCACAGTGAGCACGTACAGAGACTAGTGAGTAAGGCAATATCAGGATTTTAGAATGCTAGTTATATATATATATATATAGAGAGAGAGAGAGAGAGGGAGAGAGAGAGAGCGTTAAGGTAATGTAAATTAGTTTGGTGGATAGGAGGAAAAGAGGTGATAGAATATAACTGTTTAAGTTAGAGAATTTCATTAGATTTATGCATAGGAAATTATAAAAAGAGTAGAAGGTGAAAGGGTAAGAAGAAGAAGCCATCCCTAAATGTTGTAAAGGTGTGAAGAAGGGTGTGTGTGAGGGGTAGATGTTTTACATTGCAAATTATAGTGGAACGTGTTACCTGAATGTAGGGTGTTGAAGAGTTTAAGGTTGAATTTGATAAATATGTTGTTGGTTGAGTGAACCTCCCATGATGAGTCTGCTGACTCTATGGAGGTTACATCACCTTTTAAAAATATGCATTACATAAATGAATATTTATGTAATGTTGGTTTCTGTGCCAAATGAAGTAAATATCTAGAGATATTTCTGTTTTATGATTATACCATGGTGTGTAATCAAGAAAAACATCAAAAGAAAACAAAGGCAATTGTTGCAATCAGTAGCAACCCCCCCCCCCACACACACACACATGCACACTCTAGGAATATAGAACTACACCTTTGTAAGGTGGTTCAATTCTTCGAACTTGCAATTACTTTATATACTGGTGCTGAATATTATTCCTTATGCAATGAATAGTTTCCATTCTTATTTGTCTTTAGTCATCAAAAATAAACATTATACAGAAAATTGGTTTTTTGTTTCTTTCATAAAATTATTAGATACTTTTTTTTATAATTTATGGAAGAAAATTCAAAATCCAATAAAAAAAATTTCTCATATATATATTTCATATATTTAATGTTAGTCATAATACCTCACTAGTTTTAGAAATGCAGATTTTGCATGTTTCACAATTCTTTATTTCAACTTTTTACCCTAGGTTATTTCTAAAAACAAGATAAACCATGCTAATGTTTTAGGATTATAGCTTTTCTTGGAAATAAACTTTGAAAACTAAAGTATTTTTGTAAGACTATTACACTTTTTTTATATATAATGTTTGTCAAGTAGCTTTATTTTATCGTCCTACATGTTTCGCCAATTTTTCTATCGGCATCTTCAGGGAATACAAACTAGTAAGCTAAATGAAGGTAACAGACTAGGTTATAACTGATGGTTCTAATTCATACAAAAAAAAAAAAAATTGTATATTGTGCATGACAATGTGCATGTCTCATGAACGTGATTTATTCGTTATGGCTCATGATGTAATTGTCATGAAAGTTCATTTCTTTGATGTTTAATGATCTGATTAAAGCTTTCCAAATTTCTGGTAAGGTTAGACCTTGATTCTTGTTTAGGTTTTCAGTTTTACGGGCGACTGTAGCAGCTTCTTTAAAGATTCTGGAATGGTAGTTATCTTCTAGTTTGTATTCCCTGAAGATGCCGATAGAAATGGCGAAACATGTAGGATGATAAAATAAAGCTACTTGACAAACATTATATATAAAAAAAGTGTAATAGTCTTATACATAACTGTTAAGAAAAAATTCCACATGAAGTATTTTTGTGTTGTTGGGGCTAAAGGAATAGATGTAAGATAATAGAAAATTCTTAGAAAAAAATTCCTACCATCCCTTATTTTGTAATAGGTTTTTAGTTTATTATATTGTATTATATATACAGTAAAGCTGGAAATGAAACATGGACCATAAAAAGGAAAGATGAAAGACAAATTCAAACAGCAGAAATGAAGTTCCTCAGAAAAACAGCAGGATATACCAAGTGGGACCACAAAACAAATGAAGAAATCTTACAATCCCTGAAAATAAAACCAGTTAATTACTACATAAGACAGTATAAACAAAAATGGCTAGAACATTTCAATCGAATGGACAACAGCAGACTACCAAACATATTATACAGATACAAAATAAGTGGAAAAAGAAGAATCAGAAGACCAAGAAAGAGATGGCATGAGACTGGAACATGCCACTTGGCCTAAATTCCATGTTAGAAAGAAGAAGAAGATTCCAGTAAAGCTTTGTGCCCCATGCAGTGCAGTGATGATGATTTGGGAGATTTATTCAGTATACTATTTATTCACAACCTTTCCACCATTCACTCCCTTTTTTAACTGAAGTTCATGAATGTGCAAATGCATAGCTAGAATTTATAGGATGACAACTAATTCATTTTCTGTTATAGTACTTTATTGACTGCTGATGATTGTAAATTGGACATTTATCTGTAACAGATCTATTTGTATTTGTGCCTATTCTTTTCCTTATAATAGGCTTGAATGCCATCATACACAAATAGTTCATAACTTATTTTAATGGCATTACAGCAGCAAACAAAACTAAATTATAAAAGGATGTTTATTGTTATTCAGGCCTCCATGGAGTCAAGAGCTCATCGTGGGAGTTCCTTCCTAGGAAACACAAAGTCTATCATACCACTCCTTGAACTCATTGACGGTTCTTGCTCTCACCACTCTTATCATGCAATGCATTCCACAGTTCAACTACCCTCCATGCAAAGAAACCACTTCTCACCCTCTTGTTCCCGGCCTCCTTTTGTAACCTCCAGGGATGGCCCTTGTCATTGCTCCTTCCTGCTATTCTACCAAGCAAAAGACCTCTCTGGTGTCCACCCTGTAACTGCCTCTCAACAGTTTAAAAGTCTTGATCATATCACCTCTCCTTCTTCTATCCACCAAACTCTGCAGTCCACATTCCCTCAGCCGATCGTCATAACATTGTACAGTCCTGAAACTGTCTTTGTTATCTGTCTCTATACCCTTTCCACAGTTAATTTATCCTCTTCAAATTCTGGGAACAATGGAATGATAACTCTTCTATCTCTGCAGATCAGTGTCCTTCTCAGTATTGCAGCAATCCTCTGGGTTACCTTCGCCACCTTTGCAATATGCTCCCCTGAATTTCAGTTTTCTATCAATCATCAAATAGTTTTATTGTATCAATGAATAAGGTACAGAGACATTTTCAGTTTGTGTAATATATTTCTCAACAAATAGTGCAATTAGAGATAACTGGGATAAAAACGGCACTAACTAATGAATCACATGTCCTCCCCTCCCCACAGAAACTATGCTGTATAGACTCAAGCAAAACCACATGTTGCACCAGCAAACATTATCTAACTAAAAGCTATTGTCTAATTTTTCAGTTACATGAAATAAGTGTTTGTTTGATTGCCTTTAAGATTTTTGATGTCATTAAGACAGATCATAACATAAACTTCTCATTACATAAACGGTAATGAGAAGTTCCATTGGAATGATAAACGGGCAAAACACGCCTCTCTGTCGTGAACGTGTTAAAACTAAGAAATGTATTAGCGAATGTTGTTATGGTAGTTTCATAACAATTCTAGCTAATTGTAGCTAATTCTCTTCAGTCAAATGAAATTTGACTGAAGAGAATTAGCATTTCATCTCAACAATTGTCGACTTACCTTTGTCATTGGGTTGCACAATCTTTTGTTAATATCACACCAATCATGTGCATGTCTTCATAGCTGCTCTATCTCTACTGGCCTACCATTGCTGTCCATCTTGCACTCCACTTTCACTTCTCTTTAGTCATTCGTGAAGGATTGTTAATTGCGTATATCAAGTCTTTTAAATTACTAAGTAATTTTTGCTTGAAATAATGGGAAAGAAGATGATACTATTTGGGTAGATGACTTTGACGATGCACACAAGGAAACTGCTCTCGAGGCCGGAAGTAGCAATAGTGAATAGGAGATTCTTGGTAAGTCATACCCATTTTCAGTTTTTTAAAACCTGAAAACTTTAGTTTCTGTAAATCCCCACATATATCTCGCATCATGATTTTTTAGCTTTAATTTTGGGAAAAAAGCATGAGTTAGATATGAGTAAATACAGTTCTTATTTTCTCTGTAGGTGGTGTGTTGCATGAAGGTATCTTTCTATGCATATAGGCATTTTATAGACTAAATTGCTAAGTTTATTATTTTTGGAGACTCAAGTGCTGGGAAAAAAGCAGGAATTTGTTGTTTTCTAGTATGATGGTAAACGATATGAGGATGAATGTTAAGATTGATTGGTAAAATCCTGTAGTTCAGTCAAACTGGACCATATGATGAATTCAGACACATAGCCAAAGTTTTGATCATATATTGGTAGCCATCAGGGCCTGCTTTTCATCCCCATATCATACCTCTTTCTTCATACTTTTTATGAGTAAAAGTGAAGTAATTAGCCTATAGCCAGATGCATTTTTGCTTGTGGTATTTATCCTAAAATTGGAAGAACATGTTGATAATGTTGAATAATGTCACCGTCTTGTAGACATTTTTCTTGTAATAGTTATATGGTTTTTATTCTTGGCACATCAGTGAATAGGGGAATGATGTCTAGGCTTACTAAATCAGTTGGTTATAATACTGCGACTTTCATTTCTTTAAATGAAATGTGGTAATTTTTACATAGAAGTCCATATTGGCTTGTGTGTGTGTGTGGGGGGGGGGGAGACACCAACTGAGCAATATATTTGGAGAGATGAGAGGTGGTTGTATAGATCGGCTTGGGTTTTGGTGGCTATTCATAACAGTGCATTATGGTATAAATGATCCAAGAGGGGAAAAATACATATATGTATATATATATAATTAATTAATTAATTGAATTTACTAATATTTTACTGGTTTTTGAATCACCACCATCATTAGAACACAAATTAAAACTGTGGTAAATACATAGCACTCAGCTAGATAGTTATAGAAACAATTCAAATTGTAATTGAAAAAAGAACTAATGTTCTAACATTAGTTCTTTTTATTAGTTCTCATCACCCCCTAGGGACCAGATAACCATAAATTTAATAAATAATAGCTAAGCTTTATTGTTAATGGAGTTACCCCTTTTTATTACCAATGTAGGCAGTTATTTATTAATTTAAAATTTCAGTTCGAATATATAATAAATCAGACATTCCTGAATAAATCAGGATGATGGTAATATTTAGATGAGGAGAGGAAAACCAAACATGTAACAATATATCAAAAGGTAGATATAAAAACATAAAACACATTTTGGAAGGCTTAAAGATTATAAAATTTGAAATTATGAGATAAATGCAAAAAATAGTAAAGAAAACCAGCCAGCATGATCATGTTCTGGCCGTTTGGGTGGATTATTGAATAAAGAATAAGAGAACTTAGTTATGAACTTGATGCATGTTCTGCTGGATATCTCACCTCCTCTTGGAGCATCTCACCTGCTCCAAGAGGAGGTGAGATGCTCCAAGAGGAGGTGAGAGAATGTGTAGGCAGGAAAGTAATGGGATGATCAGGGATCAAAAGGAAACAGATGGAATTGCAAAGGGTTCTAAAATGAAGAAGCAGAAAGGGAAATGGCCCCAGTCCAGCATGGAGAGATCACATCGAGTGAGTGGTATCAGTGGAACTAGCTGTAGATCCAGAAATGAGTTGTTGTGTTTGTATACCAATGCTAGAAGTATAAGAAACAAGGTGGATGAAACGGTTGCACTAATTGCGTCTGTGCACCCAGAGATTGTCGGAATAAGTGAGACATGGTTAGATGAGGATGACATCCTGACAGGAATAGAGATGGAAAGGTATGATGTGTTTCGTGAGGATAGAAGGGGTAAAAAGGGAGGGGGAGTGCTATTGATGATAGAGAAAGAGTTATGTCCATACAAGGTGGAGATGCAAGAGGGAAATGGGGCCAGTGGTTTTGAGGCAGTATGGTGTGAGATAGAGGTGAATAGAATCAAATACTTGGTGGGATGTTGTTATAGACCTGGTAATGTGGATGGTGGTGATAGTGAAATGTATAGTCAAATAAGCCAAGCAAATAAGAAAAGGGTGATCATTATGGGTGATTTTAATTATGGCAATATAGACTGGAATGAAGAGATAGCAACTGGAAGTAAAGAAAATGAGTTTCTTGAGTTTTTGAGGGATAACTACCTCAGACAGTATGTAACAGAGGGCACAAGAGGATTAAGGGTCTTGGATTTGGTCATCTCATCGGAGGATGTAATTATCAATGAGGTATCAAATCATCCACCAATTGGTGAAAGTGACCATGAGGTGATTACTTGGGTGGTTGCCAGCAGTGCAAGGACCCCTGTGAAAAAAGGTATATGTGGAACTACAAGGGGGGGTGATTATGAAGAGCTCAGGAGACAGCTTGCAGGTGTAGCATGGAATGAGGAGTTAGCTGGAAAAGAGATCAATGCAGCTTGAGGGATTTTCAAAAAATATTTAGTGGATGCAATGTCTAAATGTATACCACGGGTGAGAAGGTTAAATAAGTTAGGTGTGAGATGGATGAATAAAGAGATTAAGCATGCAATACAGAGAAAAAGGGCATTGTGGAGGCAGCATAAGAGAAGTGGAAGTAACCAATTTCATGAGTTCTACAAAGACCAGGCAAGGAGAGTGACTTGGTTGGTGAGAGTAGCTAAAGAGAGGTATGAACAGCAGTTAGCTAATGAAGCTAAAAAGAATCCTAGGGAGTTCTTTCGATATGTAGCCAGCAAAAGAAAGAATGATTATGGAAGGATGACATTGATTAGAGGAAATGGTATAAAGACAGCTGTTGCAGAATGTGTGGTGGAGATACTTAATGAGCATTTCATAAAGATCCTTCAATCTTGTGAATGTGACTTCATGGAGAGATTAAGAGCAGTTGATGATGGGGAGGAGAGACTGACTGTAAGTGAGCAAGAGGTGTTTGGGGAGTTGAGTAAACTAGATGTAAATAAGGCTGTGGGACTTGATAATATATCACCGCGTATTCTGAAGGAATGTGCCAGAGTGTTGACACCTGCCTTGACATATTTTTTTAATACGAGTCTTGCACTTGGTCAAGTCCCTAAAGAGTGGAAGGAGGGCAAGATTGTGCCACTTCATAAAGGAGGTGATCGAACTCAAGCATCAAACTATAGGCCTATCTGTGTGTCAGGTGTTGTGGTTAAGTTGTTGGAGAAGCTTGTGAGAACTAGGATCCAGAGTTGGGTTGACAACAATGGTATAATCTTTGATGGACAGCATGGATTTGCTAAAGGGAGGTCGTGTTTTAGTAATCTACTTACTTATTACAATAAAGTGACTGCTTCCTTGGACAGAGGAGAAGGATACACAGTAATATACTTGGATTTTGCAAAAGCTTTTGATAGAGTACCTCATGATAAGTTGACAGTCAAACTAGAGCAGATGGGGTTGGATATTAGATTAGTGCATTGGATTGGAGACTGGCTATCTGATAGGTATCAACAAGTTGTGTATGGGGGTGCAATATCCAGGAAAAGGAAAGTCACTAGTGGAGTGCTTCAGGGATCTGTTTTAGGGCCATTACTATTTAACTTGTATATTAATGATATTGGCGAAGATTTGGATGGAGATATTCAGTTGTTTGCAGATGATGCAAAGTTGGGACGAACCATAAAGAGTAGTGAAGATGTTGTGGCCTTGCAAGAAGACTTGAATAAATTGAGTGATTGGGCAAGCAAATGGGGATGCGAGTTCAGTGTTGCAAAATGTAAGGTTTTAAAATTTGGAAAACAAAGATGGGATGCAGAATTTATGCTTGGTGAGAATATATTGTTGGAAGTAGAGGAAATAAGAGATCTGGGAGTGATAGTGGATAAGGATCTAAAATTTAGGGGACACATCGCCAAAATTGTGAAGACAACACAAAGACTTCTGGGAATGATGAGGAAGACACTGACGTGTAGAAGTAGGGAGATTCTTGTTCCATTGTATAAGGCTTTGATTAGGCCACACATGGACTGTTGTGCCCAGATTTGGTCACCTGGTTTTCAGAAGGATGAAGAGATGTTGGAAAGGGTGCAAAGGCGACTGACTAAGGTAGTTTCTGACCTCTGGAATGTCGAGTATGAGGAAAGATTGAAAAGATGTAATTTGCAGAGTCTAGTGGAGAGAAGGAAGAGGGGAGATATGATAGAGACCTACAAGTTGGTAAGGGGTTGTTATAGGATCAATGGTGGAGAAGTTCTACAGAGAATAGTGGGAGATCAGGGGAGAACCAGAGCTCATACCTGGAAACTGTATAAAGAGGGTGTGAGTAGGGGAGTGAGAGGCAGGTTTTTTTCGTGCAGAGTTGTGAATGATTGGAATGCCTTGCCTGAGAGTGTGGTGTCTGCAAGGAGTTTGAATGTGTTTAAGACCCGGTATGATGAGATGTGTGAGAGATAAAAGGACCTCCTAGATGAGTCTTTGACTCCATGAGGTCTTGTTTTAATAATAATAATAATAATAATAATAATAATAATAATATTAACTGGAGTTCAGTTGGTTTTGAGAGTAGGGGAGGGGGAGTTCTTTATTTAATTGCAAAGGGACAAGATTAGATAGGGTGTTCATAACATATTGATTATTCTTACAGCTAGAGATTCTGAGCACTAAATAGTTTTCATTTTCCTGGAAATCAGTAAGGACCTTCTCAATATCTAGAGGGGGGGATTAATTGTATAGCATATAAAGATATTTCAGTAGTGGGATTTTTGTTAATATTGCTAGTATACTTTTTGTGGGATGTAGATAGTCTAGTTTGGGGAGATATTGCAATTTTGGTGATGTTCAGTTAAAAATGATTTTAAAGAATGAATGTTGGATCAAGTGTAGTAGGTATTGCATCCTGGCTGGCAGTTAAATTTGTAAATGTTGTTTACAAGTTTAGCTGCCAACCATAAACAGTCTACTGGAATAATAAAGAAAAAAAATTACTTCAATAGACTGTTTTATTAATTCTGTACAGCACATCTAAATACTCCTTTGTCTGAACAGGAACAGCTATATGCTTTGGTAATATACTCAATTAATGAAATGTGACTCTGCTCAGTACTAGATCTCTTAACTCAAGTATTTATTCTCTAGATGATTTTTTTTCCCTTTGACTTTTATGGAACAGATTAATGATCTGTAAGTTCTGATTTCTCTTTCTTGAAGTGTATGTAATCATTGTGCTTGGAGGTGGGTGACCTTCCATTCCATATGTTAAGGAGCATTAAATTATTAGGATTTTAAACAAAAGCAACATGTTTCTTATAAAACATTGAAAAAAAAAAAATTCTGCCTTCCTTCCATCCATTAAGGATTGCATATCCACACTGGCATATTTAGAGATTTAAATGTTTACATACTATCAAAGTTCATTGCATAATGTTGCTGTCATCACATTATTGCCATATCCAGCAACTAAAATCAGTCTTCCATACTTATATTTGTTCTTACTTCTACTACTCACTATAGTTAAGTGGTTAGCAGAAGTTAGGCAATACTCCATGGTCTATTCCTTATTCCCAAAAGTTTTTTATATCTTCCTTTGCAAGCTCTCTAATTTTGTTATTCATTCATTTTCCCACTTTTTTCCTCTTTTCCAATGCAGACAAATATTATCATTTCAGATGGACTATTACGTGCAATTTTTCTTTCCCCTCTCCCAGTTTGAATTGCTTTTGCCACATATCTTTACTCTGGTTCTTGATCCTGTCATAGTTACTTGCTTTTCTTTATTTCTTTTCTTTGGTGAAACAATCACCTGCCTGCCTAAATTCCATTTCAAGACTACATGATCACACATCTGAAGCATCTACTCAGTCATCTTCTAAGATGTCACTAAATCCCATGCCAGTGTTCTAAGTATTTCCTCTGCCACACAAATGATTTGGCAGAGGAATACTAGGAATCATTTTTGTATGCTGCCTCTCACTTCTAAGCAATTTCAAAAATAAAGTAAATCTGCAGGTTTCATTTTGGAAATTGATATGTGAAATTTGTGAATTAATTTTTAATTACTGTTAAACTTGATAAATTACATTTGACAAGAAGTTAGATTCTTGTTTTTTTCCTTTACCCAAGCATGAGTAAAGTTTACATGTGAGGTAGCATCACAACTAGGCTATTTGTATATAGAGGCAAATGACTTCATATCAAATTGCTGTAATATCCCATAGTGTTCAGCACCCTTCCTTTGGATCTGTCTGTTATCATGCATTATGAGAAAGGGTCACTGCCCAGACCAATTTTTACCTTTTCTTATCAGTGGGAGCTGAACTTGGATGTGACATTACAATTTAATGTGAAGTCGTGTCATATATATATAATATGAAAATGGCTATGAATTTAGCAACTAAAAAAATTTTGTTTTCAGTAATATTCTTCTATATATTTTTATTTAGGTCATTTCTAAGTTGTTGTGACCAAACCTTTCTTTATTAGGGATATCTTTTTTTTTGGGGGGGGGGGATTAGAATGTACTTATACTTCAGAAGAAATTATCACTCAAGCATGAGCAAATGAAATTTGCACACGAAACAACGCGCGCGCACACACACGCACACACATATATATATATA
Organism: Typopeltis vanoorti; assembly: GCF_054136105.1. Classification (NCBI taxonomy): domain Eukaryota; kingdom Metazoa; phylum Arthropoda; class Arachnida; order Uropygi; family Thelyphonidae; genus Typopeltis; species Typopeltis vanoorti. The sequence continues at coordinate 112,425,594 of NC_143568.1, forward strand.
TATATACAGTAAAACCCCTTTTTTACACTTTTCAGGGGACTGATGGAAAAAAGTGCAAATAGCGGGAAAGTATAAATAGCAGGACATGTAAAAAAACATGAAAAAAAGGCTAAAAGATGACTTACTGCTAGTATGTGAGTCTACATGCTAGATTACAAAATTTAATAACTGAAAATAAATGAATTTACAATGTACTTACATTTATCTATTTAAAAAAATCTTTAATTGCTGATTGTTTTTGCTTTTCATTTTTTTTTTTTTTTTTTGACTTAGCGCCAGATTGCTTTGCATTGAGTTCAATGCTTGACCTGTTTTTTACTATCGTGTTCAAAGTGGACACGGAGAGTCCAAGATTTTATGCTAAATGCACACATGTTCCGGCATGCCAATTTACACGTCGCAGAATTGCCATCTTTTCTTCTACCGAAATACGTTTTCTGTCTTTTTTCTCCATGTTACTAACATGGATAATCCACCACCGCAAAGCAACTTTCACATGCTAAATTACGTTGCAGAAATTCTGCAATATCAATTTGTACTGTGATTGAAAAATCACAGTATCGCTCATCACTACAGTATTGCTGCATGTGCGCAAGTCACCGTGATGGCGGAAACGAAACTACAGCCGAAAGCAACACCACCTGAGAACAGAAATGCACAGATTTCCGCTGAAAACAATTCGAAAATCGGTATTGCCACCGAGAAAAAAAATGCAAAGCACGAGAAGTAATGTCCACGTCAAGTTGTTAATGGTGAGAAAACAATACATCGTGAGAATAGGTCTTAAGACGGGACCAACAGAAAATGACATAAATGGCAGGAAAACGTAAATTGCGGTAATGTAAAAACGCGGTTTTACTATATATATATATATATATGGGGTGCTTAAGGATCAAAGCTGTATAACTTAGAGGAGACCTCCACATAGCCTTTAAAGGAATGTGGAGAACTGACCAGGGCTTCTGACCTAATGTCCAATCCTCACCTTCTCGTGGTGCACCCTGTTGGGTATCTACATGGATACTGAACAAACAAGGAATGTGCTGGCAGTTTGGGATTTAGCTGACCAAATTTATTCTTATTGGCTTAAATCAAAATACAAAATGATGGTACAACATGAGAGAATTTCATGCCAGCTGGAGCGTCACCCAGTTAAATAAGGCCCCCATTGTTTTCACCAGGGAACCAGGGCAAACAGTGAAAAGTCAGCTACTGGAACAAATCTGAAAGCACACCCCAACTCAACATCACCAGAGTTAAAGATCGGTACTATCAACATAAGAAGCATGAATGGAAAAGAAATGGAGCTAGCTGAAGAATTAGATAAGTACAAGATCAACATAATAGGCATGACCGAAACAAAAAAGACAAAAACTGGTGAGATCTTTCTGAGCAATAAATCCAAATATTATATTCAGGAAATAACAATCAAGAAAATGAAGGAGTAGACATAGTATTCAACTAAATACGAGGCTAATCTTCTTGAATGGCAGGCAGTCTCAAGTAGAGTGATGTGGGCAAATATGAGAATGAGGAACTGGACAACGAGACTTATTTGTGCCTATGGTCCCACAGAAGGTTCTACTAAGGTAGAAGTGGAGGAATTTTTTGATGCTTTAGAAAAAGCAACTGACATAATGAAAAAGGAAAAGTTGGTCCTTGTTGGGGATCTAAATAGCAGAGTAGGAAATGATTGTCAGACATACAAAAATATTTTGGGAAAATTTGGAGAAAAGAGCAAAGCTAATAATAATGGCAAATAATTGGATGTCTGCTCAGGACATGGACTGGTTATTACTAATACAATGTGCTAATATAAAAAGGTGCAAAATTCACATGGAGAGAAGAGGCAAGGAATAAGAAAAGTCTCATTGACTATGTTATTGTTGATGTTGATGTTTTCTCCCTGGTGCAGGACACCAGATTGTACAGAGGATTTGAAATTGGAAGTGATCACTATTTAGTCTTGAGCAGGATAAACTTGAATTTCATATTGAAAAAGAAGAACATGTAAGAAAGTTTTAAAGCAAATAAAAGTTGAGAAGCTCTCAGATGTGAACTGTAGACTAAAATACACAAAGATTATTGGGAAAAAAAAAATGAAAGAGTTTGAGAACAGGAACCAAACCTTGGAGATTCAGTGGGAAGAGAGGCATGTGGCGAGGTTGTCTGCAAGGATAGAAAAATTAGAACTCCATGGTGGACACAGGAAGTTAAAGAGGCAGTGAAGGAAAAGAAGAAAGCATATCAAAAGTTCCTGGCAAATAAGTCAGCTTGTGCTCTTAGAGAATACAGAGACAAATATAAGAAAACGAAACACTGTGTAAAACTAACTAAACAAAAGTCATGGGAGGACTTTGGCAAGAACATAGAAAATAAATATCAAGAAGGTGGTAAGGTATTCTGGAGGTCTTGCCAAAGTCCTCCCATGACTTTTGTTTAGCTAGTTTTACACAGTGTTTTGTTTTTCTTTTCTGCTTTTCTTTTTTGGCTTTTTCTGCTTCAAGAAGCTTAGAAATGGAGGAAAGAGTGTTGTGAAAGGAGTTAGATATGATAAAGGTGACATGAAAACAGGAGAAAAAGATATCCTTGAATTATAGAGTAATTACTTCGAAAAATTGCTAAATGAAACAAGCAGTGATAGCACAGTGGTAAAAAAACACTCAACAGGCATACAGTCAGGAATACATATCCATACTTGAAGTAGAAAAAGCCATCAAAGACTTGAAATGTGGAAAGGCAGCAGGAGTAGATGATATTCGACCAGAAACGCTGAAGTGAAGTATAAAAGTCTTGCAGTGGCTGCACTGCATAGTTCAGAAAGCCTGGACAGAGGGACGAATTCCCGATGATTGGAGTAGAGTTCTAATTGTACCCATATACAAAAAGGGAAATAAAACTGAATGTGAGAATTACAGAGGTATTTCCCTACTGAGTGTTCTTGGTAAGTGTATTTGAGAAATGGTTGAGAAGAATTGTGGAAGAAAAGCTTGGTGAAGAACAAGCTGGATTCAGGCCAAATAGAGGTTGTCAGGTCCAGATCTTCACTTTACAACAAATAGTTGAGAAATCATGGGAATATAGCAAAGATCTGTATTTAAGTTTTGTCGATCTGGAAAAGGCATATGACAAGGTGCCAAGAGAGAGAAGCTATTCAATACGCTACAGTTATATGGTGTCGATGGGACATTATCTCAAACAATACCTAGTCTTTATTTGAGTTGTAAGTCAGCAGTTAGAACTGAAGGAAGTACAGGAAGATGGTTTAATGTTAAATCTTGTGTGAGACAAGGATGTACATTATCCCCTCTGTTATTTATTATCTATATGGATCACATTATGAAGGAAAGAAGTATTAATACCCCCCCCCAAAGATGTCACTTATAAAGGAAGGTTTGGTTGCGACAACTTAGAAATGACCTAAATAAAAATATATAGAAGAATATTACTGAAAAACAAAATTTTTTTAGTTGCTAAATTCATAGCCATTTTCATATTATATATTTCTGAGCGTAATTTACTAATTTAGTTTATTTTATTTCAGATAACAAAGCTAAAAGAAGCTGTTACTAGTAAAGAGCAGTTGTTACAAACTGTAGCACAAAAAGCAGCAAGAAACCAGAAATGTTTAGAGGAAAATTACCAGAAAGTTGTTAACGAACTACACCATATAGACAAGATTGTTGAAAGAGCATTTGAGGTAGTAAACATTATTTTATATTGCAATATTTTTCAATAAATTTGTACAGAATTAACAATAAGACTAACTGGTGTTGTGTCCTGAATAGTCAGAAATTGAAAATAAAAATTTAATTTATTCAGGGACAACTTCCTTTAATTGTGGGCAGTCAAATATTATGTTTTGGCAAGAAGTGTTTAGTTTAAGAAATGTGAGACTTGACCAGTTTGGTACAGAGTCAAATAAAGGGATTTATTTAAGGTTATTATTGAATTAGAGTATTCCATTCTATGTATTGTGTGAAAGCAAGTTGAGTGTAAGCTATAGTCCAAAGGTCACACTTTAGCCGTCCAGTACAACATATGGGCTAAGGGAAGGAGAATTTATTAGGAAAGCGAAGCTAGAATGCTTTCTCGTAAGAACACCATGCGCAAGTGAATGGCGCGCGATAAACGACGTAGCTAAGCGCGAGAATCTCCGAGAAAGAGGGAAAAATAAGGGTCAAGCTCCCCACACACACGAGGCTTTTTTTTTCTTTGGTTCCTGGTTCCTGCGCTCTTGGACGTTAGCTCTCCGTCTCCACCAACAGGATGATTCCGGATCGGCCATAGAAGTCATGAAAGGTTTATCGAGGTTCGTGAGGCAAGGCTAGCTATCTCTTCATAACAGATTAGCTAAGCTGTATCGTGTGACCGACAATACAGATGTGTTCCTGCGGTTCCAGAGAGACCAGAGCGGCACACCGCCTTATCGTCCTGGAGAACCTAATCGTGCTGCTATCAGATGTGACCTGAAGAACGGTAACCCACAACGGTGCCTTGATGTCCAAACAAGGCTGAAGACAGAACAGAAAGTCACTCCATGGGATGGTAACATAGAATGTTAAAGTATCTGATTTCAAATTAAAGATATGAGAGACTTTATAGGTTAATTTGGGAATGGACAAGTTGTAGAGAACTTTAGTGATTATCCCATTTTGGCAGTAACCTGTCTCTGTTTGAAGGTCTCCCTAGAAGGGATCTGTGTGTGAAATAACTTAGATGTGTTGTGAGATATGATTAGTGATCCTAGAGTGATTAATGATAAGATAATTTAAGCTGGAAATTTGTAAGTTTATAGAAACTCTATGATCCAAGTTTTGATTTATGTATTATAGTGTTAGTAATGATATCAGAAATTGCTAGGAAGGTGATTAAGTTAATCATGTACTGTATATTCTTCATGTATATCTCTTAAGCTTTAATAAATATGTTTTATATCATTTGCCTGAATCCAGCCGATTTTATGAATTCAAATAGTCACTCATAAAATTACTACCGAACCTAGAAGGAGGGACATATGAATATAGTTTGATCTTTGAAGCCACGACTGCATGTAAAACTAAAGGAAGTGAGAATAGTTAGATTAGTGTTTGAAATTTTATTACTGTGTATTACTCTGAGATAGCCACCTTGGATAAGAATCTTATCTATCCCCTGTATTGGCTGGCGCAGCAAAAAAATAAATTTGTCAATATTTAACAGGCGGACTGTCTCTGAGGACAACATTTTAGGGCCTTGACCCATACATAGACAAAGCCCTAATGAATGAAAGGATTACATGTGACAAAATTTGGGAACGGCCTGAATCATAGTTTGTTTAAGAAAAGGAGAGCGATAGCTGATTTATTTAACTTATTGGAAAACTATTATAGAAGCCGGAAGGGAAATAATTGTATGGGAGAGTGTAGGAGAGCAGTGGTAAAGGCAATAATAACGATAGAAATATATAAAGAAGAAAATCGAACAATAACAATTGGTGCAAATGACAGGACTTTTAAATAAGGTTTTAGGTAAGAAGGCTAGATTAAGTAAACAACTATATTAAATCATATAGAATCATCGTAATAACCATAGACGACAATTCAACACTGGTTTTTCCTGTTATGTTATTCAGCAGGTCCTTAATTATGACTGTCAGACATTTTGCTGATGGTGTTAATACTGGTAATCACTAGTGACATTCATCTGTTCAGTACACGGATATGCACCATGTTAATGCTGCATATCTGTGTACTGAACTGACCCAGCTTTTTGCCCATAGCTTATGTGCTGAAGTAAGTTGCAGAATTAATTCCAGAGCTCATGGACATCATTCATTATGCTTGTTAATCATATGTATTTTCACACTAGCTTCTTCTGTTTTGTGGTAGGAATGATCCATTCACTTTGATCAAAGACTAGCTGATAAGCATTGCTTGAAAATCACTTCAAGAATTCCTTAGGCCAGAGATGAGATTTCAGCCGAGAACTTTTTCCCACGCGGTGATAATGAAACTACTTTGTTTTGGCAGTTAATTAGCTGTAAACATGAGCATTTCCACAACCATTAACTGTATTGTTCTGTTAAAGCTATTTGTGATTGAGTCTGAAACCAGGACTCATATGTTGAAAATGATATTGTAAACACATGTTGAATTTTGAATAGGATTTTAATGGCTTTGCATTGAATAGATATGTAATAAATAGGTCTGTACAACAGAAGACAAGATTTTTTTTTCCCTTGACATTTATTCAAACATTAGTCTTCCAATGAAATAAAGATACAGTTGCTATTACTTCAGTAAGTTAATTTTTCATTATAATTGTTAAATATAAATTGTTTTGATAAGTTTAATCAAGATTCTTTATCTAATTACTGTTCTTCAACTGGCTTTCAAATATTCCAGCTGCCAATTCATTTTTCGAGATCTTATTTTTTATTTTTTCTGATGTCTTCGTCTTGGTTTTTCCTGACTCTCCCCCTTTGTCCTTAAATTTTATATTCTTTAAGGATTCATTCTTTATGTCCCAAATCATTTTAAGGTGGCAACATGGAAATTAAGTTTTCTGGTATCAATATTAGCAATCATTATCAACATTTTTGTGTATATATTTTTTAAGAATTATTTTGTATATCTCTGTTTAGTTTAGAGTAAGTCCAAAAAGTGTTAAAAGGTTCATTTCAGTGGATTAGTTTTGCCCAAAGCAAAGTGCTCATACCTTTTGGTATGAGCAATTTGCTTTGGGCAAAATGGTATTATATATTATATATATCTTGTAAGATAGCTTAATATCCTTGATTCATTTGTACCTGTTAAAAAAGAAAAAAAAAGTGCAGCTCCAGTAATGGTAAATTGATGCTATGGAAGGCAACATACATACATTTATTAAAGTTTGCACTATTTTCTGAGCACATTATACTGTAAAAGCTGATAGTTAATTTAAATGAAATGTAAACAGGTTCATTGTTCATCTCATGCTGAAGTGTTGTGTATGATGTATTTAAGATATAAAAGAATATATATATCAAAATTGTATGAAATCAACTTTAAATTAGGATAAAAAAAAAAAAAACAGTATATATATAGTGGAATTAGTGCTATTACATATTCACTTCCCAGAGCTTGAGCATCTTAAGACATCATGGTTAAGATTCAGTTGATTGTGCAGTGCCTTCAAAATATGCTTTGAAGAGTTTCTCTTTATTATATGAGGTCTTCCTTGTTTCATTCCATAGATCCTATGGTTAAAGGAGACTGTACGCTCAGCACAGTGACTTCTCAGGCTGAGTGAAACAAGGATGTAGTTTATATGGATCTACGGATATCTATCTATATATATATATATCTTCCCATTTGGCTAAAATAGAGATAGCAAGCATATTGAATCTGGTAAGTTCTCTGTTGATTACAAGTTTACCAGATTAAGACATAAAGAAATATAGAGATAAAAGTGCCAAGCATGTTAAAAAATGAAAAATGGACTTGAACTTAAGTGAAGATAAATATATTTAAATGGCCACAAAGTTTTCTATTTACTAAAGCCACCTTCAGTGTAGAGAAAGTTAGTTTACATGATGGAATAGTTCAGTGCAAGAATTCAACCCAGCATTGATATATATATACACTTTTAACATACTTCTAAATAATTATATTAGCAATATAGTTTTAATATTAAACATGAAGATAAACTTCATAAATGCCAATTTACTTAATATTAGGAAAGTAACATTCGACGTTTCCCTCTGTATTGAAGTCATCATCAGGAAAATACATATGTATAAGATATAAGCTACATGACACCGCACTTTACAAAGGTAAAATGAATCTAAGCTACTTATTAATCTTTTACCTAGCCTGATCTCTTGTGGAAAAAAACTAAATAATATTACATTTAAAAAAAAATAGATAAAAAAAATTAAATAAATAAAACACAATAAAATAAAACAAACAAATTAATTAAAAACAGAACCACATTAAAAGATGATGATGATGATTAAACATTTCTAAAGTCCTTACATATTGAGATTTTCTTTTGGACTTGTTCCGGTTGCTATAGCGGTTGCAAATTGGTCCTCCACGTTCTTGGAATGATTAATCCGTAATTTTTGTTCAGGTTTGGATAGTGTTTCTTATACACACGTATAAGAAATACCTCAATACAGAGGTCGAAACGTCGAATGTTACTTTCCTAATATTAAATAAAGTAATTATTTTTACATGTGTGTTGTGTCTCCATAAATTCTTAACTATGAATGTTGACTTTAAAATATGCCTTGTAACTTTAAAAGAAAGGATTTATAAATGCCAAGACAATTACAAGTAGGTAGATGTGGACATTAGAAACTTATTTGTGCTTATGATCCCACAGAAGATTCAAATTGGGAAGTAGAGGAGGATTTTTGGAGTCATTAGAGAGGACAGTTGACACAAAGGAAAAGCTGGTTCTTGTTGAAGATCTAAAGAGCAGAGTAGGAAATGAATCTCAAACATATATAAATGTTTTGGGAAAATTTGGAAGAAAAAGCACAAAGCCAATAATCATGGTATGTACACTTTACACAGACAATAGCAAACACCATTATTCAGTTCTGTTCTGTGTGGCTTTTATAACTAAATTAAATTGATATAGAAATATTTTGCATTGTCTCATTTAGCATACTCAGCATAAACAAAGACCAAAAGGGTTAATTAAAAGATTAATATTAGAAGTTAATTGTGCACTTTGCTGTATTTGTTTAAATATGGTAAATATTGAGTACAACAGGTATTTTTTCAATTTTCATTATAAATATTTATTGTATTGAGATTTACTTTCTAGTTTCTTTATGCTGCTTTTTTTATATTTTTTTTTTATCGTGTGTAGATACTTGAAGATATTCCAGATGTTGTGTCTTCCTGTGAGCCTTTAAAAAATGTGTACAGCCTATTAAGTAAAGGATCACTCCCTGAAGATGGTCCACTCAATGCTTTGGATGAAAACGATAAAAGTGATATTGTTCTTGTTTGATACATAATGAATTATTTTACTAATATAAGACATAAATAATATAATGTATATAGTTGAATATACAATGTAGGTCAGAAATCTGTGTGTAGTTTTGAAAATAATTCAGCTGGTATGATTTTAGTTAATGCTAGGAAATCCAAAAGTATGTAAGTTAAAATTGATGGCCAAATTATCCATTTCACTTGGAAGATTTATGAGTGCCAGAAATCAAAAGTTGGTGTCCAAGAGAAGTGCCTGTTATTATTTGCGATATGACTGGAAAAGCAGCAACAATTATGTTGATAAATGTATGGGGCATTTATGAGAAAGGAATTGCTAAATTGTGCTAATGACATATATTAAATATATATGTTCGAATCAGCGGTAATATTAGAGCAATTTTTTTAAAAAGTCCCACTGGTTACTAATATTTACATTACCAAAAATTGTGCAGTTTTGTTAAGAAATGGAAAAACTCATGATGAAATATGTATAGCAAAAACATTCTTCTGAATACTCCTTTACAATGAGTCTGTGTGATGCATCATCATTTTAGTTGTCACTGTTTATCTCTGTATCAGACTTTTTCTTTTGTACATTACAAATTCCATAATAACAAATCATCTTCTCAGTAAGTTTTCTGTATATTGTTACCCACATTCCATTATATCAGTGTACAATAAATGATGATTCTAAGTTGAGTTGGTATGACATTGTTCAGCATAATACAACTATGCTTAGTTTATTTATTTTTAAATAAGAGAAGATACAGTGAACTAACATCACAAGTAGGTCAGTTAATCATAAAAATATGCATGTACAGACATTTAAATTCAGCTTGAGAATGAGGAGTAAAATACTCATTCTAAATGGCATATGCAGAATTTTCTTAAAAGAAAATATGTTCCGTTTTTCTGGGGAAGGATGGGTATGACTTTCTCTAAATTAATCATTTTTTTGCTATAAATAATAAAAATTAAGTATATATTTAACAAAGTGTGATAAAATGAAACTAATAAATTATCATTTTAGTGTATATTTTAGGTGATAAGCAAGTTTCATTGTCTGTTACTGAATGGCTGAAATGATTTGAAAAAAGTAACATGAAAAAATTAAAAAGTAGTCTCTAGAGCTGTTTTTTTTTCCCCCTTATAATCTGAACATTAGTTACCATTACCACCCATGGTAATGGTAACTAATGTGTCCATCGGTTTCATTTCATTGGTGGGATTGACACACACACACACACACACGCACACATAAAATCTTCCAGCAAAGAAGTATGCGCTATTCTTAAACTGAGGCAGGAAAGTTCACATTCCTTAATCCTTGCCCTCTCTTGCATATGCCAACGTTCACTTCCAATGTTAAAATGGATTTGAAGCTGTCTGAAGTTCTCATCGTGTTTAAGTTAGTTTATCTTTCTTGTGTTTGAAAAATATCCATATGAAATAAATAAAATAACAGTATGGATTCTATAATAGCATAGTATTACTGACATGCATAATAAACAAATAACACTAATGAAATTTCATTATTTTTGTAAATTTTAATGAAGATGTATATATATATATATATATATATACACACACACACACACACACTAATCACTTTCTCTTATGAGCTTCAGAAGGAGAAAGTGATAAAATTGCTGAAACAATCTGGAAATAGCATTAGTCATTTTTGAACTATTTTCATTTGGCTTTTAGAGCAGTATGAAATTTGTTTGCCCTTAGTGCACTGTGATAACAACTAGGGCCCATTAGAAATTAATGCAAAGAATAGTATTAAATTATTACAATAAATGGATAACATTGCAGAATTAAAATCAAAATTAATATTGTACTTTAATATCCATAAATGTATTAGTTTTGGTTGGTGTTTTGCTATTATGCACCTTTAGGTTTCATCTAATTCATGAAATTTTAACATTTTCTTTGAAATGACATCTGTGCATGACTCTAGTCAACAACTTGCATATGACTATATGGTAATTGATATGTATGAACAGAAGATTACTTTTTATAACTTTCTATAGAATATCTATTATTGATTTTCCTGGGGGGGGGGAATTGCATTCTACATTATGTTCCCTTATGTATTTGAAAGTTCCACTTTCCACTCCAAGTTTCCTTGCAATAAATGGATAAGATACTCAAATTTTATTATTTTTTTTATGATAATTTCTTAGTTATTATTGTTATCACTGGAAAGAATTTATACAATAAGTCCTCATTTTAAAAGGGTTTGAAATGTCTATTATTATCATTTATGAACTGTATCATTTCTGAACAGTTGAAATATCCACCATTTAAAACTAAGTTTCAGCATGTAGGAGATGTTTGTTTTTCTTGTACATGGAAAAGTCTCCATATAAATAAGTTGATGTCCGACTTCTAATAATATACTGTATTACATAGCCATTGTAGAGAAACTGATTTAATGACGTAAATAATGCCAATAAAAATTCATTACCCTTTGTGATTTTTTATTATTATTATTTCTTTTGATCTCCGATATACAAAGCAAGCTGAATGAATTTTTTTATAGTCTTAAAGGTATTTATTATATCATTATCCTGCATTGTTGCTAAACTTTAAGAGAGTGCAAATAATTTCATGCCTAAAGTATATAAGTCAAGTATTTCAGAATCTCATCATTGATACAGAATTAAATTATGATGGTCAATCCAGAATGTTTCTAAAACGAATATACTTAAGTTCTAAATGGTCACTAATTAAGTAGCTTACATACTTTCATATTTTGAACATCATTTGTTTACTATTTTTTTGTGGCCTATTATTTTACTAATTTCCTAAGTATTCATAATCTTATTTCAGTGAATATGCATAAATACTTTTGATTTCCTGTGAGGAACCCATTGTATATTAATAGAATTTCATACTAATAATCATTTTAACAATGTTTTCTTGATTTTGAAAATCCAGCCAAAATTATTAAAACGGGTTGGGTCTGTTTTTTTCTCCTCCAAAGCTTTTTTGCTGTTAACAGTCATATAAGCTATTGCTTGCCTTTTTTTTTTTTTTTTTTTTTAATATTTTTATCATTTACTTATAATCAAGTTTCCAGATACTGATTTTTTTTTTTTTTTTAAATCTGTATTTATTCTATAATGTAAGAAATGTCAATTTCCTTTCATAATATAGCCAGTTGTCAAAACTTAATATCTTGCTAGTGTCAACAGAATCCCGAAAGTGTCATTAGGCACAATGCTGTTCTAAAGGAAATTCACTACTATAACAGATTATTTCTTGAGTCCCTGTGATAGTTGATTTGTATATATTTATCTTATTTCACTTGATTATAAATATATGACTTAATGTTTACTGTAGCCAACATTTAATTGTGACCCAAAAGCCCTACAAATTAATTTTTATATACTTTTATATAATTTTCATCTAGGTCTCATGGCTGTCATCAGTGCCATAGTAAAATCAGTGGGATAGAGTAGTACACTAAGGATATGTGGAATAGCATTAACAACATGCAGTATGTAATTTTAAGACAAACAAAATTTACAGTACCATTAGCGTCTGAAAGTATTTGACAGTTAACTTATAATTAGCTATATAAAACATCAATTAACTTGCTAATACCTTTGGATCCTGATGGTATTTCAGACCATGCCTCTCCTGTAACTATGCAGTTAATAAAAATAATGTATCAGTTCTAAGTTATTAATAATATAAACATATTTGTTTTTACACAGCTTTAATATTTTTAGTGTGAAAACTGCTAGACTAGAATGCTCTCACCCAGAGCATTGTAGTCTAGCAGTTTTGTTTAAACTGACGTATCCATTTATCATACTAGGTTTATAATTTAAATAATACTGTTTAGTGGTTTTCTTTGTGATTTCATTTTACAAATTTTTTATTTTGTATTAATTTTTAAGTTACAAGATGATAACATTATCTTTTCAAGTTTGTAATTTTTAACATTTTACTATTTAATATTGTAAATTCGTGCTATAATTTCAAATTAAATATATGCAACTGATATGAAGTTTTTTTTAATTTTTTTATATAAAGTTAACATGTTTGGTATGGACATATCTTTTTGAAATCAATCGTGAAGGAATGATTTTGTTAAAAACTAAGTATCAGTGTGGGTAGGTGAGAGAGAGAAGGGTAGAAGAATGCTTTTCTTTTATGATTAGGTTTGAATTTCAGAGTAACTTTGTAGTATTCATTTTCACCAAGAAACACTCAAAGTTACTAAGAAACGTTTTTAAATCAGTTTGAACTCAAAGTTACTAAGAAGTAACTTTGAGTTCAAACTGATTTTTTGACATGTTTTGTTTTCAAGCTTTATGTAGGGAAATTTCCGTATATGTTGGAGCAATTCCAAGTATATGCAAATAGAGCTAGTATAGTACAGTAGCATGGACACTTAAAAGAATATTTTTATCTTAATTGTGATCCTTGTGCCTCTGAAAAACCTTGACCTCATCTCAAGAACCTAATTTCACCAGCTCAGTGTTTATTGGAATGATATTATGGCTAGTTAAAGCAGCAGACATGCATACATATATAAATCAGGAGTCTCAGGATAAGTTGTATCAAAGTCTGAAAATTGGCAAAAAATATTTTCCTGGTCTAATATGAATTGTACATCCACCTTAATGCTTTCTTGTAACTAAGTTTTTAAATAAATGATGCTGAAGCAGGTAAAGAAAAAATCCAGCCCCCCCACGCACAAACAGAGATTACATTGCATGGTGTGTGTGTGTAATGAGTGGAATTTGTTTTTAGAAATGCAACTAGGTTTTATTACTTCTTTCATTCAGATCCCTGATCAATTCTATAAAAATAGCAATAAAATGAAAATATTTCTGACAATATTCATGATATTATCAGAAATAAGGAAGTTTTACCTCAGGAATAACATAGAATGAATATATATATATATATATATATATAACATTATTATTATTATTGCACAGAAATCTCCATGGTGTCTGAAGGCTCATCATACGGGGCCAAAATATTTCTGAATATTTTGGGGTATTTCTGAATATTATAGAGGTGTTGTGAAATACCTCTATAACTCTCCTTGAATCCATTTGGCAATATAGCACTGACAACAGACTCTGGCAAGCTATTACGCTCATTCACCACTCACCAAGCAAAAAAATGCAGTCCTGATGCCTTTATTAACTGCATATTCTTACTCAATTTCTGGCAGCAACCCCATTGCTCTGCCCTCTCTAGCAGAGTGCTGAAACATTTCCTCTACATCAATCCTATAAAATCCTTTCAGTAACCTATAAATATTTCTATGATATTCCCTCTTTCCCACCTATCAGCCAACTTCTGCAACCCAAAAACCCTCAAACAATTCATCATAGGGGCATTGCATGGATTGCTCGCTATCTTGGTCATTTGTTTCTGGATCCTGTCCACCACTTCCTCATCCCCAAGAACTCAAGTAATGAGATCTGTCCACAGCAATCCAAATGTCGCAGTATCTATAAAAGCTTATGAAGAAGATACCTTTTTTATATTGATCTTACACATGAGAGGTCACAAGACCTTTAACACATTGGTTGTGTTGTAGGTCTTGTGTATGGCAATATGTGGACATCTTATCTGGAATAATAATGAGGTGTCAGGAATAATAATAATAATATCTCTGCTTGTTAGTGTGTTTTCCATAACTGAGTAATCCAGTGCAACTTTTCTGGTATGCTTCTGAAGTTCATCTCCTTATCAATCAATACCCCTACATCCCCAGCTGTATCAGTTTCTTGGCATACAGTTCTGTCGGTGTAGTACACAGCTTCTGAGAATGATAAACATTACACTTGTCCACATTAATCTTTCTGCAAGTTCTGTTCATTGCCATGTTAAGATTAACTATTATGCTACTCAGTAAATTATACTTATGAAGAAATTATATTCTTGTTTCAATCCTCTCATCCAATTGTAAGAAGTGTGTGTGTAAAGTATCTTAATGACTGGGCTGCTTATATATAGAGGCTGATGACTTCACATCAATTGCCTTAGTATCTCATAATGCAAAGCACAATTCTTTTGGGATGTGCATAATGATCACCCTCTATAGCATAGGTGGCCAAACTTTTAGATGTTGGGGGCTACTTACCTAGTGAAAATATCTCAGCGGGCAACTATAGATGCGATCGAAAATTGTGGAATATTTTCGAGATTTTTAAAAGTTTATAAGGCAATAAATATAACAAAAAAAAAAAAAATTTATTGTTCATAATTTATTTTAAAAAAATAATAAAAAATACAAAAAACTAAATAAAATTATACAAACAAAATTGAATATTTTAATTTAATTGGACGATACCTGATATTACATGGATGCAGCTAAGCGATCATAATCTGTATCGTAGGAACTTAAAGAAATTCATAAACACGCTTCCAGATGTTGATCACTTAGCTGCGATCTATGCTTTGTCTTAATAGCATTCATACACGAGAATGCCAATTCGCAAAAATAAGTTGATCCAAAAAATGCGTTAAAATAAGCGCCGATTCTCTAAATATTTGGATATTTACTTTTGTAGATCAACATCCAAAAACATCCAACATCCAGTGTTCAAACCAGTTTTAACTTATGGATCTGAGAGCTGGGTCAGAAGTAAAACACTTGACCAAAGACTAGAGACCACAGATATGAGAGTCCTGAGAAAGATTATAGGCGTGAACAGATGGCATCAGTGGCAATATCATATTAAAAACGAGGATATTAGGAAAGAACTTGACATTGTCAGCATCCAGGAATGCGTTAGCAGAGCTAATCTCAGGTGGTATGGTCACTTAAACAGAATGGGCGAGGAAAGATTAGCAAAACAAGTGTTCTCTGCCAGGTTGGCAGCAAAACGACCCAGAGGAAGACCAAGATATAGGTGGATTGATACGGTACAAAGTGCCTTAGACGATAGAAATATAAGATCTGATAATTGACAAGTAACAGAGTGATTTGGAGGAAAATTGTAGATAGGAAATTAATAATGATGTAATTTTTTTCATGTAGTACTATCATATCCTGTACACCCCTTGAGGGTACATGGCAGGAATTTGATGATGATGATGATGACATCCAAAAACTATTATTTGAAGTAATTGATTTGAGGTGGATATCGCATTTCATATTTATAATTTCTTCTTCCAAATCTACTCTATTTGTGTCAAGAAATTCATTCAGTTTTGAACCTGTATTCTCAACATTAATATTTTCATTGAAGGGATATGATAAAAAAGTAGCGATATCATCGAGCTTACTGATTCCTACAAAGCTTACCTCAAATTCATTCATTAAAAGTATTATGCTTTCAGTGTGTTTATTAAAGGTGACGTTTTGTATATCCCTGGTCGGCCAAATTTTTAAAATGTTTCAATTCACACCACTTTAATTGTATTTCAAGCATGTTTAATTTTTCCTTTAATCCCTTAACGTACCAATTAAAAATCAGAAAGCGGTCGTTTTTCTGCCAATTTTTTGGGCGAGGGTGATTTTCTGGATTAAATTCATCATTAATTGAAAAATAATGATGAATATATGCAAACGCAAACGAAATAGCCGATACACGCCGTTGGCAACTTTTCTTGGCTGAAAGGAAATAGGCACAAGATTTTCTAGCAGCTATATTCGGTTGTATTTATATGTGAAACAAAAATTCAAAATCAATTTTGGTGCAATAAACAAAAGACATGTCACAGAGGTTTTTGTATGTTAAGGGGTTAATGATTTTAAGGAGCTTATCATATCAATGATTGTTTTATTTTTTCCTTATAATACTAAGTTTAGGTTATTTAGTTTTTCTGTAATGTCACAGAAAAAGGCAAGGTCAAGTAGCCATTCTTTATCATTTAATTCTGGATGTGAATCATCTCTGTTTTTCAAAAACGAATTTATTTCAGGAAGAAGTTCTCTGAATCTTGCTAAAAATGTGGCACGGCTTAACCATCTTACGTCAGTATCTAACAATAATTGACTATGCTCACTCTCGCATTCTTTATTGTTTCACTTACTCACTGTCACGTATACATGCCGTGTTGTGCTCTGATGCTGATTTGAAATTTAGCAAAATATAAGCAAGTTAATAAAACATCTTTTTATAAAATAGTTCATTTGGTATTGTTAAACCATTAAAAATAAGTCATGAATAACCATCAACATCATCATTATCATCAAATTCCTGACATGTACCCTCAAGGGGTGTACAGGATATGATAGTACCACATGAAAAACTTACATCATTACTAACTTCCTATCTACAGTCTGTTGCTTGTTATGACTCCAACATTATTAGATCTTATATTTCTGTCTTCTAAGCCACTTTTTACTGTTATCAATCCACCTATATCTTGGTCTTCCTCTGGGTCGTTTTCCTGCCAATCTAGCAAAGAACACTTGTTTTGCTAATCTTTACTTGCCCATTCTGTTTAAGTGACCATACCACCTGAGATTAGCTCTGCTGACAATGTCAAGTTCTTTCCTAATATCCTCGTTTTTAATATGATATTGCCATTGATGCCATCTGTTCACGCCTCTAATATCTGCGGTCTCTAGTCTTTGGTCAAGTGTTTTACTCCTGACACAGCTCTCAGATCCATAAGTTAAAACTGGTTTGAACACTGTCTTGTGTACAGCTAATTTAGTGATCCGACTAATTTCTCTCTTATTCCATATGAATTTAAACGCGTGGATAGGCTTATGAATTTATTCAATTGACTTCCTACCATACCAGCTTTGTTGATTCTGTTGTCTATTTCCATATTTAATTTACCATCATCATCATCAAATTCCTGCCATGTACCCTCAAGGGGTGTACAGGATATGATAGTACTACATGAAAAAATTACATCATTACTAACTTCCTCCAAATCAGTCTGTTACTTGTCAAGACTCCAACATTATGAGATCTTATATTTCTATCGTCTATGCCACTTTGTACCGTATCAATCCACCTATATCTTGGTCTTCCTCTGGGTCATTTTCCTGGCAAAGAACACTTGTTTTGCTAATCTTGAAAGTTTATTTTTCACTTGGTTAGAGTATAATAAAATTACTGGAGTAAGGTGGTACAACACCAGGGTAACCCGTTGTAAAGGTGGAGCAAGCTACCAACACTCCTATCTCAGTATCAATATCGTATCAATCCACCTATATCTTGGTCTTCCTCTGGGTCATTTTCCTGCCAACCTGGCAAAGAACACTAGTTTTGCTAATCTTGAAAGTTTATTTTTCACTTGGTTAGAGTATAATAAAATTAGTTTAATCCTTTATCCAAGTGTGAGCAAACAAAGTTTGCACCTGAAAATATCTTCAGGACTGGGGTAAGGTGGTACAACACCAGGGTAACTCATTGCAAAGGCGGAGCAAGCTACCAACACTCCTATCTCAGTATTTCCTATAATGCAAAACACATCTCCTTGTGGATATGTCTGATGTTAAGGGAAGGGTCACTACCCA
The DNA here is from genome assembly GCF_054136105.1 of Typopeltis vanoorti. Lineage (NCBI taxonomy): Eukaryota > Metazoa > Arthropoda > Arachnida > Uropygi > Thelyphonidae > Typopeltis > Typopeltis vanoorti. Next base: position 112,444,029 of record NC_143568.1, read on the forward strand.
GACTAGTTTCAACCTTTATTGAGGTCTCTTCAGTGGGAGCCAGGCCCAAGTGGAGATACCAGGCAGAAGCATTAGCAGGTCATCTCCATCTATGTTTTGCTAATCTTTCCTCTCCCATTCTATTTAAGTGACCATACCACCTGAGATTAGCTCTGCTAACCTGGTGGTATGGTCACTCATTCCTGGATGCTGACAATGTCAAGTTCTTTCCTAATAGCCTCATTTTTAATATGATATTGCCATTGATGCCATCTGTTCATGCCTCTAATATCTGCGGTCTCTAGTTTTTGGTCAAGTGTTTTACTCCTGACCCAGTTCTCAGATCCATAAGTTAAAACTGGTTTGAACACTGTCTTGTATACAGCTAATTTAGTGTTCTGACTAATTTCTCTCTTATTCCATATGAATTTATTCAATTGACTTCCCACCATACCAGCTTTGCTGATTCTGTTGTCTATTTCTATATTGAATTTACCATCATTACTAACTTCCTCTCTACAATTTCACATTACAACTTCACTAAAAATCGTGCCTAAATAGCTGAAATGTTTTACTTGTTCCACAGGTTCTCCATTCACCACACAGCTGACATTTTCAATGATTCTGCCTATTTTCATTGTTGACATATGAATTGGCTATATGATGAAATAAAAGAGCTGAGATACTGTAAAGCTCTCTTGCACCCATATACTAACTAGTCCTATGATGAACATCCTGTTTACTTTTTCACCTCAATAAAAGTCGTAACTGGTCTGAGTAGCTGACTGCCTTACCCTTAATGTATAGCATTGTGTGTCCAAAAGGAATTGTGCTTTTCATTATGGGATGCTAAGCCTCTATATACAAGTAGCCTAGTTATGAAGATACTTCACATGCAGACTTTGTATGCTTACACTTGGATAAAGGATTAAACAAGAATATAATTTCTTGCCAAGTATAATTTACTCTGTAACCAAGTGAAAAAGTTTCTGCTATTGTGATACTCAATTTTATATCATCAGCAAATGACTAAATACTTCCCTTCAAAACGTATCCTACTTCATTAATGCACAAATTAAATTGAAGTGGTTCAAGTACAGAGTTGTGCAGCACACAGCTAGTCACCTGCATAAAAAAATAATACTAAAATCATTAAAAAAATAAAAATCCTTAGCCCACCTACAGTATGAATATACGATAAGTTTACAAAAACCTCTCATGGATTGAAGCCGCATAGAATAAAACATTGTTCCTATGCAGAATTCTGCAGTATCATTGTGTATCTATCTCAAAGACTGATCTTTCACAATTCCTCCACTCTGAGTATCATATTCTATTCCCCACGCTGCCTCCATAAAGTATCTCATCCACTCATTCCTGAATGTTACATGGTAGTCAGCAAACTCTAGGTTAATTAGTAACTCAAAAGTGGTGATAGAATACACTGCCTCTGTCGTGTAGCATCTTTTAGTTTTGAGCTTTAAAAGTTAATTTGTTTTTTTTGCGCACTTGTAAATTGGGAATTCCTATAGATATAATGTTAAATAAAAGGCCATAAACAATACTTTCTGTGTATGATGGCACGTGCATGTGCACACACACACAATTGAAGTGTTTAGATAATATTTCTCATAAAGATCTTTGACAGTTATTCTGGCTGCATATTTGCTCATGATCTCATATTATGTTTTTTCCAGTGTTATTTCCTCTTTGCTGTTTCTTTTTATTAACATCCCTCTCTGTAGTATTACAGTACTTCGTTTTGGCATGCTATAAAGTACTATATTAATAAAGGGGATATTTTTGAAATAAGACGGTGAAAATGAAGAACAACACAATCACTCTTTAATGTCAGTGTTGTAACCTGCTTTGTTATGCAAGTCAGTGAGATACTCTTATCTGCCTGAACACACACATGTACAGTAACTGTATTGCATGGCTGTGCACATGGTTTGAAATGCTGTGTTTATGAATATGAAACATTTATTAGCAATTAATGTTCATATCAAGTTTGTTGATAGTTAATAAAATAAATAGTAAACCTGGGAACTTGTAAAGCAGGAACTGCCTGCATTTTGCCCATCTTCTGTTTCCCTGGGACTTCACCAGACCTGAGAATTAAATTGAAATGTACTGGTCATAGGCATTGTCAATTCCTTGGTGCATTCTTGTAATATGCAGCTAATATCCCATATTATTTCAGAAGTTTGTAAGTCTCAGTCATATTACCCCCCTCTTTCTCCTGTTTGCTAGTGTCGGCAGTCTACAAATTCTCAATCTATCTTCATAATCACTATTCCACAATCCTGATATCATTTTTAACACTCTTCTTTGTACTCCCTCCAATATATCCGAATCACAATGGAAACTAGACCAGACCTGCTCACAATAGTCCAAGTGAGGTCTTAACAAGGCCTTGTAAAGAGGCAAAATAACATCCTTATCTTTACATGTGAACATTCGTTTCAGCATTGCAGTTATCATTTGAGTTGTATTTGCAATCTTTGCACACATGGCCCCTAAACTTCAACTTCCTATCTATTAATACTCCAAGATCCCTAGCCTTATCAGTTTCTTCTAGCCTAATCCCACCAATATAATACGACATTGGATATCTAATCATGCTGAAGTGAATGGCTTTACACTTACTCACAATGAACTGACACCCATTTTCCCATGCCCACATCCAGCTATTCAAATCATTCTGCAAGTACTGCATAGCAGCATTCCTGATTACCCTGCCTATCTTTGCATCATCAGCAAATAGCTGTATGTCGCTTGTCAAATCCTTCCCAATATCATTAATATACAGATAGAATAATAGTGGACCAAGCACTGATCCTTGTGCCTTAAACCTTGCAGGCTCAGATTCCCTGTATACCACTTTTTGATATCTGTCAGTCAGCCATCCTCTTATCCATACTAATATTATATAACCCAAACCCATTTTCTCCAATTTATGCAACAGTCTACCATGCAGTACTCTGTCAAAAGCCTTAGCAAAATCCAAAAGTATCATGGTGTATCCATTCCCCTTATCTAATTCAATGGTAACATTGTTATAGAATGTGAGCAAGTTGCTAAAACACAACCTTGCCTTAGTAGTAGTAGACCCATGTTGTTCATTGCAAAGTAGAGATTCACTGTCAACCCATTTCTGAATGTGAGCCCTAACCACTTTTTCCAAAATCTTCACAACCACTCCTGAGATACTAATTGGTCGATAGTTGGATACATTGGTCTTTGAACCACCCTTGTGCAATGGAATTACCATACATTCCTTCCATTCCTGTGGAATCCTCCCTGTTCTGAGACTCATATCAAACAGCCTGGTCAAAGGAATGGCCAGTTCAGCTGAACTGGCTGATATATTCCCATGTCAAAGCATTCAGATTCTGCAAACTTTTTTATGTAGCCTAATCCACAGAAGGTTGTAAAGATATATATGCTACATTAGCACCATGATTGAGTTAAGGAGTTTTTTCTTTGTATTAATTTTTTATATATGCATGTATATATTTATTGCATTTTTATTTATATTTTACATAATTTGGGAATGAAGTGGCTTTAAAATATTTCTCTGCTCTCTAGAACAGGGTTTCTAGTGGTCTTGATGCCTAGTGATGAAATTCATCTTCTGTCTAATTTTATTCACAAACATCTTCTTCTTCTGCAGCTTCTCCCACTTAAGTGGGGTCACTGTTGATGATGAGTCTCCTCCACATCCTCCTGTCTTGGGCTGTCACCACATCCAAGTTGTTCATCCTCAAATCCTCTTCTACCAGCTCCCTCCATCTCTTCTTTGGCCACCCACGCTGCCTCCTTCCTTCCTTCCTTGCACATCCATCTGCATGACCCTTCTTCCCACATATTCGTCCTCCCTCCTCATCACATGACCAAACCATCTCAACCTTGCCTCCTGTATCTTCGCTCCTAAGTTCGTAACTTTCACTGTTCTCCTCACATAGTAATTTCTCAGATGATCCTTTCTGGTCACACCGCACATCCACCTAAGCATTCTCATCTGTGCTACTTCCATCCTGCTGATGTTATTTTTCCACAGGGCCACAGTTTCTATAGCATACGTCATAGCTGGCCTCACTACTGCCCTATAGATTTTGCTTTTCAGATTGATCAGCACCCTCTTATTTGTGAATTTTATTCACAAACATGCATATCCAAATCTGAATTCAAACCAGAAGCTGGCTGGTTGGAGAGTGGATATACTAGCAACTCAGCCAACCAGACTGTACTTCCAATTCATCAACCTACACAGTGTGATCCATAAGTTTTAGGAGAAAAAAAACGATAAAAAAAAAAAAACCTTGAGAGAAAGATAAAACATATTTGTTACTTGAAATGCAGTCCATTGGCATCTATGTGTTTTAGCATGATCATACAGTTTTTGGAGAGCTACAGAAATTCTGATTGTTCAATTGTCTTTAATTCATTGGTTACAGGCTGCAACATCTACAAATTGGTGTCCTTTCAACTTGGGGAACAGATGTTGGAACTTTATTTTGCAGTTATTTAGACTATAATAAAATTTAGTTTAATCCTTTATCCAAATGTAGGCAAACAAAGTTTGCGCCTGAAAATATCTTCAGGACTGTAGCAAAGGTGGACCAAGCTCTCATCACTCCTTGTCTTAGTATCTCCCATAATGCAAAACACATCTCCTTGTGGACATGTATAATGCTATGCATTAAGGTAACGGAAGGACATTATAAATGTCCGCAAGATGTGCTTTGCATTATGGGAGATACTAAGACAAGGGGTGATGAGAGCTTGGTCCATCTTTGCTATGAGTTGCCAACAGATGTACCACCTTGCCTCACTCCTGATGATATTTTCAGGCACAAACTTTGTTTGTTTATGCTTGGATAAAGGATTAAACTAAATTTATTATGGGGAACAGAAATGGTTTGGAGAGGAGGATGATTAAGGGTGAGGATGCCTTTGCATGTCAAAAAGATGCACATTTGTAGTTTTGTGAGTGGGACTTTTATTGTGCAACATGTAAAAATCCTGTGACCAAAATGTGACAGGACAAACACATGGAATACATTTCAAGAAATAATCCATAACTTCTTTATAAACTTCCACATTTACTGTTCTTTATTCCAGTATAAATTTTTTGTGCACCAAATCTTAAGAGTCAAAAGAAAATTATCAACATGTTTTCGATGTGTGATGACTTGGAATCTCAATTTCTTTGGTCTGGGAGATGTCTCAGTAACCGTTTCAGAACTGTTGCTTTGTTTCAGAATCACAGGCAAAATACCAACTCATCTCCTTTGATGATTTTATCAAAAATTTTCATATGCATCCACCATCACTATATAATGTCCTGACAGGATGTGACTAGTTCTTCTCTTTGCTCAGCTATCAAGGCATGCGAGACAAAATTACACATAACTTCTTCCCCAATCTTTGCTCAGAATGTGAAGAATGATGCTCTTAGGAATGTTTGAAGCCTCCACCATCATCTATGGTGCGATTTATTGATCGTTCTCAGCAACAGTCGCAACGTGACTGTCATTGAGTTGTCATTATGTGATACCCACTTCTCTCATCATCTTCTGCCACGAAATGGCAGATGCCACCTGTAGATGTGACATCGGTTCAGGGCCTCATTTCCATATACACCAGGAATGGCCAAGACGTCGACCGCAAGGCACCTGAATGTAGCAAATTATTCGTTTCTTAATGAATGCAGCAAATTAAACGAATAAATAGATTGAAGATGAATAGAAAAATGATAATCAAAATTATTAATTGATAAAAAATTGTCAAACATGTCAAACTAATTTATTTCTAATATGATGTAAAGTTTATAATTTAGGCGGTTAATGATGAAGCCATCGCTTTACAGCAGTCACGTGATTTGCTTCGTCCAGAAACGTTCGCTTGACGGTTCTGAACGCACCCAATGGTAAGACGTTTGATGACGTGTATACTGGCAGGTGACAGTCCATCTATGTATTGTTCTTGATCAAGACTCTTGCAGCCAAAGTGTCCCGCTTATCCAGTATTTGAGTTTGTTTATTAGAAGTTGAGTTCCAGTATTTGAGTTCGCTTATCCAGTATTAGAAATCGTTTTCCGTTTATTGATCTTTAGTGTGTATTATTTTAAATTAAGCAAGTGAATGCAATTAGTATTGTTAAAAAAAAAACAATTAAGGATAACAATGAGTGAGCCAAGAACAAGTGTGAAAAAAAAAACTTATCACTATCATAAAGAATGGGAAGAAGATTTTTTCTTTATTACGATGAAAGACAAATGCATATGTATAATCTGCAACGCAATGTGGCTTTACCAAAAAAAGCAAATGTTGAAAGATACTATCGAAGTGTTCATAAAAACTACGAAGAAGATTATTCACAGGGCACTGCCTTAAGAAAAGCAAAGGTACATCGAATGAAGACACTACTGACAGCAGAACAAAATATTTTCGTCAAGTACAATACAGGCACAAAGGCTGCTATAATTGCATCATTCAAAGTTGCTGAAACTTTAATTAAACGTAATAAGCCATTTCAAGATGGAGAATTATGGAAGCCTTCATCAAAGCTGGTCAAATATTTCAAAATTTTAAGAATAAATCAGAAATAATAACTGCTATTAACAATATGTCATTATCACGAAACACAATCATGTGTAGAGCAGAAGAAACCAGCTGGAACCTTGAAGAGATTCTGCATGAAAATAAACAAGTGCAATTTTTTGTCACTACAGTTTGATGAATCTGCTATTAACAATATGTCATTATCACGAAACACAATCATGTGTAGAGCAGAAGAAACCAGCTGGAACCTTGAAGAGATTCTGCATGAAAATAAACAAGTGCAATTTTTTGTCACTACAGTTTGATGAATCTACTGATTACGCTGGTACTGCACAATTATGTATTTTTATTCGAATGGTTTTTGAGGATATGTCGGCCACAGAAGAATTGTTAACCATTATTCCAATTCAAGGACAAACAAGAGGTCAAGATATCTATGATTTATTTAAGAATTACATTGTACGTACAAGTTCTCCAATTCATAAGTTAGTGTCAATAACTACGGACGGCACGCCTGAATGGTAGGTAATAAAATCGGTTTCGTCACTCTTTGTAAAAACGATGAAGATATACCAAGTTTTGTGGACCATCAATGCATCATCCATCAGCAGGCCTTGTGTTCAAAAGTACTGAAATTCAATCATGTTATCAATGTTGCTTTCAAAATTGTTAATTCAATAAGATCAAATAGCTTGCTGCGTCGTCAATTTCGGGCTTTGCTAAAAGAATGCGAGAGTGAGCATAGTGAATTATTATTACATACTGGTGTAATATGGTTAAGCCTTGCCACATTTTTAGCAGGATTCAGAGAACTTCTTCCAGAAATAAATTCGTTTTTGAAAAACAGAGATGATTCTCATCCAGAATTAAATGATAAAGATTGGCTACTTGACCTCGCCTTTTTCTGTGACATTACAGAAAAACTAAATAAACTTAGAATTAAAAGAAAAAAATAAAACAATCATTGATATGATAAGCTCCTTAAAATCATTCAAGGAAAAATTAAGCATGCTTGAAATACAATTAAAGTGGTATGAATTGAAACATTTTAAAAATTTGGCCGACCAGTCAAGGGATATACAAAACATCACCTTTAATAAACACGCTGAAAGCATAATACTTTTAAGGAACGAATTTGAGGTAAGATTTGTAGGAATCAGTAAGCCTGATGATATTGCTACTTTTTTTATCATATCCCTTCAATGAAAATATTAATGTTGAATGAATTTCTCGACACAAACAGAGTAGATTTGGAAGAAGAAATTATAAATATGAAATGCGATATCCATCTCAAATCAATTGCTTCAAATAATAGTTTTTGGAAGTTGATCCACAAAAGTAAATATCCAAATATTTGGAGAATCGCCACTTATTTTAATGCATTTTTTGGATCAACTTATTTTTGCGAATCGGCATTCTCATGTATGAATGCTATTAAGACAAAGCATAGATCGCAGCTAAGTGATCAACATCTGGAATCGTGTTTACGAATTTCTTTAAGTTTGTATGATCCAGATTATGATCGCTTAGCTGCATCTATGTAATGTCGAGTATCGTCCAATCAAATTAAAATATTCAATTTTGTTTGTATAATTTTATTTAGTTTTTTGTATTTTTTATTGTTATTGTTTTTTTAATCAAGTTATGAACAATAAATTTTTTTTTTAATATATTTATTGCCTTTAGTTTATAAGGCAATAAATTGCATCTATAGTCGCCCACAGGATATTTTCACTAGGTAAGTAGCCCCCAACGTCTAAAAGTATGGCCATCCATGATATACACCTTTTGTACTATTTCTAAGGTTTCTGTAGCAGAAAGAATTGGTTTAAAACAAAATTTAATTGCAATTATCTGTTTCACTTTTCATATCCATTATGTACAAAGAAATAGCACTTTACATGTCATAACTTGCACACTACGGAATGTAAAGTAACCTCACTCTGAGGGTGTAGACATTAGTTATTACTTAGTATGCTTGTCAATAGATTGCTGCAGTACTGTATACTTTCAAAAAATCAAGTCCTAAAACTTATGGACTGCACTGTGTATGTATATTCTGCATCAGTTACTGGTATGTCTGTCGTAATATCTTCACCATTTTGCAATTTCTTTTGGCTGTTTGGCTAATTTTCTCTCATAATCTGATTTTGCCTTCCCTATTGTGCTGGTCACCCATTTTGCCTGTGTCCTCATACTGCTTGTGAGCTTGCCAATCGTTTTTATTATTATGTACTCTTTTTTTTTTTTTTTGCATTTTTTGTAGCTCTGGCTTAATACCACTCATTAAGCCAGAATGATTTATTCTATTGACCTTCGGTATGGTCTAATATTGCTTCCTTCATACACCCCTTGATCATCTGCCATGCACTGCTGACATTCTTCCCTTGCAGATTACTATGCCATGGTAGCTCTCTTCTAAGTTTGTTTTAAATCATATGCCCTATTAGTTCCACATATAACCCATTCTTAACTGATGATTTTCATGTTTGGCCACCTCCCAGGACAAAACTGCATGATCAGTCTTTCTAGTTGGATGCAATATTGTTATGGGCAGATATTCTGATCTTGTAACCAGAACTCTCAAACCCTGAGTCCCCTCACATGCTGTGTTTCAAGTCATTATCCTTTAGTAAGTGAATAAATTTTGTTTCCTTCCAATTTTTGCTCTCATACTTAAAGCCCCTCATAATAATTACTCAGCTTGCACTTATCGGGCTAATGCATGTGATCCACATCTTTCCTTTCATGCCCTGGCCGACAGCAGAAGCCAACAGCTTGCTCTGCATGTTTTGATATATGCCAATTTAAAGATAATTGACTGCACAATCATCACTCTCCAGTTGGATGCAGCATGGCTACTTTGTGATGTATACGAAAAGAATTCAGTTGAGGTATTTACCAATTCCTAGTTACGTGGCAGATTTAAAGTTGCCACTTCATTTAATGAAAACTGTATGAAGTAACACATTAAAGTTTTGATAAGTCTCCTAAACCAGAAGAAGGAATATATTCGAATACCTTCTGATGAGTGTTCTTTCTTCCTTTATTTTTTTTTTAAATACATTCCTATTCCTCTGCAAAATCTGAAAATTTTTGAGATGCAGTTGAAGTTTATGAATTAAGGTTTGCTTTGTTTTCCTAGGATATATGTCATTATGTAGAAGAATCAGTGTTATTTTCTTTCCCTTTACCAGGTAAACAAAAATAATAAACATAATAAACACCTTCACGTTAATGAAGTGTATCACCTACATTATTTAATGTGAAGCAGAAGATAATCAGTTGATCAAAAGTTGAGTACTACAAATACGGCAATTAGCTGACTGAGTGTATATTTTCCTTTTTTATACAGACAGAGAGAGAGAGAGAGAGAGGGAGGGAGGGAGGGGGGAGTGATCCAGAGCCAGATCATTCTATATTTGCATGGTGTCCAGGATAATACTGAAATGTCTTTCGTAAGAATTTGAGGTAAGGTAAGTTTGGAAGGAAATTCCCAGTTGCAATTCTCCTGTCATCTTCCTTACGAAATCATTAAACATACATATGTTGCAAGCACACCAGCATGCATTAACACATTTTTAATATGCCCCTTCTTAAGTGGGAAGATCTTGGTTCAGAAAAGAATGGGGAAGGAAATTGCTATCCAAGAAACGCTTCTCAAACAATGTCCCTTCATTCAGTTTTTGATATTCAGGAAGTGTCGTCAAAAACCCAGCAATTGGAAGTCCTGATGTTACATTTGTTTTTTTTTCTAAATGATTACATATGTTTCATTTTGGAAATGATCATTAACAATGAACAGTGTATAGTTGACAGGTATCTTCAAAGAAATAAAAATTGCTTCTAATTGCTGTTTCTACAGTAAGTCACTAGTCATTTCCCATATATCTTCAGCTTTTGCATTTCAGTGTGCTGCTTCTCTTTGTGTAATCAGCAGCATCACTTTCAGCACTGAGACTGAGTTAAAGCCATAACAATGAAAGGCTTTGCTGTAAATCTTGAATTGACAACAGTGGGTGTCAAAAAATATTCGAAGATAATTTGCCCTTTTGATAATATCTCTAAATGTTCTTAGTGGTCAAAAAGACATAGTTTAGAAGATTTCCTTTTCATCAAGGTAAATGGAGGATCATTAGTGAAAAATTAATGTCAGCCAATGAAAAAATATTCATTTTTATGTAGAGGTTGCCAGTATTCAGTATATGTGATGTAATATTTGTGAAGAGATTGTACAATGTAATTTCAGAGTGACATGCCCTTAATGTGAATCTCTCATACCTGCAATACATTTATTTCACGTTTACTAGTTTATTTCACTTTTTCACCACATAAAACCAGTGGTTTTTTTACTGGATTCAGCATGGCATCTTGAAAATGAACACCTGTCAGATGCATGTCACTATAACCAAGTTTATACTGAAATAAAACTCAAATGGTAATGGAATAAGCATGAATTCAAGTCATAGCGAATGATAGTGCCCAAGCAGTGGAGCTTGAATTATCAAATATCAAATTAGTCTCCTAAGTTTTGGAGAACTTAATGCATTCGTGCATGATACATTGCACCAAAAAATGAGCTGAAGATCTTAAAATTAGTCTCCCAAATTTTAAATAACTTAATGCATTCATGCCTGATAAGAGAGTGCACATTGCTACATATACATACAATACATATTTATACTGAGTTCTAATTATGATTTTTTTCCTTTTTTTTTCATGCAGTCCTATATGAAAGGAGGTATGAAGTTCATGGTCTGCTAATACTGATTTTTCTTAATTGCAGTAACATCTCTTCACAGCAGATATTTGCATTTCTCCCTGTCTGTCCAAATTAAATGATTTGTGAGTGCATGATACCTTTATGTAGTTTAAGATTTGCCAAAGAATGGTGTGATGACCTTTGGTGAATGAATAAGGATTGTTAGTTGGAGGAATGGCTCATAAATACTCTGAAGATTATATAGCACACTTTGGCTGAAGTAATTCTTGCATATATGGGATGAAAATAAATTTACTGTGATCTTGAAGTTCAATATCTTTTTTTTTTTTATATGACTCCCACTTGTGAGCATCTATGTAAAGTACATAGATAGCATCACAAGTGGGATAAGCTTCCCCCCTATTTTTATTATATATATATATGTGTGTGTGTGTGTGTGTGTGTGTGTGTCTGTCTGTTTATATAGTCTACAAATCTTGCTCTAGAAACCAAACATGGAACCACTCCAGGCCTCTAGTAAGCAAGCTAGTGGTTTCACACCAGGCAGTAAAATTCATCTCCCACCCAAAGACATTAACAAACATCCATGCCCACATTGGGATTCGCAGTTGCAGACTTAAGTGTTGGATACACGTTGGCTAAAAAATGTGGCACAGATAACCGGATTCAGAAGAGAGCAGTACCACTGGAGAAAATTGACATGGGTATCAATGTTTTTAATGAAACTGTATTGTTAGGCTGGATAATGGTGTGATTATAGGATTTCATCTAATTACCTATATGATTGTGTGGGTTTCTGTACACAGAAAATGGTAAACCATTAGGAAAACAGGCTAAAATCTCTAAGGGCATGCTGTTATTTAATTTTTGTCCTATAATATCAAAATGTATTCTGATCTAATCATTATCTGCTGTATATAATCACATCAGTACAGCAACCAGACTGTGACTCGGGTAAATCCTTTGGTTTCTAAGTTTTCAATGTCGTGTCTTCTATTTCTATACTACTTATGAATTAGTGGTCACAGTTGCTAATAGAGACAGGAGAAACATGTGGAATTACTATTTATTTATTTATTTTTCTTCTCCATGTGAAATGGCTAACATGTACATCGAAGTTAAGCAAATTGGCAATGACAATGGGAAATAAGACTTGATAAGATCAAGAGTTCCTTTTAGCAGTACCCAGCGGTCCCTGGGGGGGGGGGGTATCCCCTAAAGGGAAAAAACACCAGAAAATTTTCCAAAAATATTTTCCTAATTAAATTTTTTTTTTTATTTATGTTGTGTTATGTCTTCTATTTCTATACTACTTATGAATTAGTGATCACATAAGGTGGAAATACCCATAGCTCTCGGGAATCACTGCCGCTGTGAATGCAAGGCGAACGAAGTAGCGCTACTTTGTTTGCCCTAGCTGGGCCAGAGGTTGTATGTAATGTGTAGTATCTATCTCGAATCTTGCATACCATTCCATCCATAAGCTCATTGAACATCAGCAGATGCTATATGATCACTCTGCTTCTCAGTAATGTGCACACCAGTCCTTGCCCAGTGGTCTTGTATGTTTTTCTGGAAGCTTCTGCAATTTGAAGACCAGTCACTCCAGACATAATATCCATTCATTTCATTGAGTCTGCCTCCTCATCTTTTTTTCAGGGACTTTACCTTCTGGTACTGTTTTGAGAAGTCTTTCAATGTTTCCAAAAGTATTTCAGGTTTCTAATCCTTTCTAGCACCTATGCATTTTTGTCTTACTTTCAGTATATGAGATCCTCAACAGTCTCCTGTAAAAAAAAAAAACAGCTGCATAAAGAATCCTCAGCTTTGTTCGTGTGGAGATTTTTGCATACTAATACCATTAATTTCCACAACTACTGAACCTAAAACTGCTTTGGGCATAAGTACTGTAGGCAATTTTGTTTTTCCTAATTTTGTCATGAATATGTTCTAACTGTAATATGACTTCAAATTTTAAGCGAGCTCCTAAATACATAAATATATATATGTTCAGAGAGCTGTATTAAATTGTTGGATTTGCAAAAATCAGATAAGCATATCATTGGTATATGGAATGTCAGTCATTTTTTGTTTATATAATACTACAAACATTTTATTTTACCATCTGATTGAAATCAAAACTGAAATTACAACATGCAGAATAATTATTACTACCATTTTGCTAATAAAAATGATCTGATTGAAACCAGAGTTAAACCAGATTGGACATATTTTTGTGTATATTCTGAATACCAAATTTTATTATTTTCTATCTCTGATCTAAAGCAGAGTTATTGCTTTTCCTATTCAAAATTAGCTGATTGAAACAAAAGCTGAAATAGCCTGACAATCTTTGTAAAGGTTCCAGATATCAAATTTTTAAAAAATCCATCCAACTAGAGATCAGGAATAATTATTACATATAGACAAAATTAATGTAATACCTACTTATGCATTTTGCAAAATAGACTTAAAACTATGTGGATACCTTATCATGCAAACTATATTTTAGTTTAGGGATGCTTGCAACAGTGAACTGAATGAATTATTGAATTGAATGATAGCTTGATTTCACATTAAAATATCTCCAAGATATTCCAATCACAGAGCAATAGTACCACATCAAGTTGCTAAATGTCATACTCAGTTGTGAATCATATGTTTCCACTGGAAATATTGACTTTTGTGTCACAGTCTAGTATCATATCTCATTAACCAATCCACAATTTATATTTCACATAAAACTTTTGAAGTAGCTCTTCCTGTTATTTGGAAGTCAAATTTAAAGGCCTGGGTAAAAAAAACTTGCCATGTTTGAAGATTGGTTCTTGAACTGTTTTATTTCTGCTGTGGAATGTTATTGTTCGTAAAAGAAAATGCCTTTTAAAATTCGGCTTGTGCTGGACAATGCTCCTGAACATCTAACATCTTTAGATGACCTTCACCCTAATGTAAAGATTGTATTTTTACCACCGAACAATACGGTTGAGAAGAATTGTGGAAGAAAAGCTTGGTGAAGAACAAGCTGGATTCAGGCCAAATAGAGGATGTCAGGATCAGATCTTCACTTTACTACAAATAGTCGAGAAAGCATGGGAATATAACAAAGATCTGTATTTAAGTTTTGTCGATCTGGAAAAGGCATATGATAAGGTGCCAAGAGAGAAGCTATTCAATACGCTGCAGTTATATGGTGTCGATGGGGCATTATATCAAGCAATACTTAGTCTTTATTTGAGTTGTAAGTCAGCAGTTAGAATTGAAGGAAGTACAGGAAGATGGTTTAATGTTAAATCTGGTGTCAGACAAGGATGTACATTATCCCCTCTGTTATTCATTATCTATATGGATCGCATTATGAAGGAAAGTGGTATTAAACATGATATCGAAATTGGAGATGTTAATGTCAGCTCTTTGCTCTATGCGGATGATGTTATACTTCTAAATAAATCCGCTACAAGTCTGCAAGATTCTCTGACTAAATTGAATAGCTCTTGTAAAAGATATGGTATGAAGATCAGCAAAAAAAGACAAAGACAATGAAAATAGGCAGAATCGTTGAAAATGTCAACTGTGTTGTGAATGGAGAACCTGTGGAACAAGTAAAACATTTCAGCTATTTAGGCACGATTTTTACTGAAGATGGTAAATTAAATATAGAAATAGACAACAGAATCAGCAAAGCTGGTACGGTGGGAAGTCAATTGAATAAATTCATATGGAATAAGAGAGAAATTAGTCGCAACACTAAATTAGCTGTATACAAGACAGTGTTCAAACCAGTTTTAACTTATGGATCTGAGAGCTGGGTCAGAAGTAAAACACTTGACCAAAGACTAGAGACTTCAGATATGAGAGTCCTGAGAAAGATTATAGGCGTGAACAGGTGGCATCAATGGCAGTATCATATTAAAAACGAGGATATTAGGAAAGAACTTGACATTGTCAGCATCCAGGAATGCGTTCGCAGAGCTAATCTCAGGTGGTATGGTCACTTAAACAGAATGGGCGAGGAAAGATTAGCAAAACAAGTGTTCTCTGCCAGGAAAACGACCGAGAGGAAGACCAAGATATAGGTGGATTGATACGGTACAAAGTGCTTTAGACGATAGAAATATAAGAGCTGATAATATTGGAGTGTTGACAAGTAACAGACTGATTTGGAGAAAAATTGTAGATAGGAAATTAATAATGATGTAATTTTTTTCATGTAGTACTATCATATCCTGTACACCCCTTGAGGGTACATGGCAGGAATTTGATGATGATGACAATACATTATTACTACAGCCAGTGGACCAAGAGTCATTTCTGCATTTAGGGCTTATTGCTTACGACATACATTCCCGCAAGCATTCAGGACTACAGAAGATGATGTGATGACTGAGAGAATTCTGAAAGAATTATAACATCCATGATGCCATCAAAAACATTGCTGATTCTTGGGAGGAAGTGAAGCAATTAAAGGGATGTGGAACAAACTGTGTACTCAATTCTGTGATGATTTTCATGGCTTCACAGAAGACATTGCTGAAACCAGAAAAGCTGTGGTGGATAGTGGCAATGCACTGTAATTGGACATCAGTGAAAATGATGTCATTGACTTACTAGTGTTCCATTCACAAGAATTAACCAATGAAGACCTTATGGAGATAAAGAAGCAGCTAATAGAAACGGAAGATCCAGAACCAAGAAGTTTACGACAAAAGAATTAGCTGAAGCCTTTCATTTCGTTGAAGCAGGATTTGCTAATCTTGAGCAAGATCCTAACATTCAGTGCTTTACAAAGGTTTACCATGCAGTTAGTGTGAATTTCAACTGCTACAAGGCCATTTATGATGAAAAAAAGAAAAAGCTGTGCAAACAATCCTAGATACCGACGACCGAAATCAAGACGTTGATGCAACCTTTAATATTCTTTTTTGAAATTTCTCCTACTCTAAACTTTTTGTATGAGTTTGTTTTCATGTTTCTTTGAATTAAAAGAAAGAGCACAATAGTTTCTGTAATTTATTATTGCAGTACAGGGATATTATTATTATAGTATATTGACACATATGCGCTGTTTATCAGGGATCCGAGTTACATACAAATCCAACTTAAAGACGTTCTCAGGAACATATTTTGTTCGTAACACGGGGACTGCCTGATTTGAATTAATTATATAACTTAAAGATTCTATATGTGCTCTGTCATTATAGTGCTTGGTTAAACAAAATAATATCTCTAATAGTAAACCAGTATTTCTGAACAGCTTTTGAGCAACCTTACCTCTGCCTTGAGTTGCTCTTGTATGTATTTTAGAATGGCAACTCCTGACAAAAGTTGCTTAAGCTCTGACTCAAAAACGTGTCTTCATTTGCTGGCTAGTTTGTCAACTTTCCTTTGAAAATAAATAATTTGTATTTTAAAATGAAATCCTTTTAAAGGAAAAATTAAAAAAAAAAAAAAATATATATATATATATATATATATATATGTAGCTTCCATGATGATAAGTTTACAAAAGAAAGACTTATTATTTGATTGTAGGCACTCGATAGAGTGACTTTTACAGATTTTAATCATGAGATGAAAAGGTAATTACATTACCTTTTCATCTGATTTCCAAGTTAGTCAATTTGCTAGCCTGGTTGGTTGACCAAGCGATTAGCATACTTTCTGTCTGATCAGGCTTCAGGTTTTTGAATCCCACTGTGAGCTTGGATGTTTGTGAATATCTTTGGATAGGAGGTCAATTTCAGCAACCAGTGCCACTTAGTGGAGGCCTGGAGTAGCTTGAAAGTTTCATGCTTGGTCCTTAGAACAGGGTTTCTAAATTACATTAAAAAATAAAGAATAAAAATTCAAACTCATAGCTGCAGGTTTACAACCATTCATAGTTGGGAGTCACATAAAAAAAGAAAAAATCTTTGACCTAAGTAGTTTTTTCTTGTTCTTTTCGAACTCTGGTGTTTAACCATGCAATTCACAAAATCAGTTGTGAGATATAAATATTAATTGGGATTAGATTAGGAACATTGCCTATTGTTGTGACAATGATAGATGTGTGTTCCTAAATGGTATACTGAGTTGTAAATATGTTTCACTTGAAATTTTGTGCCGTAGTCTAGTACAGGGGTGGGCAAGTTTTTTGGTAATAAGAGCTGCATATAATACATTTTTGAATGTTCAAGAGCCGCAGAAAATATTATTTTAAAATTGTATTTATAAATAATAAAAAATACAACTATATAGTAGTCCTACTCACCAAAGAAGAATATGTTTAATCTCTACTCGTTGAAGGCTTGGATTGATTCTTCATTTGTACAGTTAATAGTTTAAAATCTAGCTGGTAGGATGGATGTTCTGAGAAGCTCAGTGAGATGGCTGTTAGTGAGGATAGCATGATGTTTGGACTTGACAAATTTCATTACAGAGAAGAGAGATTACAGCAGTAAGTTGTCTCAAAAACAGAGAGTAGTCAGAAGCCAGTTTGCTGAAGATAAGGACCTTATATTTGCTTCTGGGATTTGTTTCCAAAAGTCAGTTACAGATGAGCTTATAATTATGTACTAGCTTCAAACCCACATCTTCCTGCAGTTCAATAAGCTGTGTCTCTATTGAAGCAACATCCGCAGTAAAAGGTGCAACAACAGGACATCCATCGCACAAGGATTCACAAGAAATTCAAAACATGGCTTTAACTTTTTTAGTTTCTCAAACCTACTCTCAAAATCATTATAAAGTGTTCCTAAGTTTCCTTCATATTGTTTCAGTTTACTGAAACAATCCTTTGTATGGTTTCCATTAAAATCATCCTCCCATTGTTGGTTAAACTCTTCTGTTGCTCAGTAATTTTAAACAAGGGTTTTATAACATTCACTAAAATCAATCTTAATTATTTATTAATCAGAAAAGTACTTATCTACACTAAAATTTACCAGTTATGTTCTGCTAACCACAAGTGTGTAACTTGTGTGTACTGCATAAAGAGTGATGACGCAGAGTGTCCAGGCAGCAGAGGTGGTGGGTAATGCAGTGATCATAGTAGTCACTTTTGGAACTAAGTTTGGCGGGAGCGACACAGGCCATAAAATGTCAAAATACTGTTTACCAACCAAATACGATAATAAAATCCACATTAACAACCCTTTTGGCCGGTACCATTTAAAAGCTAAAAATGTAAAGTTTTAAAATGTTTTTTTTTTTTTTTTTTACTTATCTTTAAAAGCATTTACGAAATAAAATATTCTAATATTGATACATACTATACTACTATAGATTATTAAAATAAAAGTTTAGAAAAAATGGCAATGAAAACCAATATTGTCTTGGGAGCCGCATGCTGCTCGTGAGCTGCAGTTTGCCCACCCCTGGTCTAGTATCATAGGTTGGTTAAAGCTAAGTATTTTCTTAATTTTACTACTTTTTTTTTGCATTTGGCTAAGTCTGAGCATGCAATTGAAATTTGTGAATGGAATGGGGTGGGGGGAGAATAGCAAAATTCTTAACACACGTCACTTTTAAATCTCCCACACACACACATGCACACCAAAGTTTCAATCTATTCAGGTCCCCAAAGATCAAGTTTCTCCATTAGTGCCTAGAAGTATAGAATATTATTGTACTTCAAGATAAGATATTATTACAAAATAGGAGACATTACTAGGATCAGAAAAGCACAAAAAATACAGTAATTTTTTGCAGTATCAAACCATGCCTTAAAACACCATGGAACAGAGTGGATAAGAGTCCATAATTCATAAAAATAAATACCAGTGTGAGAGTAGCTGAAGATTTTAAATCAATGGATGTTAAATCCATAGAATTGACCTTTCAAATTTGGATTGCCTTATCTCAGATGCTCATTATCATATAACCATGATAGGCCACAACTTATACTGAATACCAAACAGGAAGACTACCCAACAGAATTTCGGGAATTGTGAGTGGGAAGCAAGTAGGAAAATATTAATTCGTTTCCAGGTCAGTATTCCCATAAACAAGTATCTCAACAGTAATGCAGTATTCTGCATAACAATAGCAAGTTTTTTTCTTTTGTATCCCATTCACAAAAGCCTGTAAACCTCTCATATTGGTACCATGAGTGGGTCTGAGTCTGTTAAATAATCTAAAAACCCTACTCTCCATACACTCCACACATGGTACATTTTAGCCATTTCAGTAAGCAGAGTGGTGATCCCTTGCAAAGTTCAATGGGATTAATCATCATCTACTGCTTGAAGTCCATAAGCATGTATGTCAAGTATCATTTAAACTCCTAGCTTTTAAGTTAGAAAGCAGGGATGCTACCATTAAACCAACCAGACAGTTGTAATAGTTGTCGGTTAAGTTTCATTAACCAATTATAATTCACAATAATTGTCAATGATACTTGTTTCCCATTTCTATGTAGTGATTGCATTTCATTAAAAGATAAAAATATCACATTAAGGGCTTAACAGTCTTTTTGGCAATACCTGTTGCATTACATGCTCTTAATAATGATACCAGTACAGGAATTGAAATGTTGAGGTATGTGGAAATAAGAAATTTTAAATCATAATGTATGGCTGTAATCTTTTTCATTTTGAAATCAAAAGATCAGCAGCAAACACATACAAGCAGGTAGCTGTTGTGATAATGTTATCACTATGCAGCCTTCAAGCGCATCGAGCTTAATAACATCATAGGTTTCTATGAGAGATCCTTTCTTTTAGTGTTACACGGTGATCAGCATTCATTTTAGAAATTATGGCCTTCAAAACCATGTTATAAATAACTATTTTAATTTCCCGATGTTTCAACCTTCATATTATTGGTCGATTGGTAGAGCCTCTGCTACTAATGGTTTGCAAAAAGTTAAACAAGTTTGAGCATGGTTAGCAGTTGGAAATGGTCCAATTGTTCGATGCTGTTGGCACACTCTCCCTTGATGAGTCTTTGGACTCCCTGGAGGTGTAATAATAATAATAATAATATTAAGGTCATCTGGAGTATACACAAATATACAAGGACAAGCTGAGTTACTAAGGCATATTCTGGTAATTGGACCACATTTTTTTTTTTTAATTAAGCTAAAAGCACAATAAAGAAATAAAACCCTATAGGGTTTCATCATCATCAAATTCCTAATATGTACCCTCAAGGGGTGTACAGGATATGATAGTACTACATATCATTTACATTTAAATCTCAAAAATTTACATCATTATTAACTTCCTATCTGCAAATTTCCTCCAAATCAGTCTATTACTTGTCAAGACTTCAATATTATCATTATCAGATCTTATATTTCTATCGTCTAAGGCACACTGTACCGTATCAATCCACCTGTATCTTGGTCTTCCTCTGGGTCGTTTTCCTGCCAACCGGGCAGAGAACACTTGTTTTGTTAATCTTTCCTCGCCCATTTTGTTTAAGTGACCATACCACCTGAGATTAGCTCTGCTAACGCATTCCTGGATGCCGACAATGTCAAGTTCTTTCCTAATATCCTCGTTTTTAATATGATATTGCCATTGATGCCATCTGTTCACGCCTCTAATCTTTCTCAGGACTCTCGTATCTGTGGTCTTCAGTCTTTGGCCAAGTGTTTTACTTCTGACCCAGCTCTCAGATCCATAAGTTAAAAATAAAACCATATAGGGTTTTATTTCTTTATTGTGCCTTATGAACTTCTAAACCACAGAAACCTCCACTTACAAAGCTGAGTTACATTTCACACAGTATGCTAAAGAGACAATGATTTGATCAATGGTTATTCTATTGGCATGACATGACCTCTAGTGAAAATATTATGTATACATATAGAAAAAAAAAATTAAATTAAAAATACAAATAAAATTAAAAATTAATTAGAAACTACATCAAAAGCTATACTCTCTTTAAGATAACATCAGAGAAACATTCTTTCATATATATAGTTTTCTTACAGTAACAACGATTGTCCTAATTTAACATGCCAATTGTTATATTAGATTTAAGATTCTGGATTATCTACAGTCCTGTTTATAGTGAACTAGGGAGTTTATGTTTATAGTTAACTCTTAGGTTCTGTGGGTAGAATGTGTCTTCCATATGCTTGGGATTTTTAGGCCATCATTATTGTTAAGATTAGGGTGGTTGATAAGAATCTCACAGGCTTCCTTAAATTTAAGTTCAAACCACGGTTTTTGGTGTGATGTAAACAACTGGTGCTTTTCCAGTCAATTCTTTGTAATATGTTCAAGGCATGATCAGAAAGGCCAGCTTCACCACAGTTATTATACTTAATGTTTCTTTTGTCTGATACTGAATTGTGCATCCTGTTTCCCCTATATATATGTATCGTAGATTACAGATGCAATAAACACAATATACTCCAGGGTGAGTCAGCGGAGGGAGTGGATCTTTGGATGAATTGAGTAAGCTTTTTAATTTTGCACCTTTAAACAAAGGTGGCTTTAAGGTTGTATTTCTGTAGTATTCTGTTCATTTTATCTAATGGCCCTTTAATGTATGGAATGTTCATTTTATTGTAGTCTACTTTGTTTTATAGTGAGGTCTTGTAGAGAATTTTGTTGATAGTGTTTTGGCTATAACCATTTTTTTAGGAATGTATTGCTGATAACTTTAAATTCGTCTTTAAGTGCTTGTTCATTGGAGCAAATCTTCAAAGCCCTGTTTTTTTAGAGTATTAATGACACTTAGTTTTTGTGTTGGGTGGTGATAGGAGTTTATTAGTATATATTGACCAATATGCGTCAGTTTCCACTAACCAGTGAAGGAAAGAATGCCAGAAGGAAGATGTGTGACAAATGTATCTAGAAATGCAAGTCTGCTCTGCTTTTCAATCTCAGTTGTGAACTGCATGCATTTGTGTTTGTTTAGTGTCTGTCTGGCAGCCATGGGGCCAGATAGCAAAAACATTGTCAACGTATCTAAGCCAGACTTTGGGTTTTAAAGGAGAGGAATCTAGAACACATTGCTCAAAATATTCTATATAAAAAAGAAAGAGGCTTAAAATTCATCCCAACTACCATAGCAGATAAAATACGTTTAGAAACTGCCAACATTTTAAATGTAAATTATAAGAAAACAATAAAAGGCAACTTAACGAAACAACGGTGAAATCGCTAACATCAAATCCGGACATCGTAATAACTAGAGCCGATAAAGGCAGTGCCACTGTTATTCTAAATCGAACCACATATTTAGAAAAAAATGAATCTGCTAGCTCAGACAACAGTACATATCAACTTGTTAACTACAACCCAACCAGTAGAATAAAAAAGAAAACAGAGAAGCTACTTAAATCAGTTACTACATGGTCTGAAGATAGTCAAAAAATTACTTCCGCACTACGCCTGTTCTCCAAGAATTTACAGTCTACCAAAGATACACAAACAAAACACACCACTCTGGCTGATAGTCAAAGGTATAGACAGTCCAAATTATCATGTAGCCAAAAAATTAGCATCAACACTCAAGGGGTTGGTAGATCATTCCCCCTCCTATATCAGAAACACACAACATTTTATAAGCATAATCAAAGACATAACATTAGAAAAAGATGATTTATTAGTCAGTTTTGATGTCTCTGCCCTCTCTACGAATGTCCCATTCAATGACACAATCCTTTTACAGGAGACAAATTCCCCTCCAGATACCACAGTGCTCTTTGTGCATGTATTATGTTCTTGTTATTTTGTGTGGCAAAATGCTTTCTACTACAAAAAGAAGGCATAGCCATGGGATTGCTATTACCCCCCCCCCCCCAATTGCTAACTTTTATATGGAATATTTTGAGCAATGTGCTCTAGATTCCTCTCTCTTAAAACCCAAAGTCTGGCTTAGCTACGTAGACAATGTTTTTGCTATCTGGCCCCATGGCCACCAGATATTAGACACTTTCCTCAGCCACCTAAACAAACAACACAAATGCATACAGTTCACAATTGAGATTGAAAATAGAACACACTTCCATTTCTAAATACACTTGTCACATGTCCTCCTTCTGGCAGTCTTTCCTTCACTTTACCGGAAACCAACACATACTGGCCAACATATACACAAACTCCTACCACCACCCAACACAAAAACTAGGTGTCATTAATGTTCTAAAAAACAGGGTTTTGAAGATTTGTTCCAATGAACAAGCGCTTAAAGACAAATTTAAAGTTATCAGCAATAGATTCCTAAAAAATGGTTATAGCCAAAACATATCAACAAAATTCTCTACAAGACCTCACTAAAAAGCAAAGATAAACTAGACTACAATAAAACTATAACCATTCCATACATTAAAGGGACATCAGATAAAATAAACAGAATACTACAGAAATACAACTTTAAACCTCCTGCAAAATTAAAAAGCTTACTCAACTCATCCAAAGACAAACTACCTCTGCTGGCCTACCCTGAAGTGTACTATTTATTGCATCTGTAATCTACCATACATAGGGGAAACAGGATGCACAATTCCTATCAGACAAAAGGAACATAGACGACACATTAAATATAATAACTGTGGTGAAGCTGGCCTTTCTGATCATACCCTGAACACTTTGCATAGAATTGACTGGAAAAGCACCAGTTGCTTACATCACACCAAAACATGGTACGAACGTAAATTTAAGGAAGCCTGTGAGATTCTTATCAACCATCCTAATCTTAACAATAATAATGGTCTAAAAATCACAAGCATATGGAAGGCACATATTCTATCCACGAACCTTTCTCCCTAAGAGTTGACTATAAACAGGACTGTAGATAATCCAGAATCTTAAATCTAATATAACAATTTCTCATGTTAAATTAGAACATAATCGTTATCTTTTTAGCATACTGTGTGAAATGTAACTCAGCTTGTCCTTGTATATTTTGTGCATACTGCAGATGATGACCTTAATATGAAGGTTGAAATGTTGAGAAATTAAAATAGTTATTTAAAACTATTTGTTGTAAAGTCCATAATTTCTAAAATGAATTCTGTGAGAGATGTTCTGTGAATGTTGATAATGCTAATTAGTATATGCCAATTAGAAATTACTTTCAATTGATATTTGTGCCAATTTCACTGATCATTTACAAAATAATGATAACAATTAAATGTGTTTTTCTGATTTAATATTAGATCTGAAAGCTAAGTGTGTAATACAATAAATATGTAAAACTCTTTTTGTAATATTTTTATTACTTATAATTTATCAATTGGAATTTATATATTTTTGTAAATTTGTTATAGATTTCATAAAATTTTTATATATATATATTTTGAATAGTTTGTTATTACTAATAAGAATAGCAGATGTTTGTGAAATTAAAATTATCATAATATTGAATTGTAACTATAGAATAAGACGTAATACCACAGTAAAAATAAATTTATTATGTAAATATTCCATGTCATGTATCGTAAGCCATCATCAGTACAAACAGCAAACAACAATAAGGAAATGAATAAACTAACAGAGTGCATGTGTTTATATTCGAATCCCTCGATGTATACAATCATGTGTTCATGGATTAAAACAGGCTGAAAATGATTAGTTTAAAATATAAGAGATCACAAATTTACTTAATACAATTGATGATAACAATTTCACACACTTCTGGAATAGCGAGGCAGTCATTACAATTGAGGTTAGGTCAATGAAATTGGGCTTCAGCACTTTCTTTGTGTAAACGCTCTTGTTTATGTTTATATATGGATCTATGCAGTTTTCAATGCAGATTTTTTTGAATGTAGAGTTTCAATGACAAGCCAGAAGAGACAAGGAAAAGTACTTTAACCAAGAATGCCAACAAATAGAAGCCCAAAACAAGAAAGGAAAAACGAAATCTTTTCAAAAAGATCAGAGAACTAACAGGAAAGTTTAGTGCCAAGGTGACAATATTAAAAGTAAACACAAAGGATATCTTACCGAAGCTGTAGACATCAAAGAAAGATGGAAAGAGTATACATAAGACCTTTACAGAAAGGACTCCAAAATTACTGAGAAATCTGAAGAGCAGAATTATACACAGGAACCAGTGGAGAGTGAAGTGAGGTGGACACTGCAACAGATATCCAGTAAGAAAGCACCAGGAGGAGATGGAATACCCATTGAGCTGCTCAAAGCCCTGGGAGAAGAGGCAGTTAAAATTTTAACAGCTCTATGTCAGCAAATTTGGATCACAACTACATGGCCTAGAGCAGTGTTTCTCAAACTTCAGATATCTGCGTACCCTCTTCTTAAATTTTCATTATTACCAAGTACCCTCTAATTAATTAAAAATAAATAACTAAATTAATTAAAATTAAATATCTATTTTATTTGAATTTATATGTTCATGTAAACAAAAAATTATTTATTTTTAAATTTTGGTTCTCTAGAGATGTCAGACGACACTCATCAATTTCATTTGATCCAGATGAAATATCAACATTTTCTTGTTGCTTACAGCTACTTGTATATGCTATATTGCTCTCTTTTGAGGGTTTTATAAATCCAATAAAACCAATGATCCATACGTAAGAATTTGAAAGCAAATAAGTTATGCTTTGGAATAGTGACATCGCAGCTTGATTATTATATTGAAAATTTGCAGGTTTTTATGAATCCCATTCACAAATGATCATACATTAATACTGCAGGTAGGCTCAGAGTTAAGTAATTAGAAACCAAGTTTTAAAGTAAAACATTAACTTTTTTTTCAAGCCTACACTAAGAAGGGCAGCCTGCTTATACCATGACCACAATGGGTTAAGTAATTACCCTGGCCTATTGTGTTTTCTGAATTTCAAGAAATTCAGAAACCACATTGCCAAAGCAGTAAAGTTATCATATTGTATTACTCTGATGCTGAAGAGAACACTAGTAGAGATAAGGAAATTATTTTTTCATTTACAAGGCCTGGATAAGACCACATCTAGACTGCTGTGCTGAATATAACTGCTTGGTTCCATGAGAATGAGGAAACAGTGAGGAAGGTAGATAACCAAAATAATGTTTGCTAGAGTGTTGCATTTGCAGCCAGACCGAGGGAACTTGGGATTCAAAATTTGATAGAGAAATATGATATAAACATTCAAATTGAAGGAGAAGGATTGTATCGTAGTATATAGAAAGGGTAGATTTTTCAATTCATGGCCATTAGAAAGAGAACAGTGTCACCCTTACTCACCTGGAGGTCAACAAGCATAAGGTCTAGGTTTTTCTTATGTGAATGGAGAGCAGGTGGAATAAGTTGGCAGCGGCTTCATAATCTTGAGTTCCTCAGAGAAGCCTATGAGAATAAGAATTTACTAGTTTCTTATCAGTATATGAAGAAAAAAAAATACTATTTTATCCTGTATAATCCTTCAGAATTGAATGGTATTAAAGTAATAGACTACTACAAACTATACTTTGGCATTGCTTCTTGTGCTAGTTAAAAACTTTAGTTTCACTAGTTCTGATTCTACAGTAACAGGAAATTAGTGACAGCAGTTGTGTATGTATGACTGTTTACCAGTCACTTGTAGCTTTCTTGAAAAGTTCTCTGGCTATGATTTTAATATATTAGTGATACAGTATTTCCATTGATCAGTTTGTTCTAAAGCTAACATGCCTACATAATCTCATTCAATAGAAATGTTGTTTTACTCCAGCATGTGAATCAAATGGATATTTCTTTGTCCATTTGACACTTTCTTTGTGAAGTTGATTTTTTTTATGCAGTTCACAGACAACAATATACTGGCTTCATAATACCAATAATGCTTTGACTATATAATTCTAATCAATCCAATCCATTTCTCACTGTTAAGTATTTGCCTTAGTTTCCCAAAGTGGTATCACTCTGCCATATGGGTATTCCTTTTTTTTTTTTTTTTTTTTTTTTTTCCCAAATTCTTTTTAGCAGCTTCTAACAATGATATTCAGGCTATTGGAGATAGTGAACTTTGTTAGCACTGTGACTGATTTGGTGAATAGCCTTATAGTTCTTGGATTTATTTTTGTGTAGTAGAGCAGATTTTATTCCATATCTGCAGATAGGTTTTTCAAGGTACAACTGGGTAGTCCAAATTTGCCTTGATGAAAATGTTGTTCATTTCTGTATTTGCAGAACCTCCATAAGATAGCTAGCAGCTGCATGGAAAGTGTAACTAGTATTTGGAGGAGTGAATAAAGATGCTAGTTTCCTTATATGTGAATGTTGTTGCTGTTTGACCATAAATTGCCCTTAACTAGTAACTGTCTGGTAAGGTTTCTCTTGGTGGCTTGTGTCTCGCCTTGCTACATATTGTATTCTTACAGCACATTCTCATATGATATACTCTAACTCATTATTATTTTTATTATTTGCAAATACATCTAAACATTAATTTTCCCTCTCCCATGAAATCCCAAAACCAAATCCACACACAGTAATCTAGAAAGGAATAAGAAAGTGTCAAACAATAGTCTAATCGGATCATTGCCTCACACAAGGAAATAACCACTCCTTGTTCCTACCTACACCAGTCCTCTGTATTTTTGTAGTGCACATTCTGGATTTCATTGCCTTGTCCATTAGCACCCTAAGAGATGCAGATTCTTCTATTTCCACCAGCACAGTATTACCATTTTTGCATACCATCTTCGACCCAAGTCCCAACCTTACACTTTGCCATATTAAACTGTTGTCTCCATTTATTAACTGACAGGTAAATCTACTTTCTGTTAAGTAGAATTATCTGAAAACAGCTGAATATTTCCCTCCAAATTAATTATATCACTGATATATAAGAAGTTAAGAAGCATTGCTCCTCACACACAGAGCTCTGATATTTCTGCAAGCTGCTTTGCTACCCAAGTATCCAAACTATTAGTCATTAAGAACAAATGGTACCTTTATGTAAAGAGCATCTCTGCTTTTGCAGAATCTGTTATTGTTCTCAAACTCTGGAAAAGAAATTTATAAGAACAACTTACCAGGCTGGGGTCAGTAAGAATAATGGGGGTATGAAAAAGGCATGTGGATAGTGGGCAGAATGTTAGGAAGTAGTGAGAAGAAGAGAATGTGAAGGCACACAGGAAAGATTGGAAAGGTGATATGAGAAGAAAGGAGGACAGTAGAAAAGGTCAAAAAAAAAGGGGGGGGGGTTGCTTTCTGTTATCAAGTAGACAGTTTTGAAATAGTCATCTTCATTGTGGAGATAAAATGTCATTCATTATTACTTGTTTTATTGAGGGGTTGTAACATCGTGGGCAGATGTTTTTCAAAACATCTGCCCATGTGACAAGAATATCATAAACAGAATTAAAGATATCAAAACCTGAAGGATATTCTGGACTCCTGGAATAATTACTGTGAAAAAATAATTAAATTACATAAAAAGGGATGGAACAGAAATAGAAAATATATGGAAGGAATGCAATCATGTTTTGGTCTAGAGAGCCACCAGAAACTTGGAAGGAATCAAGAGTAGATGAAATTTGATATTTTAAAAGGAAAATGAAGCTGAAGGAGAGAATTATAGGGGTATTCTGTTACCTGATTGCACCAGGAAATATTTCTGCTCACTTACATAAATCTTTCCTGGAATAATAAAAATACCGCTTGTTTTGTTGTTCCAGTCTTGTTTGGATTTAGATCAAACGGGACTTTCCAAGACCATACAAATAGTTGAGAAGTCATGAAATCATACCAATTTATAAAGAGGGAAATAAAATAAAAGGGAGCAATAAAAAAAATAAAATTAAATGAATTTAAAAAATTTCCTTACTGAACATTCAATGAAACATTTAAGCACACCTGAAAAACGATAAGAAAAACTGTTGAATGGAAACTGGAGAAGAAGAACAAGTGCATTTAGGCCAAATTAAAGATCGGTTTTAACACATGGATCTGAAATTCTGATATCAGAATTCCAAGGAAAATTGCTGGAATGAATGGTTGGCATAAAATAACAGCACAATATGGAAGGGGAAAAAAAAAACTAGACATAATTAATATTTAAGAATGTATAAGCAGAGCTATTCTCACCAGGGTGGTTGAGTGAGAAGACAGATATTATTTGAAACACATTTATACATTATAGAAATACCAATGGGTCTATGGGATACCCATTATAAAGGTAGATCGAAGATTTGTGGGTTACAGAAATTAGTGGATAAGAGGAAAAAGGGTGGGGGGGAGATTGATAGAGATATACAAATTACTTAAATGTTATTATAGAATTGACATAAATTAAAATTTTCATTATATGAGTAATATGGGAACTACGGGTCATCCCTAGAAATTAAGAAAGAGTTTAGTTAGCAAGGGAGTGAGGGCTAGATTTTTTTGCTTGGAGAGCAGTGAATCAATGGAATGAGTTGCCAGAGTCAGTTGTGAGTGCTGTGATAGTCCAATTTAGGTTGCCACCTAAATTAGACTTGTAATAGTTGTCTGTATGCTTTTATAAAATTAAATGTGTAATTATGGTAATACAAAACTCCACAATGCAGATAAAATAACATCTTAGTGGATAAAGTGAAAGTACCCAGATGGCTATAGAAAAGTGTCAGCAATAAAATATTTTAAACTTATACATTGATGTTCAATATATAACTTATAAGTGCCCACTATGATCTTTTCATCTGCATAAAACAGGAATATATCATATATTATATGGAATATATAACATCACTGCATGGATTTTTCCACAAACATCTCTTTCACTAATGATTTTGGTGAATGTACTTATGCTGATGCTGTTTCTTTTTGCTTCATATACTGAATACCAGTTTGGAAATAAAAATATGCTATGGGACATTTGGCAACAGTGTATTTTTTTATCTCTGTTCTGTGGTATAGTTATATAAAAAATAATTTTAAAATTAAAACTGAAAAAAATTTATTACTCATTGAAAAAAAAAAGACAAATATGAACATATGGCACATCTTATTTTCAACTAAATATCATCTTGAAACTTTTATTCTGGTTTTGAATAAAATGTTAAACTTTATTACAAGTGACACAGATTCAAATTAATAAGCATAATTCTCAACTTAATTTTAAAAAAAATAACAATTGCACAATTCATATATATACTTTACTGAATATGCAAATTTAATGTTTTTTTCATTTTTAAAAAGAGATAAATTTCTCGTACTTCTTCACCTAAAGTTTTAAATTTGGAATAAGGTATCTGAGGTAAATAAGGCCCAGCATCTAATAAGGCCTGTTAAAAAAAAAAAAAATAACATTTACAGTAAGTTGTGCTGGTTTGGTTTCTTACACACACACACACAAGACGCAATAAGCAATGGCAAGATCACTGGTGCCATGTCTAGAGACTGTATTGTGTCAGCTTGACCTAGACCTCTGTGGGAGGTGGTTGTGTCTTCCCGTTTAATAATATTACGCCACAATAATTCGTAAGTTTTTAATTAAAAATATTGTTCTTTTCACATTGTTTTTATATTTAAATTGTTCTTTTAACATTCAGTTTTATGTTAAAATATGTTTTAATTGATTTGAATTCATCTTTTACATGAAAATAAATGTGATCTAATCTAGTTCGGGGTAGTTAATAAGGCCCAGTAAATTTGTTGATGGGCCTTATGCAGTTTATGCTATAATTTATGATTTTATTTTTTGTGATTGCTCATAATAGTTATTTTATTGCTAAAGGCCTCTGAAAATGTCAGAAGTTAAGATGAAACGGGGTCTTTGAACTGATGAAAGACTAGAAGCAGCTAGGAAAGCTGTGCAAAGATGACAACTATCACAACGTGCAGCCCCAGAACGCTATGGAGTACCTAGAAGAACATTGAGGAACCATTTAAACACAGAGAAGATGAAGAAAAGATTAGGAAGAAATACTGTGCTAACTAAAGAACAAGAGAAGAACTTGGTAGAAAGAACAGTAAAGTTTGCTTAATTGGCGTCACTTTAACTCCAAAAGCTATATGCAGGCAAACTTTAATATTTTGTGAACAAAATGAAATTAGGAATAACTTCAATAAAGAAAGTGACCTCGCAGGAAAAGATATGTTGAAATTTTTAAAAAGAAACTCAACAATTTCGAAACATAAAGCTCAATTTTTGAATCCTGCTCGAGCTGTAAGAACATGTCCTAATCCTCAATCTTGTGATTCAGATAACTACGATGATGAGATTCCATTGGCAAATCTAAAAACAGAGGACTCTTTGAAGTCATCGTTTCAAGAGGTAATGCCAACGCCAAATTATGCAGTTGTAAAGGCAACACCATGAAGAAAAGCGTTAAATTATAAGGGCCAGAGAATGACCAAAGATTTTTTCAAAGAAAAGGATAGTAAGAAAGAGAAGGCTGCCACTAAAAAAAAAAAAAACCAAAAAAGAAATAAAGGAACAAACAGAGTGTCAAAAGAGGGGTGGTATTGCCATGGATGCAGAGAAGAAAAGGTTGCTGATATGAGGCAATGCACACGGTGTTTTAAATAGTACCATGAAGAGTGTGTTGGTCTCACCAAAGAAGAATGTGGTGTATTTGTATACACTTGTGACTGTCCTTAAGCTAATAATTATGATTAAAATTAATAATATTCTTTTTTAAATATTTAATTTTGTTCAAGGGCTTATTAAACTACTATGGTTTAATAAGGCCCACACAAGGTATTTTTTAAAGACTTGATGAAAATATAAATTACTGCAAAAATTGTTCTTATTTGTGTTTTTTTTAATTAGTGATAATACAAACTTGAATATGAACACTGTTGTTTCAATTAATCTAAACAATTGTCTAACTTATTCAAATTTCAAATAAGGTGGGCCTTATTTGCCTCAGGTACCTTATGCTAAAAACATTTAGCTTATAACTGGAGGAGGAGGGATTTCACACTTAACAATAATATGATCAGCGAATATACATAAAAATAGATTTTCAAATAGATGTTACCCGTTTATGTAGTATAAATACAGGTTATTAATCCTTAGTAGTTTCACTGGCAGCAGTCTGTCTTAACATCTGTCCAAACATCATCATAATATTGAGTTCATGTTGTTGTTCTTCTCGTCTTCTCCTTTCTTCAAACTCAATCCATAACTTTTGCATTTCCTTATCTCTTTTGATTTTTTCCTGTTCTAAGTGAACTACTCTGTCCATAAATTTCTTGTCAGCCTCAATTTGGTATTTAATAAACCTATGAGCAGCAGCATCCAAAATTTCTTGGAAAGACTCATCTCCATCTTCCTGTCGGATTCTTTTAGTAGGAGGCTCATCTTCCTGAATTGTACTTTCAGAAACTTGGAAGAATATTAATATAATAACATAAAAGCATTATAAATTCAATAAAATGTTACTTTATAAGCATATTAATTATAAAAAACATAGATAATGCATGTTCAGATGAAGTTTTCATATAAAAGCCTCAGAATGCCAAATGCAAATTGCTGTGATACTATTTGATCACATCTGATACAACCTAAAATGTAAGCGTTTTTGTGTCACAATTTGTGATGACGGCTGTACATGGTTATACATTAACAGTTGTGTTGTTAGTTATTAACAAATCTAAACTATAAAATAACATGTATGCCACAGTAAATAACTTTTTTCTTATGTAAATATATCTATGCATAAGACATCTTTAGTACAACTAGAACAAAAATAGGAAATGAATTCAAAATCAGTAGCACGCATGCTTAAATTGGAATCTCTCCATGTATACAGTCGCATGTTCATGGATTAAAAAACACTGGGCTGAAATTAAAATTACTTAAACTAAATTAAAATATAGTAGACAAATTATTGAATACAATTTGAGGATAACAATTTCCCAGATTTTTGAAATAGACAGTCATTTCTATTAAGATCAGATCTATGAAGTAAGGCTTCAGCACTTCCTTTATATAAACGTTCATGTTTATATGTGGATCTATGTAGTAACTTGGTGTTTTGCCACTGGATCCCGTGGTTAGCATTTTCGCTTCTACGTTATGCAAGGCCAGATTTGTGAGGTTTGATAAGGTGGATGTGGTCTTTGATGTTCAGAAATATGTTTATTTATAGATCTTGTTTGTCCACAGTAAGACAAATTACATGAAAATGGTACTTGGTATATGGCAGGTAGGGTGAGAGTTTGTCTTTTGCAGAAGGTAGCAAGTTGTGAATTTGGTTGATGGGTTTGTAGGTAGCAATGAGTTGATATTTTCTCATAATTTTTGGCACACGTTCACAGATGCCTGTAATATATGATATAGGAGTTCTGTGGGCTTCTTCTTGTCTGGATTGATTTGTAGGAGAGTGATTATTTTTTGGGTTGTTATTGGATTATATCCATCTAGTAAGACAGTTCCTTTGATAATTTCGAATTCTTGTTTTAGGGATTCTTCAGAACAAATCTCATTTGCTCTGGATACTAAAGATTTTATGATGGATGGTGAGCTGATGCATTATGGACTACCTGAAAAAGTTGGTTTTTGGTAGACAGAAGTGGAAATGGATTCATCTTGTTTGCGCTGGATGTGTACATCAAGAAAGGAAATACCTTTTGACGATTCCTTTTCTAGTGTGAACTTGATACGAGGTGTTGATTTTTTGTAAAAATGATTAGAGTTCAGGTTCTGTGTGACTCCAAACTGCAAAGACGTTATTGACATAGCATAGACACATTGTTAGTTTTGGGTCTAAAGCAAAAATTCTATCTTCTAGATGTTCAA
This sequence comes from Typopeltis vanoorti, assembly GCF_054136105.1. Taxonomy (NCBI): domain Eukaryota; kingdom Metazoa; phylum Arthropoda; class Arachnida; order Uropygi; family Thelyphonidae; genus Typopeltis; species Typopeltis vanoorti. Next base: position 112,477,903 of record NC_143568.1, read on the forward strand.
GAAAAAAGTTAGCAAAGTTAGGTGATAAGGGTGAGCCCATTGCTGTTCCTTCCTGTTGTTTATATATTTTATCTTTCCATGTGAAGTAACCTGATGTGATCCATAGTGCAAATTCCACTATGTCTGGCAGAAATTTTTGGGTTAACAATTCTATTGTTTCTTTGTGAGGGATATTAGTGAAGAGAGAGAGACAATGTCAAAGCTTACTAACATGTCTATAATCTGCTAGATTAATGTCTTTTATACTTGTATGAAATTCTATGGAATTTTTTATTGAAGAGGTTGAGTGACCAGTGAGGGGACGGAGAAGGTTAAACAGCAATCTTGATATTTTATATGTGGGACTGCATATAGAATCCACAACAGGTCTGAGTGGACAGTTACTCTTATGTAATTTTGGTGAACCATATTAATTATAGGTCTTGCATGGTATATTTTGAGTCTTTTGATGGTTTCTTGATCTATGGATGTTGTTTCATCCAGTAACTTGTTTTTTTGAGCTGACTTTATGAATGAATGGGATTGAGCTGCTCTCGATCCCATCCATAGCTCTGCAGATGACGGTACACTACATTCCTCCTTTTCATTTGACAAACCTTGTAGTCCTTAATTGTTAGAACCCTCAAGATCAACCATGACCAATGTCCTGAACTGTGATTCCCTAGCTATATTCATTGGGATGAGGACAAACTTGTAGACTTCAATGCTACCAAAACTCAATCTTGTCTAATCTGTCACAAGAAAGGTCTCAATGTCAATTCCTGTAAACTTTCGATAATACCCATATATCCAAACATGATCAAGATTTCCCTTCTTGACTGACCTACGCATACAACCTTTCCTAGCACAGACACATCTCAACCATAGCTTCAGCAGCCACAAAAAATCAGTGTACTTTTCTACTAAAGAAACTACTCCACCACCTCTAAAGTTGCTAATTTGACACTACACAAACTCTATACAAGTTCCAGATCTGGCCAACCATGGAATATTGCTCATGCACAAGACTGGCACATATTATTTTTCTTGTGTGTGTGATTAATGTTCGGCATCTTTTCAGAAAAGTTTTTTTTTAATAGTGTGAATAAAACGAACAGGAAATGAAAAACAAATGAAAACCGCTTTACAGTATAATGTTACCTATGGATAAGTTGTGCTTATACAAATTTTTTCAAGTTATATAAATTTTCAAAATAATATAAAATAGTAATATAAAGTTAAGAGATTTATTAAAATATTCTTTACATTAATAAATAAATTAATTTTGAAGATTCAACGAAAATAGATAAGAGAATTTCACAAGAATGTTTCGCATTGGACTCGAGAGTTCGCCAATTATTTTGTGACGCTGATGCCGCCCTAACAGCCTACTAATATAACGGGCTTGAATGTCAAGAAGAATGAGTTATCAGTAGTAAGCCAACTTTTAGGGTTGGACCACATGCATCTGATTAAAATTAGGATACGGCCCTTTCACGGAACTCGACAATTAATCATAAGTTGATTTATGATACATCAAAAAATAAAGAACTATTTTAGGTATATTTTCGTAAATTTTAATAAAAAATTACAGTGATATAATCGGGTCCAGGATACAATTTCAGATTTTATTTGTTCGTTTCCAGGAAGATCTGAAGGGGGCCCGAACGGAAGACGCCGTACATTCATAATTATATGTACCATTCGTTGTTCGTTTAAACTCTTATCTCATATTTTTTGACATCTTTTAGGCGCCTTTTCTTCTGCGGCACCTGTGTATACTGCACACTTTGCACATGCCACCAGCCGGGCCTGCTCATGCATTTCAAGTGGTGCATTGACATCTCTAAGGAAGCTTGATACTGTCTACAGGAGGGCAATCCAGTCAATAATCCCTCTCTCACAGATTCACTTCAATGCCTTTCTCATAGATATTCAGATTCTGCCTTATGCCTGTTCTACAGATACTTTTGTGAACACTACTTTGATGAATTGGCCACTATCATTCCTCCAAAAACCATAAGAACAAGAGCTGCTGCTAACAATACTCATTAAAATCTAGCACTCTTCTCTGTCCCCTTTCATTCCATCTACCTCTGTTCTTTGGAACAGCCTTCTTCACTCTGCCTTCCCCACAGAATACAACCTTCAAGAACAACAATCAAGCTAACTAATGATATTAATAGATAAAAGTCATTTCATTTTACAATGGTTTTCAAACTTAATATAATTCTCAGTAAACTAAGTACAATAATAATAATAATAAGAGAATTCATCAAGTTAATATCACTACTATACTAAATGGGTTTATGTCACCTTGTGGAAAGCAGAAATATTTAATAGTAAAAAAGAACAGAGAAAAAGTAGCATGTATGAGTTACGAAATTCCTGTGTATGACAGCTGTACCTTGAACTATTTGCATTTCACTCCAAGTGTGGTTTGTGGTTGATATTCAACCACACTTGGACAAAGACATACTGTTGCAAATTCACTTTTATTTAAACCAGTTAGTCTATTGAATCTTTGTTCAGTGAAATAAATATATCAAAATCATGTCACTAAACAAGACAAGGTAGTGTGAATATCCTATTCTTAGCAAATCTGATTATTTAGCATCAAAAAACTGTGTGTGTGTGTGTGTGTGAGATGTTCTCTTTCTGACTTACTAAAATTCAACGAAAAAAAGTTTGCCCACTTGTGAACTTTAAAAGACCAGTCCGATAATTCATTCATTCCACTAATTTTCTATTTTTGTTTATAAATTTCTGTTAAGATTATATAATAACAATAGTGTAGAATTTATGAAGTCTTCATGGAGTCCGAAGACTCATCGCTGGAGACCCAAACTATCCACACAATCTATCATACCTATCCTTGAACCCATTAACAGACAAAGCACTCAGAGCTAACCCTGGCAACCCATTCAACTCATTCACAACTCTCCAAGCAAAAAATCTAGTCCTCACACCACTATTAACCACACCTGTATTCAAATTCCAGGGATAACCTCTTGTTCTGGTCCCTCTAGCCAAGTGCTGAAACATTTCCCCTACATCAATCCTATAAAATCTTTTAACTTAAACATTTCTATCATATCCCCTCTTTTTCTCCTATCAACCAACTTCTGCAATCCACACAACCTCAATCTATCCTCATGGGAACATTCCACAGACCACTAATAGCTTGGTCGCTCACTTCTGAATCTTCTCCAGAAACCCAGGAGACCAGACCCGAGCACAGTAATCCAGATGTAAATGTATCAAGGCCTTGTAAAGTGAAATAACTTCCTTATCTCAACTTGATAGTGTGGTCTTCAAAAACGAAGTAATCTTTTGAGCTACTTTAGCAACCTTAGCAATATGTCCTGTAAACTTTTTTTTTCATCAACAATAATAATGGAAAATGTATCTGCAATAATGTTAAATTAAATACATAAATTTTGAATACTAATATTTTAATAAAGTCAAAGAAATAAGAAGTTTTAAGTCATAAATATAAATTCCTAAATGATTGATTTATTATAATAAGAATAATAACAGTTCAGAGTTCAGCTTAAAATATTTACCTCTGTCAGAAAAAGGAGATTCATCATGTTCACTGTTATCAAAACATTTCTGATTATCCTCATTTTCTTCATTTTCAACAAGAACTACAGATGGTGCCCAAACTAAGTCACATTCTTCTGATGAGAAATCTTTAAAATAAACAAATAAATAAATAAAAAGCACAAATAAGTGGCACATATCATTGCAGATAACACTATATTAAATCTAGTCACTCAATTTTAGGTAATCTGTTTATAGGTAAACTAAAGAATTTTTATAAATAAATAAATCAGAATGGGTTAAAACTTGGGTTTTTTATGCTTTAGATTTTTAAAAGATTAAATCAGCGATTTTCAACCGGTGTGCCGTGAGATTTATGAAAACAAATTAATTGAAAGAAATAATGTCGTAATTTGTGCATTTATTTAATTAGTGTCTGGTCTTCCATCTTGTGTGTGTAAATCAATCAAAATTATGCCTATTTTTTGCTAGATCACAAAAAAATTAAAAGAATATATTTTTAGTGTGCCGTAGAATTTTAATAATTAGTCTAGGTGTGCCGTATTATGAAAAAGGTTGAAAATCACTGGATTAAATGATGCTTCTACATGTTACAACCCACTGTCTTTTTGGTTGACATTTTCTTGAAAGTTTTGAAATCCGTTAAAAAGAACATGTGGGTGATGCAGGAAACGAGATGAAAAGAGTAGTCTAGTTGCACACATTCTTGGAGAACATCATTGTACACAGCTCAGCTGCCTCCATGCCTTACTTAGTGGAAATTTACTCACACAGCACATTAAACAGAAACCAAGAAATTATACTTCATTACATCTGGAAGTCTAAATTTGTGTAGAGAGCATTCAAGATCTCACAAGAGCATGAGACCAGCTAACTCACTATTTGAATGAAAACAGCTGATAAAGATTCCTCACACACACACACACACACACACACACCTAGGTCTTTCTAACAAAGGGCTCATCTAAACTAAATGAGCTATGGAGGCTCAGTGAACCTCCATAGTTAAGGTAGAGCTATTTAATTTGAAAGGCTCTGTTATATTTATTGATATGATTATTTTTTTTTTAGTGTTATAAATCCTGTATGTTCAAAGTATCAGAAATCTTTAAAAGAATGATTCCAAGCTCTGGGCTGAGAATAACTGAAAGTTCAGCCTGTAGTATACTGACAGTTGCATTAGTGGAGATGAGCCTAGTATGAATAACAGTAATCTAGTCTCATAATAGAGCAAAGTTGGTACATTTGAAGATATAAAGTTTTCTCCCCCACTGAAAAAAAAACAAACTTGATTTTAAAGATTACAAGTCAGTAACATTCCTCTATTCCTACATTTTTTTTTTAGCTCATTCTACGATTTCATCATAGAAAATTAATAATCGGCCTGGTTGGCTGAGTGGTTAGCATATCCTGGCATAGGAATGGATATTTGTGATTGTCTATGAAAATGCTGAGCCTCCGTAGTTCAGTTGGTATAGACGAAGCCCTTTGGTCGGAAAGATTTGGGTTTGATTCCCGTTCTTGATATGAGGAATCTTTATCTGGTCTCTTTCGACGAAAGATGAGTTAGCCAGTCTCATATGGAGGTAGGGGGCTACCCCACCCAGAAACTTGGTCCCCCTGAACAGGCAAACTGGCCCCATGAACACACGGATTACGATTACAGTCAAGAATACTTAAGACAGTCTCTCCAGCCATAATTCTGATTCGTCAGCTATGCTGTCCCCAGCCCAGATAAAAATAGGGGGAACTGAGATGGTGTCCTACCTTCCCATAAAAGGAGCTCACGGCCATTGAATCATCATACAAAATAAAAATACTAGTAGTGGTGGTGGGCATTAGATGACATTAGTATATATCAGGGGTCTTCAACGCATGGCCTACAGAACTCTTTGCTGTGGCCCGCCGGCCATTTTGAAAAAATAACCAGTTAACATTAAAATGTGATTAAATAAAAAATAATTTCAATGAAGCCTGCGGGCCACTAATCTATACTGTGGTATTTAGAATTGTAAGGTGCTTTCCACATTCACAAGGAACGCTATGCATTTGATACTTTATATAAAATCCCATAAAAATAAATATTAAATAGACATGCTTCTTCAGCCATCTACCAGTGCCAAGCAGTATTTAAGTACTAGTACTAACGTTGCAGGTTGATGCAGTAGTCGTTCGAGTGCGCTGTTTAGTACCTTCCAGATACATCGCAAAGGTTCTCAATACTTCGTTATTTTCATAAAAATATAAGAGGATCTCATCCATAGTCAGTCAGTCATGAACAGTGCGATATTCATGTATAAGTGCACGCAGGTACATTGTGTCAGCAATAGCCTATTGTGATTTTATATTGCCAGACTTTTTTCATTAGTGTGAGACATTCAGTGGAAAATAACCATTACATGGCCATTTTGGATCATTTTTTTGGGTTTGCCTTCCCTCACTATGGTGTCTACAAGTAAAAAGTGTAAATCAAGTGATTCTTGTCGTGTTTTAATGAAAAGTGGACTAATTTGTACTTTTTTGTGCGACTGATGATAAGTCGGTGTGTTTAATTTATCGTGAGTCAGTGATGGAGAAACTTGGCAATGCTTTTCCTTGACCAGCTAGTCGATGTTGGAAGTCACTATGCACAGAGTATTCTTGAGATGTTGGTCCATAATCTTGGTCTGAGTTCTTGTCTTGGACTTCACATGCTTCATTCCGGAGAACTGCTCACATAAGTATGTGCTTCCTAACAAAGTGCACATCTTCAAAGCATGCCAGCGAAGATTAGGGAATGTATCCTTTGTAAAATGTACGCAAGGGGCACATTAAATAATTATTCTCTCAAAGAAGAATTGTTTCGGAGTTCAAGCAGCTACATTTATACTGAGCCTGGCATTTTGGCAGCACTGACACTGAATGGCATTGAAAATAAATCTAAAGAAGACTGTTGGTTACGAAAATCACTAAATCTTTCTTCAAACTCACTTCGCAACATGGTTAATTTTATAGCGTATTCATCAAGAGACGAACAGTGGGACTCAGTGAGAAGCTGAAAATGATTTAAGTCTTTTTTTTTGCAAGTTGTACCTCCCAAAGTTTTAGCTTGGCCACAAAAGCTTTGATGTGATCAAACAGAGTGTGCACCAGTTGATCTTTGGATTGTTGCTACATATTTAGGTCATTCATATGCAACGAGATGTCAGTCACAAAGGCAAAGTCTGTCATCTGCTTTGGATCGTTAAATTCTGCAGTCGGCTTCCCCTTGGTTTGCATGAACTGCTGTATTTCGCTTCTTAAGTCAAAGACTCTTTTAAGAACCTTCCCTCTGCTCAACCAATGCACATCACTATAATAAACCACATCACCGTGATCCACTTCGCACTCTTGGGTCAAAAATTCTTGGAACTGATGATGATTCTTGCCTCAATAATGTTGACGACAGTCACAATAACTTTCATGACAATCTCAAATCCAATAGTTTATGCGCATAAATTCTCCTGGTAGATTAAACAGTGATAATGGAGAAATCTTTTCCCTCTAGTTCCGGTTCTTTCAGTAGCAGCGCAACAAACCTTTTGTTCTTTCCCACAATAGTAGGGGCACCATCAGTTACCACACCCTCGAGGTAGGTTTAAGCTGAGGTCAAAACGCTGGAGCATTTTCTTGGAGGTTTCAAGAATACTAGTGCCTTTCATCATTCCCTTCATAGGTACGAGCGCTAGCAGTTCTTCTGTCACATTGAATTGTTGATCAGTGCAACGGACAAAGGCAGCCAGTTGTTCTGTATCCTTCACATCTGTGCTCTCATCTAAAGCAAGGAATATGACATGAATTCGTACAACTGTTTTTTTTAAAGTTCCCTCGATGTCATTGGCAAGTTCTTCGACACGTCGTGCTATAGTTACCCCAGAAAAACTCATTTTTTTAAAACACTTCCTTATTATTTGGGCACAGAATAATAAGTGATGAACACTCTTTCACAAACTCGCCGTCCAAGAAGGTTTTTGATTTTTTAGCAATTTTTCAGCTATTATATAACTTACTTTGACGCATTCTTTGCACTCTTCCCTCTGCCTTTTAAAAGTACCCTGCTGGCATTTTAAATCAATTTGGAGATGGTTCACTTTGTCCACACAAAGCTGCCCTTGAAGGTGATCGAAATTGGATGCATGCTTTGTCTCATAGTGTCATTTTATATTAAACACGCATATTAAACAACGACAAATTAAACACACTGGCTTATCATCAATAGGCACAAAAAGAGTACAAATTGGTCCACCTTTCATTACAAACCCGACAAAAATCACTTGATTTACGCTTTTTACTCGTAGACACCATAGTGATAGAAGGTGAACCCAAAAAATCCAAAATGGCAGTGTAATGGTTATTATGCACTGAATATGTCTCACACTAATGAAAAAAGTCTGGCAATATAAAACCACAATAGGCTATGGCTGACACGAAGAAACTGAGTGCGCTTATACACGAATATCACACTGTTCATGGCCGACTGACTGTGTATGAGATCCTCTTGTATTTATATGAAAATAATGAAGTATCGAAAACCTTTGTGATGTATCTGGAAGGTACTAGACAGTGCACTCGAGCGAACTACTGCTTCAGCCATCTACCTGCGACATTAGTACTAGTACCCAAGTACCGCTTGGCGCTGGTAGATGGCTGAAGAAGCATGTCTATTTAATATTTATTTTTATAAGATTTTATGTAAAGTACCAAATGCACAGCTTTTGTGAATCTGGAAAACATCTTACAATTCTAAATACTGCAGTATAGCTTAGTAGTCCGTGGGCTTGATTGAAATTATTTTTTATTTAATTGCGTTTTAATGTTAAGTGGTTATTTTTTCAAAATGGCTGGCGGGCCACGGCAAAGAGCTCCACGGGACACAGGTGGCCTGCGGGCCATGCATTGAAGACTCCTGTTTTAAGAGATGCTGCTGCAATTTTACTTGGTGAAATTTATGTAGGAAATTACTTTTAAAGTGATAACATGGGTCATCTGCAGTTAAGAACATTTTTTACCTTTAAATAATATTTGTTGTTGTTATTATTTGACACCTCCAAGGAGTCCAAAGACTCATTGAGGGAGAGTGTGCCAACAGCATCGAACGATCGGACCCCTTCCAACTACTAACCGCGCTCAAACTTACTTAACTGAGCCATTAGTAGCAGAGGCTCTACCATATACTCTCTTAAAGATAGGTTCATCTATATAAACTGTTTTCCAGCTATGGCCATCATAACCACTTCTGTATTATTGTTTTCTAGTGGTTCATAGAAGTCTATGTGTGTGTGATATATATATATATATATACACACACACACACACAGACTATCTGGTATATTAACTCAGAATTGGGATATGTTCATATTTTTATAAACTGACTTAGATCCGAGAGTTAGAACAAACAATTAAATTTATTTACAACACAACATGTTTCGTCGGAAGGATGACTTCTTCAGGCATTAAGAAACACAGAAAGCAAATAAAAAACACTATAAAGAAACGTTGTGTCACTGAAATTCGACTATTATAAACTTCAGTTAACTTTGAACTGGACTACAGTCCGTGTTAAAGTTCCTACCGCAGACGCGAGTTTACTTCACATGGAAGGAATACTTGTGATTAAAATAATGCAAAACCTCCATTTGATAATATCTACCTTGGTGAAAATGTAGCCATTAAAAATCGTCAGAATAACAAAGACATCGTTATCCTACAAGCTGATAAGGGAAACACAACTGTAGTTGTAAATAAAACAGATTACCGTGACAAAATCTCAGCTTTATTAAAGTCAGATACATACCTGGAAATTGAAAGAGATCCAACAAGAGAGATGCATAACAAAACAAATAACCTCCTACAAAAAACCATGGAGCTTCCACGAAACATACGCCTTCCTGTTCATTCTTTACATCCACTCATTCCAAGGTTATACGGTCTCCCAAAGATACACAAAGAAAATTACCCAATGAGACCTATTGTGGATAGTATTGACTCACCTACCTACCGGTTATCTAAATATCTGGCGTCATCCTTAAATGGTTTTGCAGGAAAATCTCCTTCATATATCAAAAACTCAACGGACTTCATCTCTAAAATCAAGAATTTAAAACTCAAGTCTTCAGATATCATGGTGAGCTTTGACGTAGTTGCTCTCTTCACAAACATTCCAACTCAAGAGGTTCTCAATATTTTAAGCAACAAGATTTCAAGAAAGATGTTTTCCCTGCTATCACATTGTGTAAATTCCAGTTACTTTCAATTTGAAGGAAAAATTTACAAACAAAAAGGATTAGCAATGGGCAGCCCCCTATCCCCAATACTAGCCAACATCTTTTTTGAAGACTACGAACAAAAGGCAATCTCCTCATCTACTCTTAAGCCAAAAGTCTGGCTGAGATATGTAGATGACATATTTCTTATCTGGGAACAAGGTACTGATAACCTTCACACTTTTTTAGATCGCTTAAACAACTTCCACCAAGACATCAAATTAACCATGGAGGTTAAAGAAAATGGAACTCTTCCTTTTCTGGATGTAAAACTTACCAAGACATCTGACTCCATAAAAATCTCCATCTTTAGAAAATCTACACACACGAATAGATACCTGCATGCATCTTCACATCACTATCCAGCACAGAAAGTGGGTATCATCTCAACTCTAATGCATCGTGCCAGATCTATACTGTCAGATGATGAAGAGCTAAAAAAATGAACTACAACATTTAAAAAGAACCTTCATGAGTAATGGCTACTCTTCAAAAACTATTAACAAGCATCTATACCGCCACCATCAAAACAACTCAGAAACACAGGACAACTCCAAAGGTTATATCTCCTTATCATACATCAGCTTGCTCTCCAAGAAACTACGAAGAATTTTAAGAAAGTTTAACATAAAACGTGCTTCTCTACTCTTCCCAAATTATAAGCAAACACAAACCAGCTCACAACCATCTACAGTTCCCAAGAGTGTACAAATTTATGTGCAACTGTGGTAAGCCATACCATGGTCAGACTGAGAAATCCATCCTCCGGCGTCTCGAAGAACACCACAGAGACAATGCCTACAAAAGAACTAGAGCAAATGTCCTGTTTTCAGTAAACACAAATAATGAAGGCTGCCAACATGAGATAAACTGGACATCAACTTCAAACCTTCATATATGCCACGACGAGGTAGAATGCCACGTAGTTGAGTCTAAGGAAATTGTTATGGACCCTCATCATATAAACAGTAACCTTAGTTACAATTTACCAGACTCGTTCAACTCTGCTATCTGATTCTGGCGCACTCGTGAAGTCACACATACATAGATGCCTAACAATAGAACTTTAACATGGACTGTAGCTCCAGTTCAAAGTTAACTGAAGTTTATAATAGTCGAATTTCAGTGACACAATGTTTCTTTATAGTGTTTTTTATTTGCTTTCTGTGTTTCTTAATGCCCGAATAAGTCGTTACATGTCGAAACATGTTGCGTTGTTAAGAAATTTCTTCTGGATCCTAGGAGGATCCAGAAGAAATAGAAATTTCTTCTGGATTACGGAAACTACCAATTTTAAAAGTGGCATCTCAATCCCTTACATTAGTTCAGTCTCAATAAATTGGCTAAAGTCCTTAAAAAATACAACATCAGGACGTTTTTCACTACACTCCCTAAAGTCTGTTCTCTTATAAGCCATCTGAAGCCTATTCGCCTCCGTAGCGCAATTGGAAGAACGACGGTACATTGCGCCCTTCGATTGGAATAGGCCTAAGTTCGATTCTCGTCGCGACGGGAGGAATCTTTATCTGGTCGATTTCAATTCGAAGGCGAGTTAGCCGATCTCATACGGAGGTAGCAGGGTTTTTTCTCCCGGAAACTCGGGTTTTTCATCCCGCATACATACAAATCGGCCCTTCAGAACACACGCAATTTACAGACAAAAAAAATTACTAGGTGTGATGGTGTTGGAGGTGGGCGGTAGATGGCGTTGATGGAGATTATTCGTAGTAGCGGTTAGGTGTAGAGACAGTTGTAGATGTCCTCCCGCGATGAGTCTTCGGACTCCTTGGAGGTATCAGGAATAATAATAATAATTCATCACAACCTGAAATATCTAGGTGTATACAAGTTATGGTGTGATTGTAATATTCCTTATTTTGGAACAGACTAACAAATCTATTGAACTACGTATAGAGGAGCATAAGAGAGACATCTCCTATAAAAGATCACATGCATCTGCACTATCCAGTCATGTTCTTTTCTCAAACAATCCTCATGATGATCTACAGAATCACTCATTCATCGCTGCAGTGATGAATTTGAAAGGAAAATCGTGGAGTCCAGGGAAATCCTCCTTAATCCTGAACATTTGAACAGCAATTTGAGTTACTGCATCCCTGATAGCCATGCTGCAGTTGTTCAATACTGGCTTTCACGAGAACTTGCAAGCACACATGCAACAAACAATAGCACATTAGATAGAACAACTTGAAAATACGTTCTGTGTCAATTAGGTATTGCATTTTTTGCCTGTAATTCTCAGTTTTTTGTAACTTCAAATTTTATTATTGTGTTCTACCTTTAGTGGATACCTGATGAAGGTTGAAACTAGTTGTATCATTTTCATTAAAACTTAATATTTTATCTCGGTTTAAAGTCATTAAATATTTATTCTTGAATATATATATATATATATATTATACACACACACACATTAATTTTTTTTTGACTGACTGAAACTGAGAAATAGATAAGTTAATTTAATGGAGCATACAACATATTTCATCTAGTTGTACACAACTAGTTGTATCATTTTCATTAAAACTTAATATTTTATCTCGGTTTAAAGTCATTAAATATTTATTCTTGAATATATATATATATATATTATACACACACACACACACACATATTAATTTTTTTTTGACTGACTGAAACTGAGAAATAGATAAGTTAATTTAATGGAGCATACAACATATTTCATCAAAAATTACTTCTTCAGGTGTGGTGACACTTAAAGCAAATTAAAAAACATAAAAAAACCATAAAAATAATATGCTATTGTAATAACAGACTTGTGAACTGAAGTTAAGTTTGAATTGTCGTTATAGTCCGTTCTTTACACACACATACATATATATGTGTGTGTGTATCAGTTCTACTTTGATGTTATTGATGATGAAAGGTGATATTATGATATATGATGAAAGCATGAAACATACGTCAAAACAATATATATATATTTTAATGACTAAAGAATTTTCAGTCAGTTTCTTGACCATTTTAAATGCAAGAGTAGAATAGCAATTACAAATAAGCACATTAGACTATAGGATGTTACAATGATGAGAGAGATTCTTGATCTCTGATGCCATTAAAGTCCAAAGCGCCAAAAAGTGACGCACATGCATGCACACACACAAAATAAATAAATTTATTTATTATTATAGTATTATATAATTATATATTATATAATTTGCCAAAACTGGAAAAGTTTAAGGGTCATTCCTTGTCCATTTGAATAAGAGGTTTGCTTTTTTTTTTTTTAAAAAAGAGGAATGAATGCCTTCAAATCAGAGTGAACAAGAGCTTCACAGCTTTCTTTATATAGCATTTACATTTAAAACATGGCTTTGAATAACTTTTGTCTTTTTATAATGAAGTCTGTGGCTGGAAGAAATGGTATGACAAGCAAGACTAGATTTATCAAACTCACAAATTTAATATAGTCTTAGTGTTCTTCTAAGCATGCCAATGCAGATTCATCAATCTGTTTGTAATACAAAATACCACACAAACAAGACATCTATCTAGTATACTCCGGATAGGAAAGGGAAGGAATCTTCGGTAAGTGTAAAAAAAAAAAAATAAAATAAATGTGAATAGGATAGAAGAAGACTCTGAAGATTTACTTGATGCAGAAGTCTAGAAATTTTTTTGACAAACCTTTGACAGATGACACAGAAATTACCAGCAAAACATAAGCAAAGTAATTGAATACTACTGTTATATTTAACTTGAATCTTCTTCAGGGAAATATATCACTGATAACTTACTGTTTCCTGTGCATGTATTATGTCTGTAATATGAACAAAAATGTTATGACATTGATAACATTATGCTAGTGTTGCCAGGAGAAGTAGCAGCGTATTTGAAAGGTGTTACAAAAAGTGTTTCCCCCCCCCCCCTTAATTATACTGTGTAGATTTGTATAATAGTCAGACTGAATATAATCATTGTATTGTGGTTCTAAAAGTTTGCTTTAGTTTTAATTATAGAAATGTGTTATTTTGATTAATGTGGAAGTGCTAGTTAAGATTACAAAAATGGCAGCAGTGGCAATAAAGAAACATATGCCAGCAACACGAAAGGTCTTAACTCAGAGATCAAGATTTTCCCTTGACTTTTTGCAATGGATATGATGCCACAATTGTTTTATGTATGCATCTAAAATGTTAAAGATTTATTGAGTGTTAGATTAAACAATAAAGAGGAATGTCTTATGTTATGTGGGAAGGGCGATGAAAGGTTAGAACATTCCAAAAAAGAGAATGGTGTTACTAGAAAGAATGAAAGTGCATGTGAAGGAAGTGAGATGGAAGACCTTAGGCAAGAGTTAATGAAAATGAAGAGTCGGATTAAATGTATGGCAGAGGAAACTGAATGTTTAAATAGAAAATAACTGATATAAATACCAAGTTATTAAGAAGAAGCAGGTATCCAAAGATGATAAGGTTGATTTATATAGTGACTCAATCATTAAAAGTGTGGTAAAAAATAAGATGCATAAGACAGGTTTTACTGGTGGCACAATAAAACGAATATCAAATGTTTTACGTAGAAGGAAGGAATGGGTGTAAGAATTAGTAGTAGGCACAAATGACTTGGATAGAGAGACAAAGAATGTGGAAAGGGATTTGAAGAAGTTGCAGGAGGTGAAGGATAATAGTGTCATTGGGAAAGTGGTTAGTTTGTTGCTCAGATAGGACAGCAATGATAAGATGGCTGAATTGTGTCAGGCAGAGTGTGTTCAATTTGTGAATGCATAGAATAAATTCAAAGGAAAGTTAGAATGGTTCAAAGCTCATGGAACGTATTTGAATGGGCTTAGTGTTAGTCATTTAGAGCGATTGTTGTGTATTAAGAGTACACAGGATGCATGCAAAATACTAACACTAAGGATCAGAGAGAGAGAGAGAGGTTGTGATGATGTGAAAGAATTGATACAAAGGTGAGGATTAATTATAGCAGAGCAAAGTGATGCTGTACAAAATGGTGGGGGATAAGAATATAAATGAAAATCAGGATCAGGGAAATGGGTATGGTCAGAATGAAGAGAGAAATGCACTATAGCAGAGAGAGAGAGTAAAGAGTGATTGTGTTGAGGGGATGGCCCCAGAGTGGAGAATTGTTATGCTTGTATACTAATGTATGAAGTACCAGAAATAAAGGAGCTGAGTTTGTAGCACTGATTGAATCAGTATGCACAAAGATAATTGGTATAAGTGAAACTTGGTTGATTGAGGATGATACACTGTCAGGACTTGAAATGGTAGGATATAGAATTTTCCGAAATGATAGGAAGATAAAGAGAGGCGGGGGAGAGTATTGTCAATGGTAGTTGAGGAATTGTGTCCTTCAAAAGTTGAAGTGGAAAATAGTAGTACGTATGAAGATTTTGAAGCTGTTTGGTGTGAAGTTGAGATCAATAGAATAGCATATCTTAATAGGATGCTGTTATAGGTCAGGGAATGTGGAGAGTACTGAATGTGAAATGTTTAGGCAAATTAATTGGGCAGGTACAAGGAAGATGATCCTAATGGAAGATTTTAATTATAGAAGATTTCAATTATAGAAATGTGGATTGGAAATAAGAGATAGTATATAGTAACAAGAAGAGTGCATTTGTTGAGTTTCTGCAGCATAACTATAGCAGCATTTGATGGAAGCAACACGAGGATATGGTTATGAATGAGGTATCAATTCTGCCACCTGTTGGTGAAAGTGATCAGAAGTATTGGTTTAGAAGACAGTCATCAAACAGGAAAAGTTGTTATCGAGAATGTCTATACGTGGAACTATAAGGTGGGTGATTATGAGAAACTCAGTAGTCAAACTAACATTAATACACTGGGTTGATGAATAAACAGAAAGAGCCATTCAATTATATACTCATGTGGAGACAGTCATAGGAATGGAGTAACATTTGTACTAAAAAATAAGATTGCACAATCCTTACTTGAATTTTGGCCCATAAGTGACAGGATAATTGCATTAAAAATTGCAGCTCAACCTTTTAATATTTTTATTGTCCAAATATATGCACCTACTTCTGATTACCCAGATGAAGATGTAGAATGTTTCTATGAAGGCATTCAAAATGCACTTAACAACGCTAAATCAGATGACATAACTATCATTATGGGATATCTAAATGCTAAAGTAGACTCAGAAAAGATCACTTCCTGCATGGGAAACCAGGGGCTGGGATATAGAAATCCAAGAGGAGAAAGATTAATAACAGTTCTGTGAAGAAAACAATCGTAAAAGCAAATACTTTATTTAGCCACCCTCCTAGAAGATTTACACGTGGAAAAGACCTGGAGACAGCTATAGGAACCAGATCGACTATATAATGATTAAAAAAGATTCTGGACTAACAGCTTACAAGCCAAAATATACCCAGGGGCTGATATTGGATCAGCACAACCCTGCAGTCCTTAAAGCAGCAATAAAATTAAAATATGATCTTGGCTCTCTTAAAAATCAAGAAATACAAGATAAATTAAAAAAAAAATAAAAAAAAAACTGGCACAATCCACTGCTGTAAATGTTTCTGATTCCACCAAATATCCTTACCCTAAAAATGAGATTGAGGACAGATGGCAGAAATTTAAAGAGGGCATAAAAAAGGCAGTAAAACAAACAGTTTTCGGCCTGGTTGGCCGAGTGGTTAGTGTATCTGCTCTACAGCCAAAAGGCTGCAGGTTCAAATTCTGCGTTGGGCATGGATGTTTGTAATTGTCTGTGAAAATACTAGTGGTGGTGGTGGTCTATGGTAGATGGTGTTGATGATGTAGATGATGAAGGTAATTGCGGTTGGTGGGGTGGTGAAGATGGAGCATTGTAGAGTAGGTGCCCTCCCTCGATGAGTCCTTAGACTTCCTGGAGGCATTAAGTAATAATAATAATTCCCAAATTTGAGAAGAAGATAAGTAAACGCTGGATGAATGACAAGATACTGAAAATGATGGAGGAAAGAAAGAAACACAAAAATCGTCCTGAATACAAGAACTTAAACAAGGAGATCAGGAAAGAATGTAGGATTGCAAAAGAACAATGGCTCAACAACAAATGCAAGGAAATTGAACTTCTAGACAAAAAGCACAAAACGAGAGAACTTCACGAAAAAGTTAGGGAGATAACTAGCAAATCTTGCAAACGCGTAGGCTCTCATTGCATTGAAGATACCAGTGGAAACATCTTAATGGAGAAAGACAAGATAAGGGATAGATGGGTAGAGTATTCAAAGGAACTCTACAATCATTGTAACAGATGCCATTAAGAAACTGAGACCAGGAAAAGCTCCGGGAATGGATGAAATTATGGCAGAATATCTAAAGACTTTAGATGATAAGGCTATAAGATCACTGACTGACATATGTAACAAAATATACGAAACTGGACGCCTGCCAAAAGATTTTAAGCACTCATTGTTCCTACCAATACCCTAAAAAATCGAAGATAATCAAATGTGAAGAGTACAGAACAATCAGTCGGATAGCAAAAGTTATGTTATATATCATCCTAGAAAGAAATAAACATAAAATCAAAATGGAAATTAATGAAACACAATCTGGTTTTCAGGAAAATAAAGGAACTAGAGGACTCTTCAATATTAGAACTATTATAGAAAGATATGTGGAGAAGCAAAAAGAAGTCTTATGTTTTATTGACTACATAAAGGACTTTGACAATATACAACATGAACAACTAATCAAATTCATCAGAAAATTTGGAGTAGATGGTAAAGATACCAGATTACTGATAAATCTATATTGGGAGCAAAATAAAATAAAATAAATTAATAAAATTTATTAATTTTATTGATTCCTCCTCAATTAAAATATTAAGAGAAATCTTGGAGGAATTCCCAGTAAAGAAGGGTGTCAGACAAGGCTGTGTTCTTTCTCCTATATTGTTTAACCTCTATACTGAAAATATCTTCCAGCAATTAGAAGAATTTAAAGGAGTCAGCATAGGAGGCAGGAATATAAACGACTTAAGATATGCAGATGATACAGTACTGCTAGCTGAAAATAAAAAAGATCTTCAAAACCTACTAGAAGAGATGCTGAAGCTAAGTGAAAAATATGGACTTAATTTCAACTTCAAAAAAACTAAAATCATGCTGGTAACAAGAGAAAAAGGGAAAATACCCGATATAAATATTAAGATCAGAGGATCAAGTAGAGAGTTATATATATTTGGGTCAACTAATTACAGAGAATGGAAAGTGTGATAAGGAAATATTAAGAAGAATAGAAATTGCTAGTTCAAACATCATTATCATCATCAAATTCCTGCCATGTACCCTCAAGGATATAATAGTACTACATGAAAATTTACCTCATTACTAACTTCCTATCTACAATTTTCCTCCAAATCAATCTGTTACTTGTCAAGACTCCAACATTATCAGATCTTACATTTCTGTCGTTCAAGGCACTTTGTACCATATCAATCCACCTATTTCTTGGTCTTCCTCTGGGTCGTTTTCCTGCCAAACTGGCAGAGAACACTTGTTTTGCTAATCTTTCCTCTCCCATTCTGTTTAAGTGACCATACCACCTGAGATTAGCTCTGCTAAAACATTCCTAGATGCTGACAATATCAAGTTCTTTCCTAATATCCTCATTTTTAATATGATATTGCCATTGATGCCATCTGTTCACACCTCTAATCTTTCTCAGGACTCTCATATCTGTGGTCTCTAGTCTTCGGTCAAGTGTTTTACTTCTGATCCAGCTCTCAGAACCATAAGTTAAAACTGGTCTGAACACCGTCTTATATAAGCTAATTTAGTGTTCCAACTAATTTCTCTCTTATTCCATATGAACTTATGGTAGGAAGTCAATTGAATATTGACTTCCTACCATACCAGCTTTGTTGATTCTGTTGTCTATTTCTATATTTAATTTACCATCTTCACTAAAAATCGTGCCTAAGTAGCTGAAATGTTTTACTTGTTCCACAGGTTCTCCATTCACAACACAGTTGATATTTTCAATGATTCTGCCTATTTTCATTGTCTTTGTCTTTTTATTGCTTACCTTCATACCATATCTATTACAACAGTTATTCGATTTAGTCATTGAATCTTGCAGACTAGTAGCAGATTTATTTAGAAGTATAACATCGTCTGCATAAAGCAAAGAGCTGACATTAACATCTCCAATTTTGATATCATGTTTAATACCACTTTCCTTCATAATCAACCTTCATTAGCATGAAAAACATTCTGACCTCAAGGGAAATTCACACAAAAACAAGAATTAGGCTGTCCAAATGCTATGGTCAACACTGCTATATGGAGCAGAAACCTGGACAATATCAAAATATTGTGAAAATAAATAAAAAGCCTTTGAGATGTGGATCCTCAGAAGAATTCTTAGAGTCCAATGGACTGCCAAAAAAACTAATTTAGAAATATTAGAGATGACTGGAGAAAATAGGAATCTGTTGAAAACCATTAAGAGAAATCCCTACAAAAAACACTTCTAGAATGATACAAGGAAAAGAAAAAGAGGAAGACAAAGAACAGATTGGATGAGAAATATTAAGTACTGGACCTTTTTGTCCTATGAAGAATGCAAAAGAGAAGCACAAAACCCTACATGGTGGAAGCTCATGGTAGTCGGTCCTGGAAGGAGATGACATCTGACAAGACAAGATGAATTGTGTAGAAAACATGTTGACAGTGCATGGAAAATGATAAGGCGGTATCTAACATAAACAATGCATAACTGCATACCAAGACTTAATAAATAGAGTAGGAGTGAGATGGATGAACAGTGAAATCAAGCAAGCAGTGTTACGAAAGAAGTACAAAACAGTTTGCAGTGAACAGATGCATGAAGAATATAAACTGCAGGCAGTCAGAAAAGTGATAAGCATGGTTAAAAAAGTTTTTCTGCTATGTGTCAAGCAAGAGGAAAAATAGTTATGTCAAGTTGACACTACTGGATGGTAATGGTAGCAGAGTAACCATAGTAAATCATAGAGTGGAAGTATTAATGAACACTATATCAGTGTATATCACAGTGGTATGAACGATGCTGTGCAACATGTAGAAGGGAGGTGAGGATTAGGAGAATTAAAGGTACAAGAATCAGAGGTATATCAAGTGTTGCTTGAGTTAGATGTTAATAAGGCTGTGAGAATAGATGAAATATTACCATGTATTTTTAAAGAATATGCAATACAGTTAGCCATGCCCTTGACTTGGTTATTTAATGAAAGTCTTGCAGCAGGTATTGTTCCAAAGGAGGAGAAAGAAGGCAAAATAATAAGTTTCAAATTATAGACTGGTGTGTGTGTGTGTATCTGCAGTTATGATCAAAGTGTTGAAAAAATTGGGTAGAAAGAGAATACGGGATTGCGTTGATGGACATAAGATTCTCTAGGATGGTCATCAGGACAATGCACCTCCCCACAAAGGTGTTTTGGCAATGGGAAAATTTATGCGACTATGAATTGTTGGAACATCTACCCTGTTCCCCAGATTTGGCTCCCTCTGACTTCTATCTCTTCCCAAAACAAAAACTCTTCTTTGCTGGTCAACGTTTTTCTTCGAATCACGAGGTGATTACAGCTGTTGAGGGATATTTTGCAGATCTTACTGAGAACCACTACAGGGACGTGATAATGGCACTGGAATAAATGTATTAGGCTTAACGAAGATTATGTTGAAAAATAAAAATAATTTTGAAATTATAAATTTGTTTTTTTGTTATTATGCTGAGAACTTTTCAGACCACCCTCATACCTCTATTAGAAATCTTTGAAATTGAAAAAGCGTTGAAAATTTATTTATCACTAGGTTAGACTATAATAGATTTAGTTTAATCCTTTATCCCAGTGAGAGCAAACAAAGTTTGCACCTGAAAATATCTTCAGGACTAAATATAGTGTTGTACTATCTTATCCAGTAAGTAGTGCAACACCAAGGCAACTCGTGGCAAAGGTGGAGCAAGCTACCCAGAGTAATTTTTAAAAAAGGTGATAAACCTTTTGGCAACTCCCATAGGCACAGATGACTTGCTACTGCTTCTGCCTGGTATCTCCAGCTCTGGGCCTGGCTCCCACTGAAGAGACCTCAATAAAGGTCGAAACTAGTCTGGGTAGATGGCCAATCCCTTTAATGCATAACAGTATACATATCCACATAGGAAATGTGTTTTGCATTATGGGAGATACTGGGTTAGAAGTGCCTGGTAGCTTGCTCCACCGTTGCCACGAGTTGCCTTGGTGTTGCACTACTTACTGGATAAGATAGTACAACACTATATTTAGTCCTGAAGATATTTTCAGGTGCAAACTTTGTTTGCTCTCACTGGGATAAAGGATTAAACTAAATCTATTATAGTCTAACCTAGTGATAAATAAATTTTCAACATCTTTCTCTAAATCCAGAGTAATTTTTAAAAAAGGTGATAAACCTTTTGGCAACTCCCATAGGCACAGATGACTTGCTACTGCTTCTGCCTGGTATCTCCAGCTCTGGGCCTGGCTCCCACTGAAGAGACCTCAATAAAGGTCGAAACTAGTCTGGGTAGATGGCCAATCCCTTTAATGCATAACAGTATACATATCCACATAGGAAATGTGTTTTGCATTATGGGAGATACTGGGTTAGAAGTGCCTGGTAGCTTGCTCCACCTTTGCCACGAGTTGCCTTGGTGTTGCACTACTTACTGGATAAGATAGTACAACACTATATTTAGTCCTGAAGATATTTTCAGGTGCAAACTTTGTTTGCTCTCACTGGGATAAAGGATTAAACTAAATCTATTAAATTGAAAAAGCATTAGAACAAATGAAAAACAACAGAGCTGCTGGGGAGGATGATTTAATAATATAGATGATTAAACAAGGTGGGGATATTCTAACACAAAACTGAAAATTCTCTTCAATAGGTGGAATAATGCAAACTTTATATAGTATTTTTATAATAAAAACGGAAGTCAATTAAAACTAGAAAACTATAGACCTATTAGTTTGTTATTCCACGTTTATAAGTTTTTCACCACAATTATAACCAATAAATTAGAAAAAAGGCTTGATTCAATACAACCCTCTGAACAAGCTGGTTTCAGAAAGAACTTCAATATAATAGATCATATTCAATCAATAAGCCTGCTTATTGAAAAATGCAATGAATACCACCTTCCTCTTCACATGACCTTCATAGATTTTAAACCAGCTCTTTTGATTGCATAAAAACATCATCAATAATAAAAGCTCTAAAAGATTATGGCAGTGAAAAACAATTTATTAACATAATCAAATATTATTTAAATCAATATTATTACATAGCTGAAGTTAAGCCTTTTGGCTCTTTATTTCAGTAAATAAAATATATTTATGGAAATGCTGCTTCAAATATCATTCTCAATGAAATGAGCAAACAATTTCACATAAATCAAGGAATAAGGCATGGAGACATCATTTCTCCCAAATTCTTCACATTAACGCTGGAACATATGATGTGTAATTTAGAAAGGTCCAATAGAGGAGTCATTATTATTATTATTACGGGCAATCCCAAGGAGTCCTCACACTCATCAAGGAAGGTCCTAAACATCATGTCAAGTATAGGAAATGCGAGTCACGTTGGGAGCAAAAGAATAAAGTGATTGCTATTATCGATATAAGGCAAGATTGTTGAAGTCTTGTGAAGAATGAAGCAGAAGCAGTTTGAAGAAAGTTCAAAGAAATAATGTGGAGGATCAGATGCCAGTGCAGAAAGAAATTGCATGCTTATGCAGACTCCTTCATAGGACAAAACGTGAGCTCAAGTAACCGGAGAAATGTTGGCATGTGGTACAGAAGGACAGAGAATGAAAGAAAAAGTGCATGGTAAAAGTATAAAAGTGTGAGAAACTGATAAAAAAGAGATAGCATTGTATGGGGAATTCCATGATAAAAGTTACACTTAACGAGAAAGTGACAAAAGCAAGTTTTCTAGGTGTAAAGATAAAGGATGTTAGTTAAGTGTTTTAAGCTTGCAGAAGAAAGAAGTGAACGAGTTAACTGTTTTGGCAAGCACAAATGATTTTAAAAGTGAGAAATATGCAATGAGAGAAGATACAAAAGAGTTATTATTATTACTGGACACCTCCAGGGAGTCCAAAGACTCATTGAGGGAGGGCATCTACTCTACAACTCCTTATTCATGACTTATTTTTCACGGTATTAACAACACCACAAACACTTTTAACAACAAAGATGTTTTATTAACGCTTATATTTCGCTGATTTTCAACTCAGCATCATCAGAGCACAACACACATGTAAACGCGACAGTGAGTGAGTGAAACAATATAATTGCAAAAGATCTAAAGTCCTATTTTTGGCACCCTCTAACGAGAAAAAAAAAAAAAAACCAGCAGTTATCCAGGAGTTTTTCTTAGGATAACCGTCAACCAAATTTTTGGCAAATTAATGCAACCATATTTGTTAAGGTTGGGAAAATTCTTCAAAGCAATTGCTGACTCAAAAAATAATCTTTCAGATCTATAATGACTCCTAAATAGCACATTCGTTTTCCTCCATCTAATCCTGTGTGAAGGAGTGTCCAAAGCGTGGTCTGCCAGTCCCGACTTGCCATAGTAATAGTAACGAATGTATCTTTCATGTTCTTCCAGGCGGATGTTCACTGATCTTCCTGTTTGCCCATAACAGGCCAAATCACAGTCACACGGAACTTCATACACTCCTGGGTGTGCTAAAGGGTGAAGTTTATCCTTAGGCGAGCGGATCAGAGTTGCCAGCTTGACATGAGGTTTGAAAGTGGTGCGAAGGCCATGTTTCAACAATACTTTGGCTATCTTTTCCGATGTACCTCTGATATAGGGAATAAAAATGGTCATGTTGCATTCTTGTGTATTAGGGGAGGGCAGAGTAATGGGCCTATGTAGTATTTTATCTATTTTGTAGGGATTGTAGCCGTTGGCTAAGAACGTATGGCGCAGGTATTGGAGTTCAGTGGTCAGAGCTGTATCATTAGAACAATTGGCTCTGGCTCTGTGTGTAAGTGTTTTTAAAATGCCGTACTGTTGGACTGGATGATGATGTGATTGTTTATGTAGGTATCTTCCTGTGTATGTGTAGGCTTTCTGTAAATAGAAAAATATAGTGAACCATCTGAAAGGTGGGTGACTAATGTGTCAAGAAATGGTAAACAGTTATTTGATTCTTTTTCTACTGTGAAGTGAATTTTGGGGTGTTGGCTGTTTAGTAGGTGACAAAAGCATCCAAAGTGTCTTGTCCATGGGACCAGATGGCAAACACATCATATACATGGCGTAACCACACTTGTGGCTTGTATGTAGCTGTGGTAAGTACTTTGTTTTCAAAGTGTTCCATGTAAAAATTTGCTAACGGGGAGAGAGGGGGGGGGGGGGAACCCATAGCAGTACCATTAATCTGTTTGTAGAATTCCCCCCCCCCCCATGTAAAGTAACCTGCATTCATGGTAAATTGAAATAATTCAAAAATATCTGGGGGAAATTTAGACTTCATTAAATCAAGAGTGTCTATAAGTGGTACATTGGTAAATAAGGAGGTGACAACGAAACTGACCATTATGTCTGAATGTTTTAGGATTAGATTTTTAACCAGTGTTTTGAAATGGATTGAATTTTTTACAAAAGTAGAGGAGTTGCCAGTAAGGGGGTAAGCGACTTGGCTAAATGCCGGGCCAGTTTATATGTGGGATTATCTATGCTATCAACTATAGGGCATAGGGGAATATTAGTTTTGTGGATTTTTGGTAATCCATACATACGAGGTGGTTTAACATGAATTGATTTTATTTTCCTGATGATTTCTTTGGGCCATGATGTCACTTTTTCCAGTAATTTTCAGACTTTTTTCTTTTGAGACATCGTAGGGTCTCGATGTATAATTTGATATGTGGAACTGTCACATATGAGATCTTGCATTTTTCTGTTATACTCTTCTTTATTCATGATAACTGTTGCATTTCCTTTATCGGCTTTTGTAATAATAATATTTTTATTATTATATAACTTTTTTAGGGCAGTTATTTGCTTACGTGGCATATTGCTTTTTGGAGTCTTAGCATTGTTTATAATACTTGCTATATCTAGTCGCACATTGTTGGCCATTGCTGGCGGAAGATCGTGGATACCCCATTCTACTTTCATCATAATTTCTAGTTTAGGAATTTGTTTGGGCGTGACGGCAAAGTTATGTCCTAGACTGAGAGCGTTCTTGGCTTCTTCAGTGAGTGTTTCTGACGATAGGTTTACGACCACGTGGTTTCGTCGAAGTTGCGGTCGGGACTTCGTATGTTGGCGCTGTTGTAGGAGTTCAAATTTCTTTAGGTGTTTGCTTTTTACTTTTGTGAATTCTTTTTTTGCTGCAACTTCGGAGATATGTTGTAGGACAGTCCATATTTCAGGATTTAACACGTTTATTAGTTCTTGTTGTAGAGCTGTGATAGAGCTGTTTAGCTTACTAAGCTCTATGCGAGTAGCGGCAATTTGTTCTCAAAGAAGCGCTAAACTCGCTCTTCGATAAATACGATGTGCCTTTGCCGATTGCAACTTTTCTTTGAATTTCAGAAAAGATGGAATTATATCGCTGTTGCGGCATCGTTTAAGGAAGGCTAACCTGTTCAATTTTCTGGACAATTTCAGTTTCAACTTACCAAACCGTCGTGCTTTGTAAACAATATCTTCTCCATGCAGAATATTCAATCTAACAGATAAGCTTAGGTGTTGATGGTTATTCATGACTTATTTTTCACGGTATTAACAACACCACAAACACTTTTAACAACAAAGATGTTTTATTAACACTTATATTTCGCTGATTTTCAACTCAGCATCATCAGAGCACAACCGTGGCAGATCACTGTCGCATTTACATGTGTGTTGTGCTCTGATGATGCTGAGTTGAAAATCAGCGAAATATAAGCGTTAATAAAACATCTTTGTTGTTAAAAGTGTTTGTGGTGTTGTTAATACCGTGAAAAATAAGTCATGAATAACCATCAACACCTAAGCTTATCTGTTAGATTCTACAACTCCTTGTCTCACTACTCCACCAACCTTCACCATCTACCACCAACGGCATCTATCGCCGACTACCACCACTAGTACTTTCACAGATCACAAATATCCATGCCCAAGGCGGGATTCGAACCTACAGCCTTTTGGCTGGAGAGCGGATATGCTAACCACTCGCCAACCAGGCTGGCGAAGAAGCAAAAGTGAAGAGTAAAAAAGATTAAAGTAAAATTTTAAAAGTAAAGATTAAAGAAAAAAGATAAAGTAAAAGATTGTGAGTTTGCTGCCTCAGTATAACAGGACAGAACTAAGAAGGGCCGTGATTGTCAATGAGAAGATTGTGCAGGAGGAATGGTATGCAGTTTATAGATGTCATCATCATCATCGATTTTCTGATATGTATCCCCCCAAGTGGTGTTCAGGTTATTATGACAGTCACGTTATTATTAATCTCCTATCAACAGTTTTCCTCCAAATCATTCTATTACTTGTGAGCACTCTAATATCGTCATATTTAATATTTTGTGCTTCTAAGGCACTTCTGACCAAATCAATCCACCTAGACCTTGGTCTTCTTCTAGGTCTCTTTCCTCATCTTGGCATCAAACACCTGTTTTGCTAACCCTTCTTCATCCATTCTATTTAAGTGGCCTTAGGTGAGCTCAGCTGACACATTCTTGAATGCTAATAATGTCAAGTTCCTTTCTAATATCGTCATTTTTAATATGATTCTGCCATTGATGCCATTGGTTCACAACACTAATTTTTCTCAGAACCCTCATTTCTGTGGTCTCTAGTCTTTGATCAAGTGCTTTATTTCTAACCCAACTCTCAGATTCATAGCTTAAAACTGGTTCAACTATTTCAACTAAATAGTTGAAATATTTTATTTGTTCTACAGGATCAAATTTTTATTGCTTATTTTCATGACAAATTTGTTACAGCTGTTATTCAATTTAGTTAGTGAATCCTGGAGAGTACAACATCATCTGCAAAATCAAAGAGATAAGTTTGACAACTTCAATTCAGTTATCAGGCTTGATGCCATTTTTTTCATAATGTGATCCATATAGAGGATGAATAAGAGTGGTGATAATGTGCATCCTTGTCTTACCCCTCATTTTACATCAAACCATCTTCCTATATTTCCTTCAATTCTGACTGCGGACTTAAATATAGACTATGGATTGCTCCGTAAATGTTCCATTCACCTCTTATAATTATAGAGTTTTGAAAAGCTTTTCTCTGGGCACCTTGTTGTATGCCTTTTCCAGATCTACAAAACTTAAGTACAGATCCTTGTCATATTCCCACGAACTGTCATTCTATTTGTCTTAAAGTGAAAATCTGATCTTCACAACTTCTATTTGGCCAGAACCCCAATTGTTCTTCTCCAAGTTTCTCTTTCACAATCTTTCTCAACCTCTTTTCAAGTATCCTTGCATAAATCTTACCTGGAACACTCAATAGAGAAATTCCTCTGTAATTTTTGCATTCAGTTTTATTCCCTTTCATATAGATTGGTACTATGAGAACTATTCCGGTCATTGGGAATTTGGCCTTCTGACCAGGTCCTCTGAATTATGCAGTGTAGCCACTGCAAAATTTTTATACCTCTATACTTAAGCATTTCTGGTCGAGTATCATCTACTCCAGCTGCCTTTCCACATTTCAAGTTTTTGACGTCTTTTTCTAACTCTAGTATTGATATGTACTCCTCTTGCTTTCCTTTTGAAAATTTTCTTGTATGGTTGTGTCACTGCTTGGTTCATTTAATGGTCTTTCAGAGTAATTACTCTACTCCTCCATCTAGGATAACCTTATCTTCAGTTTTTATGTCACCTTTATCATCTTTGATTCCTTTTACAGTACTCTTTCCTCGATTTCTAAGCTTCTTCAATAACCTCCAGAACATTTTGCCACTTTCCTGATATTTATTTTCTATACTCTTACCAATCTTCCCATGACTTTTGTTTTGCTATGTTTTACACACAGCTTAGCTCTCTTATATTTCTCTCTGCATTCTTTTAAGGAATCTGCTGACTTATTTGCTAGGAACGTTTGGTATGCTTTCTTCTTTTCCAGGACTGCTTCTTTAACACGTTCGCTGCCACGCTACTTCGGCATGGTCTGCTCCCCTACGCCGAGCAATTTCACTTCTTCAAGGTCAGTACGATAATCTTGTTACCGGAGGTAAGCGTCCTAAGAGTATACTCGTAGTTGGCTTGTACAGAGCATATACGGTCTATGAGAATACACAGTTTTGATGCTAGCCCCACAAGCCAAGCATTTTCACTTCTTCAAGGTCACTACAATAATCTCGTTCCTGGCGGTAAGCGTCATACGAGTATACTCGTAGCTGGCTTGTGAATCAGGTTTACCCACTACGAGTATACTCGTAGTTGGCAGCGAACGTGTTAACTTCTTGTCTCTACCATGGTGTTCTTATTTTTCTATCCTTGCAGACAACTTCACCACATATCTCCCTAGCTGAATCAATCAATGCCTTCTTCAGAGTTTGCCGTGGAGACTGCACGGTTTGGTTCTTGTTTTCAATTTGTTTCATTTTTTTCTTCAATAATGTGTGCATAGTTGAGTCTACAATTTACCTATAAAAACTACTCAACTTTAATTATTTTTAAAACTTACTTACATACTATTGTTTTCAATGTTATATCCATTTTTATCCTGCTTAGAACTAAGTAATGGTGACTTTCAATTTCGAATCCTCTGTACACTCTTGCATCCTGAACCAGCTTTA
This sequence comes from Typopeltis vanoorti, assembly GCF_054136105.1. Taxonomy (NCBI): domain Eukaryota; kingdom Metazoa; phylum Arthropoda; class Arachnida; order Uropygi; family Thelyphonidae; genus Typopeltis; species Typopeltis vanoorti. The sequence goes on from NC_143568.1 coordinate 112,506,530, forward strand.
TGATATCATTATCAACAATGAGGCTTTTCATATTTCTTGTGTCTTCTCTCCAAGTGAACTTGTGCACATCTTTATGTTGAAACATTGTGTTAGTAATGACTACTCCTTGTCTTGAGCAGAAGTCCATCAAATACCTACCATTATTATTAGCTTTGCCCTTTTTTCCTATATGCCCAGTGGGATTCATTTCCTACTCTGCTGTTCAGAGCTCCAAACAAGGACAACTTTTTCCAATTTCTTTATGTCAGCTGCCTGTTCTAATGACACTAAAAATTTCTCCATTTCTTCCTCAGAAGAACCTTCTGTGGGACTCTAGGCACAAATAAGTTTCGTTGTCCATGTCTCCATTTTAAAGTTAGCACACATAACTCTACTTAAAAAGAACTTCCAATCAAGATCTTCATGTTTGGTGTTGAATGCTGTAGCTATCCTTCCTTTCCATCATCATTATTGCCTGAAAATAACATCCTATACTTATTATTTATTAGGATCTCATCTGTTTGTCTCAGTAATGCCAATTATATCCACATGCTACTTTTCCAGTTCTTCTGCAAGTTCAATTTCCTTTCCATTAATACTCCTTATACTGATAGTTTCCATCTTCAGTTCTTCTGATGTTGGGTTTATTCTTCTTCTACGAGGGTGGTCTGAAAAGTTCTTGGCCTAACAATGAAAAAATGTATTTATAATTTCAAAATTATTTTATTTTTCAACATAATCTTCCTTAAGACTGATATATCTGTTCCAGCAATGCTCTAGTGCCATTATCCCGTCTCTGCAGTGGTTCTCAGTAAGATCTAAGATCTGAAAAATACCCCTCAACAGCTGCAATCACCTCTTGATTCGAAGAAAAATGCTGACCAGCGAGGAAGAGTTTTTGTTTTGGGAAGAGATAGAAGTCAGAGGGAGCCAAATCTGGGGAACAGGGTGGATGTTCCAACAATTCATTGTGCAGATCCCTTAATTTTACCATTGCCAAAACACCTTTGTGGGCAGGTGCATTGTCCTGATGAAAGATGATTTTTTTCTTCTGCAAACCGAGTCTTTTCTCACGAATTTTTTCATCTCATCTGGTTAAAAGATCTAAATAATATTCCTCGGTTATTGTTTTATTATTTACCCTTTTCAAGATAATTGATAAACAAAATGCCTTTAGTATCCTAAAACACCGATGCCATGACCTTTCCTGCTGATGGAACCGACTTTGTCTTCTTTATCGCTGAACAACCGGCTTCTGTCCACTGTTCTGGCAGCTGTTTGGATTCTGGTGTGTAATGGTGACTCCAAGTCTTATCCATAGTAATAAATGAACGCACAAAATCAGTTTTATTCTTGTTAAAACACTGCAAACACTGTTCAGAGATTTTCATGCAAGTATGTTTTTGATCTGCTGTGAGCAAGTGCAGTACTCATCTTGCACAAAGCTTTTTCATTTGCAATTCTTCATGCAAAATATATCCTACACGTTATTTTGAAATGCCTGTAGTCTCAGCAATTTCATGCATTTGGACTAGCCGGTCATCAAATACCATATCGTGTGCTTGATCAATGATTTCTGGTGTTGTTACACTTTTTGGACGTCCTTCACGTGGATCATCTTCAAGGCTGGTATGGTCACGTTTAAAGTCGGCATCCCATTTCTCAATTGTTGAAAACAAAGGAGAAGAGTGCTTATAAACTTTTATGAACTTCGAATGAATTTCTTTTGCTGTTAAATCTTCTTTTATAAAGAATTTTATCCATTTCAAGGCATACAGAAAACACTTTTGCTTCAGACAGCTGTATAAAACAAACTACTTGATAATGAAGAATGACTTGCAATTTCACATAGATGCTTATGACAGATGTACCAACTTAGAAAAAAAAATCGTGCCGATAGTGTTGCCATCTATGATCAAGGCTGAGAACTTTTCAGACCAATCTAGTAGATGTTGAGCTGGAGCTTGTTCGAGTATCTGACTTTTCACTGTTCGCCCTGGTTCTCTGAAGAAAACAGTGGAGGCCTTGTTTAACCAGGAAATGAACTAGCCAGCATAAAATCTCATCATATGTATTTGTGATTTAAGGTCAATAGAGAGTACAATTTGGTCAGTTCCAAATTGTGCCCATCCTCATTTGTTCAGTACCCAGTAGATATCTATTAACAGGGTACACCTCCTGAAGGTGAGAACTGGACATTAGGTCAGAAGTCCCAGTCGTTTCTTGCATTCCTGAAAGGTGATATGGAGGTCTCCTCCTGGTCATTTGGCTTTGATCCTTAAGTAGCCTGTATTAATAGATTTCTAATGGTTTTTTTTTGTGTACAGAACAAATTTGATGGATGAAATGACTTGTATATGTCTGATGGACTGGACTTAAATGGTTTTGGAGTTAGGTGCTAGGAGAAAGTGTTGTTCAGTGAGAGGATGGAAGTGCAAAATCAGGAAAACTAGAGATATTAAGGAGGGGGGGGGAGTGCAATCATATGTGTCTATTAATTCTTGGGACAAATGAGTGTGAGCACAGGAATGACTGTGTGGAAATAGCCACCCCCTCGGATTGAGAAGTATAAGTGCAAGAATGATTGTGAAGAGCTTGGTGCAGTTTCCCAGGTATTGAGTCTGAATTGGAGGGAATGTCATTATGTAAGGGTAACTGTGGGCTCAAGGGGATGTTGAAATGCATGTACACAAATGCCTGAAGTATCAGAAATAAAAAACGGGTTTTTGGCATTGGTCTGCTCAACTTGGCCAAAAATAATTGGCATCAGCAAGACCTGGTTTTCAGCGAATGATGTAGTTACAGGGATAGAACATAATGGATATTGTACTTTCAGAGAAGATACAGGAAATAAGGCAGGAGGAGGGATATTATTAATGATAGCTGAAGAACTTTAACCAACAAAAACATAATTTAAGGAAGATCGTAAATCTAATGGAAATGATTTATTTGAGGCTGCCAGTAGGATAAAATATATTGTTGGTTGCTGCTATAGACTTGGAGATCCAAGATGCAGACAACATAAATCAGCAGATTAGAACAATGAGTGCAGATCGAGCAATTATCATGGGTAGGGATCCCAGACGTCCCGTAAAATACGGGATCGTCCCGTTTTTGGCTAATGTGTCCCATTTCATTTTTCAGAAATGGGACGCATTCTTTCTTCAGAATTCATTCTTCAGAAAAGTATTGCAAGAGTGAGCAAGACTGATTGATATTGTCAGATGAGAAGAGCATTACTGCATTAACAATCTGTTATGTATCTATAATAGTAAGTAAAAAAACCACTTGAAGGCAACTTAAAGTGGCTTAATGAAAATATGCAGCCTAACAATTGGATTTACTATTTGTTTACTTATACTTAGTATAGTATGTGCATAGTAAACCTTATTACGCACATACTTGGAAAGTTAGAATTATTTTGTAAGACTGGCATATGTGATGGATGCGCATACTAAACTTTCACCCTCAGTCATAAGTGTCCTGTATTTTTTTTCAATGTATCTGGGATCCCTAATCATGGGAGACTTCAACTATGGTGATATAGACTAGAAGGAAGAAAGGGCACATTATTATTATTATTATTATTACGGGCGACTTCAAGGAGTCCTTAGACTCATCGAGGGAGGCCCTAAATATCATGTCCATCACAACTATTTGACATTCACACCTTGCCTTGAACTCATTCACTGTCATAGCACCCACAACAGACTCTGGCAGCTTATTCCACTCATTCGCCACTCTAAAAGTAAAAAACCTAGCTCTAACACCCTTACTAACTGCACTCATGCCCAGCTTCCATGGATGTCCCCTAGTCCTCCACCACCAGTCCTGTTCTCAAAAATATCCTCTGAATTAATCCTATAGAAACCCTTCAGCAATTTGAATGTCTCAATTATATCTCCCCTTTTCTGCCTATCAACCAATTTTTGCAACCTACAAATCTTCAACCTGTTCTCATAAGGTTCATTCCATAGACCTGTTATCATCTTGGTCACTCACCTCTGGATCCTCTCAACCTCCTCCCCATCAAGAAGAAACCTAAGTGACCAAATCTGGGCACATGGCAAAATGGAAATGGAATTTATATAGTTACTAAGGGATAACTAACTAAAAGAGCATGTGATGCAATGGGCCAGGAGTTTATGAGTTGGATCTAGTAATATGATCTATCTTTAAATGCAGTAGCAGCTGTACCTCTGTTAGGGGAACGTGACCATGCAGTCCTGTCCTGGGAGGTTGCTCAACATGGGAAATTCAGTCAAGAAAGAGTTTATGAGGAACTACAAATTGCTGTATCATAAGAAACTACATGGAACGAACATAGTTGGTGAATCAGAAGAAGTCAAGGATTGTTTGAGCATCAGAGTACATATCCAGAGTCAGGAGAATAAACCAAGTAGGGATTAAGTGGATGACTAGCAATATAAAGTAGGAGCTGCAAAAATAAGAAAGCATTGTGGAAGGAATAAAAACAAGGCAATCAGCATGCCCATGAGTAGTATAAAGCACATGCAAGAATGCTATTAATATGGTAAAGAAGGCTAAATCAGATTACCAGAGAAAATTAGCTAAGGAAGCCAAAGTAAATCCAAAAGAGATTTTTTGGTATGTAGCAAGTAAGAGAAAGAATGATTATGGAAAGATAACTTTATTCAGTGCTGATGGCAGGAAAGTGATAGAAGCAGAAGAAATAGTCAGTAACTTTGCAGTTACTGATGTGTGAGCACTGAGATAGATGAACTGGAGGTATTCAGTATATTAAAAAATATCAACGTGAATACAGCAGTAGGCCTGGAGGGTATGTCAGCTTGTGTCTTATGAGAATGTGCAGGTGAACTGCCAGTGCCTCTGATGAAGTTGTTTAATCTAAATCTCAGCTCTTGCAGGTTTCAAGGGAGTGGAAAGAGGGTAGAATAGTTCACCATTACATAAAGCAGCTCCAAGTCAGAAGTAGCAAATTACAGACCAATTAGTATCTGGAATGATGACTTAAAGTATTGGAATAGTGTTAAAAGTAAAATGCAACATTTGGTGGAGACGAATGCAATACTCTATAGAAGGTAACATGACTTTGTAAATTGTAGGTTTCCCTCAGTAATTTATTCATATTTTACAATAAGGTGACAACAGAATTGGATAAAGGAAATGGCTACACCTTGATAGTGCTCATCCATTCATTTTTTTGGAATGGTTACAGATGGAAGGAAAACCATCTGTAAGCAAGAATGTTTATTCATGTAATCATTCATGGAATGCAATACTCTATAGAAGGTAACATGACTTTGTAAATTGTAGGTTTCCCTCAGTAATTTATTCATATTTTACAATAAGGTGACAACAGAATTGGATAAAGGAAATGGCTACACCTTGATAGTGCTCATCCATTCATTTTTTTGGAATGGTTACAGATGGAAGGAAAACCATCTGTAAGCAAGAATGTTTATTCATGTAATCAAAAATTATATTACCTTGATGTCATTCCCCCCCCCCCCCCACTAGAGGTCATGCCAGTGAGTAGTGTGATCAAATCATTGTTTCTCTAGCTTACGTTTTAAATGTAACGCAGCTTGTCTTGTATATTTATGTATGCTCCAGATGATGATCTTGATATGAAGATCGAAACATTGGGATAATAAAAAGTTATTTTAACACGGTTGTAGAATCCATAATTTCAAAAATGAATGCTGATCACTGTGTAACACTAAAAGAAAGGACTTGATAGTGCTCTTTGCAAAGGCATTGGACAGAATACCACATGGAAAACTGTTGCATTTGAATGGTTTTAATTTTTGTTTTAATGTTTTTTTTTTATTATTTGACACTTCCAGGGAGTCCAAGGACTCATCGAGGGAGCGTATCTGCCCTACAACTCTATCTCCACCAACTGACCACAACTACACCAACACCATCTACTGCTGACTACTAGTATTTCCACAGACAATCACAAACATCCATGCCCATGGTGGGATTCGAACCCACAGCCTTTTGGCTGGATAGCGGATATGCTAATCACTTGTCCAAACAGGCCATTTTTGAATGGTATTATTCAAAACTATTGCATTTGAATGGTTTTGGTGTGAATCATTTGAAGAGAATGCTACTGGAAGGAAGAGAAAAGAGTGCAAAGAACAAATCTCACCAAGTAAGAAGTGATGTGTAAGAGTAGGAAAGTAAGGAAGGAGAGACTGAAGTGGTGCCTTATGAATGAAGTAGTAGGTGGCATGAGTGTAGAGAATGAGAGAACAAGTGTGCAAGACAAACAGGGAAACGGGTAGATTCAGGGTAGACAGGGGAACACAGCCAAAGAAAGGTTAATCTCCAGGAGAATGTGAATGTGTGTGTGTAAACAAAAAGGGAAGTGAGATGACCTGGAATGTAGGGAAAACAGATTTGAAGAAGGTTCTGGGATGAGTAAGGAGAAAAAGAAATGGCACAAGGAAAGTATGGAGAAGTCACATCTAACAATAATAAGTGGTGAATAAGTGATACCAATGAAACTTATTATGTCCGTGCGGTTAGCCGAGTGTTACGCATTCTGCAACCATAGGCCTGGGAAAGGAGTGTCCTGCGTTCAATTCTCATTGCTGACGTGAAGAGCTAAGTATCTTTCTCAGACATAGCCAAGTTAGCTGGTCTTGGGTGTGGACTGCAGTTTTTCTCCCCAGTTTACCTGCGGTTTTTCCTCCCGCAAAGGAGGCAAACCGGTCTTAAGAACACAATTCTTCACAGACAATTACACATGGTTGAGCGTGGAGGTAACGACCCCGCCTCATAGTGAGTTATGAAACCCAAAAATGGAAGGCCAAGGCCCTACATGGGGCTGTAGTGCCAAAGAAAAAGAATGAAACTTATTATAGCTCCAGGAATGAGTTGTTATGTTTGTATATGAATGCTAGAAGTATCAGAAACAAGGGAAAAGAAATTGTTACATTGATTGAGTTTGTTCACCCAAAAATTGATGGAATAAGTGAGACATGGTTGGATGAGGATGACATCCTGACAGGAATAGAGATGGAAGGGTATGATGTATTTTGTAAGAAAGGGTAAAAAGGGAGATGAAGTGCAATTGATGACAGAAAAAGTGGTAATGCAAATAGTGGTAATGGTTTTGAGGCAGTATGGTGCGAGATAGAGGTGAATAGAATGAAATACTTTGTTGGATGTTGCTATAGACCTGGTAATGCGAAAGCTAGTGACCAGGAAATGTATAAACAAATGGGAAAAGAGTGATCATTATGGGTGATTTTAATTATGACAATGTAGATTGGGATGATCATATGGCAACTGGAAATAAAGAAAATGAGTTTCTTGGTATAGGTATTATTTCTGGGAAAACTCCCATGTTACTCCTCTTAAAAACTATTATTTTTACAGCTATTTTGTCTGCTTTTGTTTAGGAGTGCCCCCTTTTTTTTTATGTCATTGGCTTTTTACTTAAGAATTCTTAGGGCATTGCTGATGTATTTTAAAGACAAATATATGTAGCATACCTTTTCTTAAATGTTGTTGCCTGTCTTCTTTCTGCAGTGTGCATACTTTTACTTTTATGGTGTAGAAAGGGGAGTGAGAGGGATGGGGGCTTAGGCAATGTGGGAAATTTAAAGACGACATTGCCTAAGCCCTGCCTCCACTCCCCCTCTCAACACCAAACCCTCTTCCTGGCCCCCTTTTCCCATAAACCCTTCCCCTAAGAAACAGTTTCTATTTTCAGCCCCCTTTTTCATCTTTTTCCTACCCTACAAAAAAAGCGTTCCGCCCACCCTTAAAAATAATATATGTATATATTATATAAACAAACCCAGGTTTTTCAGATTAATTCTCCCACATTGCCTAAGTCTCCCCCCCACCTACTCCCCTTTCAACATCATAACAGCAGAAGTATGCACACTGCAGAAAGAAGACGAGCAATAACATCTAAGAAAAGGTACATGCAAATTTTCTTCTATTATGCTACATATATTTTTCTCTAAAATACATCTGCAATGCCCTAAGAATTCTTGAGTACAAAGCCCATGACATAAAAAAAGGGGCACTCCTAAACAAAAGCAGGCAAAATAGCTGTAAAATAATGAGTTTCTTGGGGTTTTGAGGGGAATTACTTCAGGCAGTATATAACAGAGGGCACACAAGGATTGTGGGCCTTGGATTAGATCATCTCATCAGAGGATGTTATTATAAATGAGGTCAAATCTCCTTCCAGTTGGTGAGAGTGACCATTAAGTGATTACCTGGGTGGTTGCTAGCCATGTGAGGACTTCTGTGAGGAAAGGGCATATGTGAAACTACAAGGCTGGTGATTATGAGAGGCTCAGGAGACAGCTTGGAGCTGTAGCATGGAAAGATGAGTTGGGTGGAAAGGAGATCAATGCTGCTTGGGTAATATTCAAGAACAATCTAGTAGAAGCAATGTCTAAATGTTTTCCAAAGGTCAGAAGATTAAATAAGGTAGGTGTGAAATGGATGAATAAAGAGATTAAGCATAGATATATAGAGATAAATACAGAGGGAAAAAAAAGCATTATGGAGACAACATAAGAGGAGTGGTAATAATCAATTCCATAGAAAGCACAGACAAGGAGAGTGACTCAGTAAGCAAAAGTTCAGTAGGTGAGAAATTAACTAATATAGCTAAAAAAATAAAAATAAAATAAAAAAATTTAAAAAAAATCACCAAAAAAAAAAAAAAAAGCCAGCAAAAATAAGAATGATTATGGTAGGATGGCACTGATTGGAGAAAATGGTAAAAGGACAACTGCTGCAGAGTATATAGTTGACAAAGGTCTTTCATCCTTATGAATGTCGCATCATATGGACAGTTCGAGAGCAGTGATGAGGAGGACGAAAAACTAACAGTGAGTGAGGAATACTTTGGATTATAGATAGATCTCTAATTCAGAGTATTTTAGTAATAAGGTGTGACACCTTTTGACTACTTATATACAGAAATATGACTTCTTCATTACTTCCACCTTGGTATCACTTCTGGGTCTGGCTCCCACTGATGAGATCTCAATAAAGGTTGAAACCAGTTTGGATGTTGGCCCTTCCCATAATGCATAGTATTATACATGTCTGTAAAGATATGTGCATTGCATTATGGGATAGTAAGGCAATTGATGTGAAGTCATCAGCCTCTATATACAAGTAGCCCAGTCATGAAGTGACTTCATGTGTAAACTTTGTTAGCTTATACTTGGATAAAGGATGAAACCAAATATAATTTTTTGCATCTTTAATTTATAGCATAACCAAGTGAAAAAGCTTTCAACATCCGCCTTGACAATAGTTGATTAATATGATTCTTACATTGGGTCAAATTTCAAAGGAGTGGAAGGAAGGCAAGATTGTACCTCTTCATACAGGAAGAGGAAGAATTCAATCAAATTTAGACCAATCTGTGTGTTAGGTGTTGTGATTAAAGTGTTGAAAAGACTGGTGAGAATCAGAATCCAGTACTGGGTTGACAACTATTATCTTTGATGACAGCACAGATCTGCTGTAATCTATTTACTTCTTACAATAAGGTGACAGCAGCATTGGATATGTGAATGGATATGCAGCAGTATACTTACACTTTGCAAAGGCTTTTGATAGATTACCATATGATAACTTGATAGTCAAACTAGAGGGGACAGGGTTGAATATAAGAGTTATTGAGGGGCATCAACAAGTTGTGTTTGGGAGAGCAATATCCCAGAAGGGAAAGTCACTGGTGGTTTGCCTCAAGAGTCTGAGGATTTGAATAATGATATACAGCTGTTTGCAGATGATGCAAAGTTGGGATAAATTATGAGCTGATGTTGTGGACTTACAAAAAGACTTGAATAGGCTGAGTGAGTTGGCACGGGAGTGGGGATGCCAGCTCAATGTTGTGAAATGTAAGATTTTAAAATTTGGAAAAGAAAGATGAGATGTAGAATTTACTCTTGTCGGGGATATATTGTTAGAAGTGGAGAAAATAAGAGATCTTGGGATGATGGTAGATTGGTAGATAAGGATCTGAAATTTAGAGGTCGTATTGCCAAAATTGGGAGGAAAACAAAAAATTCTGGGAATGATACGGAGGATACTGACTTGTAGAAGAAGTAACGAGATTCTGGTTCCATTGTATAAGGCTCTGATTAGGCCACATATGGACTACTGTGCACATATTTGGTCACCTGGTTTTCAAAAGGATGAAGAGATGTTGGAGAGGGTCCACAGGCAAATTGACCAAAATAGTTTCTGATCTCTGGAATGTTGAATTATGAAGAAAGGTTGAGATCATGCAATTTGCAGAGTCTAATGGACAGGAGGATGATATCATGGAGATGTAGCAGTTAAAGAGGTTGTTATAGGATTACCACTGAGGAGGTTTTTCATAAAATGGTGGGAGATTGGGGGAAGAACAAGAGGTCATCCCTGGAAGCTGTATAAGAAGGGTGTGAGCAAGAGAGTGAACAGCAGGTTTTTTTGCATGGAGAGAGAGAGAGAGATGTGAATGACTGGAATACATTGCCTAAGAGCATGGTGTCTGCAGAGAATATGAATGCATTTAAGGCATGGTATGATGAGCTGTGCGTAACAAAACTGCCCTCCTAGATGAGTCTGACTCCACTGGGTCTTGGGATAAGCTGTAGAAAATAGGAAAATAGAAAGGCTGGTGGCATGGATAGGGGAATGGCTGATAGAGAAACATCAGAGGGTGGTGTATAGTGGAGTGGAATGAAGGCAACGAAGGTGACTAGTGGAGTGTCCCAGGGCTTGATTAGAACCACTGCTCTTAAATGTGTACATAGCAGAAGATTTGAGAGACAATATTCAGTTGTTCACTGATGATGCAAAACCGGGTAGGACAATAGTTGATAATTGTGATGTAGATATCTTACAGGATGATTTAAATTAATTTGAAAATCAATAAATATTGAAGGTATAGGTTGCAGAGTTTAGCTGATAGGCAGAGGAGAGGGGATAGGATAGAAAGTTATAAGTTGCTAATGGGATTCCATAAGATTAATGCAGCAGAAATTTTTCAATACATGGAGAGTAAGGGGTCACATTCGGAAGTTGTCTGAGATTGTGATTATTAGGGGTGTGTGCACTAGCTTCTTTACTAGGAGAGTGGTAAATGAATGGAATGGATTACCAGAGGTGACTGTTGGGGGAATCACAGCCACCTCTGGTAATCCATTCCACTTTTGGTGGGAGATTGGTGGGAGATTTATAAGGATATGTAGGATAGTTATTGTGTTAATGGACAGAGTAGGTCTCCTGCAATGAGTCTTTAGACTCCGTGGGGTATTCATACAGTGGTGTAACTGGGGGGGGTTCTGCCCTGGGTGCCACTTTTTTGGATTTTAAGAAATCCTGCTATACTGTCTGTAAAACAGCGACTGAGTATGAAATCGATGATTTTGCTAACAAAAAAGCAAGAAAAATAACATTTTAGAATGTTGGAATTAAAGTTTTACTTCAAAAATAAACATCGTGTTTTTAATTTATTTTCCTATACGTCCTTTTGACTTTTTGTAGTATTTTTGGTGTGTATTGAGAGGGGCGGCAAAAGCTCTAGTTACAACACTGTATTCATAGAAATAATAATAAATAAGTATGTTGAAACTGACCATGATATCTATAGCCTGAAAATTATTTTTGTCAGGAATTCTGATGAATGTTTCACTTGTTTTGACTCATCTGTTCCGAAGCAAAAACCAGTCAAGGTCAATCTTGCAACGAACAGATGAGTAGTCAAATATACCTGGACATTCATTCACTCGCAAAGAAACTTCAGTTCTCACCAAAGGACAATTTTGCAATAATGCTTAAAAAAATTCCATATTTAGATTTCCTGCACAACACTGAGAGGAACTTACCCACTCTAATGCTAATAAACTCTGACTAGAAGTCTCCTCAGTACTATTCACAGACAACCCCCCCCCCATATCTTAAACTTGTTTTCAGCTGAAGTCAAGGTCATAAAATCCTTGAGATGTAACAAGCAGCTCCCACATTTAAAAAAAAGCAAAGGACAAGCTGTGGTAATCATGGACACCACTGAGTACAACAGAAAAATTTCCCTGGTAAGTGGCTTGATCTATTACAAGATCAAATCACTTACCAGGGAATTGCTCAGAATTCTCACAATATCCAAATCAACAAACTGAATCCTCTACTCAACAAAGTAATTAGTTGGGATGAAGACACTGAAAACCCAGTTTGGAAGAACCCCACATTTCTATGACCTACCAAAAATAGGCAAAGGGGTGCAACAAGGATGTATTTTATCTCATAACTGTTTAACTTGTACAGCGAATACATTTTAAGAATGGCAGGGCTGGAGGAGTCTTCAGTTGGAATTAAAAGTGGTGGAAGAAATATTAATAATTTGAGGTATGCATATGATACCACCTTGCTAGCAGAATGCAAAGAAGATTTGGAGAAACTTATTATGAAAGTTAAAGAAGAAAGTGCTAAATATGGTCTTAAACTTAACCTCGAAAAGACAAAAGTTATGGCAACATGTGAACTTAATGATTTTAAAGTAGATGGGAAGAAAATGGAAGCAGTTAACAATTTTGTGCTCATAGGATCCCGAATTGATCAAGATGGTTATTGTAATGAAGAAGTTAGAAGAAGATTATTACTCGGGAAGAAAGCAATGACAAATTTAAGCAAGATCTTTAAAGATAAAGATATTAGCCTCGCAACAAAAATCAGAATCGTGAAAGCAATGGTATTCCCTGTGGTACTGTATGGATGTGAAAGTTGGACCCTGAGAAAGAGTGAAAGAAGGAAGATAGATGAATTTGAATTATGGGTTTGGAGACGCTTACTAAGAATACCATGGACTGCAAAGCAAACCAATAAATCAGTGATAGATAGAATGAAGCCAGATTGCTCGAAGCTATGATCATCAAGCAAAAATTGTTATACTTCTGACATATTATGCGAGCAAATGACAGTCTGGAGAAGATGATGCTTGCTAAAGTTGATGGGAGAAGAGGAAGACCAAGAATTAGATAGGTGGATGGCGTTAAAGATGCAACTGGAATGCGCTTGGAAATTCTGAAAGATAAGGCCAGGGACAGATCTGAATGGAGAATGTATGTTCATAGAATCACCAGGAGTTGAAAAACGACTCGATGGAACATAACAACAACAACCAAAAATACACCAAGACGAAATCTCACTGAAACCTATAGTCGCTCTCTACACAGATGCTCTCAACTATTGCCTAGCTAAATTCCTAGCTTGTGTTTCAAGTTCTCATACAGGCCACACACAAGCCTCTTTGAAAATGGTGGAGGGGATGCCCACTCACTGGCAAGGTGATAGCTGCTCTCTAAAGTGGAATATCATGGCATTTATTCACTGGATGCTATACTGTCAGCACAGCAAGTCTTGTGTCCTGTCCCCAGACCATGGGGTAGGATACTTACTGCAACACTGTTGACCCTTGTAGGCAAGCCCACAAGCCAATTTATCCTGGCTGAGCCACCCAGGACTGCTGGTGTTGCCAAAGTAGAGGCCAAATTGGTGCAAAATCTGGTTACCAGGATCCCCCTTTGTGGATGTCCACAGGTTGCACTGCACAACAGCAAGGCATCTGATCCAAGTGATAGTGGCCTGGAAGACAGAACAGTGAAAAAAGAAACAGAAGTAGACTGAAGAATATAGGAAGAAAAGCTAAGTAAAAGAATAAGAATGAAAATTGTCAGTACCATTATTGGGAAGTCCCCTCAACCATGAACAGGTGCTTCACGTGTAGCAGCCACTCTTGGGAATCACATTTTTTGATCCTCTTGTAATCCTAAACAACTGTCACATATGGAAACATGAGTGCATATATATGAAATTTAGCATTCTGAAATAATAAAACAATCTTGTGGTTGATTAAATTGGGAGCAAATAGAAAGTGAGCTTAGATTTCTTCTAAATATTGATAATTTTCACCAGGCAAGTAGCCTTTATGGACTGAAATTTAATATGAAATGTAGTATACAAGGAGTTCTGCCAACAGGGCCAAAGTAAAGCAATGAGTTGATATCAGAGCTTGATATTATGATATCAAACTGTTAACAAGCCTGGAGATGGGGGGCTATAAACCATGGATTCCCGAAGAATTCTGCAAATTCTGTATGAAATATTAGCTAACTTGACTTCAGATGAAAATATCTTAGAAAATGTTCTTATGTCCAAAGAATTCCAATGCAGTTCTTTCCAAATGGGGACATGTGTTGCATTTATTCACTGATGAAGCCCTAAATAGATTTCTTTTGAGAATGAATGATTATAGAAAGGTGATGGAACAGAGTTGAACACAGAAGAGAATGGAGTGGCACTGATTAATGAGCACTTTGTACTAGTATTCACTACTAGTTAGAGTGATGCCATGTGCAAAGCCTTGAGAGAAGAGGAATACCAGATGTACTATAAATATGCATGACACTACAACACACCAGACATGTATTAAGATGTTACAATTCACATTAATAAACCTGTTGGGCTATACCAGCACATATTTTTAGGGAATATTTGAAGTTGACTATTACTATGAAATGAACTTACTACAAGGAGATAATTTTAAGAATCATTTACTGTACTCAAAAACCAACCTAATTTAAATAAGTATGTTTATATTAAACTCCCCAAAATATGAGAATAGTAATTTTTAGGCATCATATGTTATAACCTGAGCTTCCTAGAAGTTTCGTTTTATTTGTGTTGCTTGTATGTTTGTTAAAATTTATTTTGTACCTTCTGTCTGCGACAGAAACAAAATACTGACAGTATTAAACTGTTTTAATTCATTCTTTGTGTTGTTTTCATTCTGTTACACACCTTGTTAAATCAGCTTGTGTCATTAAGAAAAAAAACACCATGAGTTCCATCCAACACTTAAGTCTGAAACAAGGTTAGTCTGGGTCTGTTGAGTAGCAATAATAGTATATACCAGAGTTTATAAAATTTAAAAACAATGCAGTTACTAAATACAGTGTAATTCAATTCCTAGATTTTCATTACTGGGGAGGAAAAAAACATGTAGGTATTATTACTTTTTTGCCATCTGCAAAAAGCTTCTTTAAAATGATAATGCAGCATGCAAAACATGTGCCAAGAAATGATAAATATATATGCCTTTCCAAATGAAATGCAATCAAACTAATAAAACAGAATTCATAAAATACTGACATCAAAACTACACTAAAAGTGGTAGCAGTGATGCTGCTGATGCCAACAATTCGAAAAGAATAAATGTTATGTGAATACTAGAAATCTATACTCAGTATGCTGTTAACACATAAGTGGTTATTAAAAAAAAAAAAAAATAAGCTAACCCCTTTTTATTCCCTTATAGGGAGTAATATTCCCTAATCCTGCCTACCCACCTAAGGTAAACCTGTTACATTTAGCTGCATTGATGGATCAAAGTTAGATAATCTGATTCTCTTATTCTAGAGAACATGAGTTTCTTTAAAGCCATTTCAGGCTTCAATAAAAAAAAAAATAAAAAATAAAAAAAAGAAGTAAACGTCTCACACCAGAGGGCAAAAATCATAAACAGTGGAATTATATTGCATTCACTGACGCAGTGCATTATAAATACATCCCTTTAATACAAGAAAACAAGATTAAGGAATTATATCTCATTCTTAGAATGTAGTAACCTTTGATACAAAAGAGATTATGAACACATGATAACTGCTAGACGTGTAGAAAATTTTGAAGAACTAATTAAGGAGAAACGGAAAATATAAAGGAATTAGTCCATTTCTGTTCTTCACAACTGTTATATGTATGTGTATCTAAGGAGAAACGTGAAATATAAAGGAATTAACCCCTTATGTTCTAATGTACATGTCCATCAACTTAATGCATTTGTTAATAATGGCTAAAAGGAAATGCTAACCTTTTTCTTGTGAATCTATGTCACCATTCTCTGATAACTTGTCTTCGGGTCTAGGGGAGCATTCACTATATTTTAGCCTGTCAATTTGCCTATAACGCATTTCAAGTGACTCATCGGCGGATTTCGTTTTTTCAATTCCAAAACAACTGTTGGATGTATCGGATTCTAGACACGGAGCACATTCTGAAAAATTCTCATGGCATGGACTTGTATCTTGTTCAGATTGATTAAGACCACTCAAAACATGATCGACACGATCGAAAAATTTCATGGGTTTTTTCGGCGAAGTATTGTTGAGCATGCATTTTTTCATTACACAATATTCTTTTTTTAATCGTTTTACTTTTTCTCTACACTGATAAGCCGTCCGATTGAATCCCATTTTTGACATTTGAACAGCAATATTTTCATAAACTGCAAAATTTCGTTTCGATCCATTTAACTCGGCCTGTATCCTTTCGTTACTCCATATATCGATTAAGACAGAGGTCTCATCATCCATCCATGTAAAACCTCTGTCAACCGACATCGTGGCAGACAACACAATTTAATAGCAGTATAATAGAAACTAGAATGCACACCATTAATATCCAAAAACATAAACAAACTTTACAATCAACAATAAACAATTTGAATTCAGGTAATGATCAACCGCAATAAACATTAACACAGACGACAACATAGTCGCCACCAACCGTTGAAAACAACGAAACATAATATATAATCTTTATTATCAAGAAAACATTCAGAGTTTTCTGATTTGATTATTTATTTATTTATATTTTTTTATGTTGAACAACAAAAACATATCTACGCGTTAATTCAATAATATTTTTAGAAAAAAAAATGTTTTGAGAATTCTATTATTATTATTATTATTATTATTACTATTATTATTATTAGACTTACCATAAAATTTTTTATCAAACCGGGACATTTTTGAGAGTTTGCTCAAAACAGAAATTCTACGCTAAGTACTTATGATTCAAAAGGCTAAATAACGGAGTGGTTAACAAAAAACAACATTTCGTAGTAATAATTTTTAATTACTCTCAACTGAACATAACTTATTATTAAAAAATTATTAATATTTATCCCTAGCGTGAACTTTCTTTAAAAATTCTTTGTTATTTTTAATCGCGTCGACAAATTCACTACAATTTAGTTCACTATTAAGTTTGCAGCGCAATACAGCTTTTACTGTTGATTCAGCCATTCTACCTCTTTCTTCAGACCATATGTTATTCATTATTGTTAATATCCTTTCAACAGGTGAAGATGTGCCTGGCAGGCTGAAAATGTATTCTATAATTTGGACAAGATTGGGCAATGAAATGTGCTTTTCTTTGAAATGACTGAATAGTTGTATCCATTTTTCTTCGCAACTTGTATTTTTCAAAATGTCATAGTTTGCCGACCAAAAAGCTTTTGCAATCACCACTTCATCAAACAGTTCATCCAAGTAAATAGAGCCTAAATATTTAGAGCCTTAACTGCAAAAAAAAAAAAAAAATCAGCTAACGCCTTTTTTTATTTCCGTACACGGGGAGTAGGCGAGGCCATTTAGCCCTATCTAACTTTTGGAGACTGAGTGGGCAGTTCAATCTCCACTGGTACCAATCAGAGATAGATGGCCCAAAGCTATCACTAATTAAGCGGTACTCAGTGAAGAGAGACGGCTCAAATGTGCCGCCATCTCGTGGTCCCTAACCCTAACATAATATATTTAATGTCTGAAAATAATGTGGGTTCTACGGTCGATTTTCTTGAGTTTACAGGACGAAAAACCCGAGTTTCCGGGAGGAAAAACCTGCTTGCCCGTGCCAGAGATCGACTAACTCGGGAACCGAGTCGAAAAAAGGCTTAGAAAAATTTCCTCTAGTCGCCGACTAGACTCGAAACCAAGTCTTCCTTCGTGCGGTTAAGCGCCGTGGTTGGCAAACGCCACATCCACTGAGCTACACAGGCTCCTACACAGTGTTTCTCAAACTTCAGATATCCACATACCACATACCACATACCAAGTGCTCCCTTATCAAAATAATAATAAATAAAAAAATAAAGTATATTTCATTGTAAATGTCTATTTTATTTGAATTTATATGTTCATGAAAATTAAAAATATGATATATTTTTAATAGAACAAAATTTGGAATAGGTTCCTCTTCATTTCCCATCCATGAAAATCCATATTTCATGTAATTCATATCACACTTACGAAGATTTTTCATCTTCTTCTTCCTAGTTGGTTCTCTAGAGATGACAGACAACACCCTTATAAATTTCATTTGATCCAGATAAAATTTCAACGTTTTCTTGCTGCTTGTATTTGCTGTATTGCTCTCTTTTGTGCGTTTGATAATCCAGTCTTTAACCAATGCACTTTTCTTCCAAAATTAAAGCTAAAAAATCGTGGTGCCAGATATATGCAGGGATTTTCGGAAACAAACGTTTTTCAGAAATAAACTGAAAATGGTGAAACTTACCAGAAGCTCCTATTCGTTATCACTACTTTTGGCATCGAGAACAGTTTCCTTGTAAGCATCGTCAAAGTCATCTGCCCAAATAGCTTCATTTACTTTCCCATTATTTCAAGCAAAAATTACCAGTGATTTACAAGCCTTGAGATATGTAATGAACAGTCCTTAACAAATGACTAATAAGCAGAGCGCGAAATAGACAGCAACAGTAGGCCAGTAGAGATGGAGCACCTATGAAGAAGTGCATATGAGTGGTGAGGTATTAACAAAAAATCGCGCCAACCAAAGACAAAGGCAAGCCAACAGTTGAGTTGAAATGCTAATTCTCTTCAACTGAAATCCATTTCTGAAACACATTCACTATATATTTCAGAGTTTTAACACGTTCACGACGGGGTGGTGTCAAGCAAAACTATATGTTGCCGGTACAACATATGGTTTTGCTTGAGTCTATACAGCAGTTTCTGTTGGAGGGAAATGTGATTCATTAGTTAGTGCCGTTTTTATCCCAATTGTCTCTAATTACACTATTTGTCGAGAAATATATTACACAGACTGCAAATGTCTCTGTACCTTATTCAGTGATACAATCATCATCATGCATATCAAGAATTTAGGCCTAGCATTGCCTATTCCGGCTTTAGAAGTCATCGTTGAATCGTTTAAGAGGACGTTCTGGTTTTCTTTTTCCCAATGGCTTGTTCTTTTAGGCTTGTTTTGGTAATCTTTCTGTTTTCATTCTTTGAACGTGTTCCATCCCTTTATGTTTATATTTTTCAATTTTTTCTATTACTGGGTCTGGATTTAATTCTTTCAGAATTTCTTCATTTCTTTTGAAGTCAAATAGAGTATACTTTGCAGTTTTTCTCATAAACTTTATTTCTGCTGTTGTTAATCTTTGTTTGTCATTTTGTTTTATTGTCCGGACTTCCATACATTAAAACTGGTAGGGCTAATGTATTGTATTTTAGTCTGGTTTGTTTTTGAACTAGGTTTGGTTTAAATATAGAGTTAATTACACCTGTTATTTTTAAATATTTTGCAGTTTTTGCGTTTATATCTTTTTCATTTTCATATGTGATCATACATCCTAGGTAATTAAATGAATTCACCTGTTCTGAGATCTTGTTATCTATTACTATATTAGTTCTTGCTGGATCTTGTCCTTTAAAGGCCATAGTTTTTTATTTTTCTGTTGATATTATCATATCATAATCTTTGGATATCGCATTTAGATCTAGAATAGCTTTCTGTAAGTTATCTTCAGAATTTGCAATTATTATTTGGTCGTCAGCAAAGAGGAGAGTGTTTAAGTTTACTGTAGGAGAACGTTTAACTCCTTGATGTAAATTTTTATTCCATTTTATTATTATTTCATTTAAGTAGATATTAAAAAGAGTTACTGAGAGGGGACATCCCTGTCAGACCCCTTGGTTTATCTCTCTTGTATATGATAGATCGTGATTTAATCTTATTTGTATTTGATTTTTTCATATATACTTGTGAAAGCTTTTAGGATATTATTGGGTATACAATAAAATCAGTGATACAATAAAACTATTTATTTTTTTTGTGTCTTTGTTACTATCGCCATAACATCCTGGCAATAGCAACTCGCAATTTGAGTAGGAGAATTCATACATAATATATAATTTATTGAGAAATATATACGTTTAAAATAATTCTTTTTTTTTTTTAAATAATGTTCCATGCATTAATGATGCAAACCCCCTGAATACCTTTCATGTACCCCAGGGGGGGGGGGTACGCGTAGCACATTTTGAGAAACACTGAGTTATAGAATTAGGTAGCAGAGTAGAGTGTCCTCCCGTGTTAAGTCCATGTAGGTGTTATGTAATAATATTTTTTATTATCTGGTTAGTTTGAAAATAATTTCGAAATATCATTTTTATATGAATTTCAACCGCTTTCTTTTAATATTATTAAGATTCCATATCATGTAACTGCTGATAATAAAGATCCAAAACAGTAAAAAAAAACCCATCAAGGAAGAAAACTGTCGAAGAGGTATCACACCATTGGCACATTTGGTCTACTGGAAATTAGGATTAGAGCGATCCTATAATTTTGATATAATTAAATCCATATAACTTGAAATCCGCCCAGTTAGATTGACAAAAGCTGTAGAGCGTTTATGAAACGTGGACCTGTCTATGATAAATGTACTCAGATAGTATTTGCTTTGTTTTCATTTTATCAATATAAATGATCTGATTGAAGCCAAATTTGAAAGAAGTCAAGAAATTTTGATAGAGTTAACAAACTTCTAAATTTAAGTTAATGCTACATGAGCAGTGTGGAATTATTAATATCCATTTGAAGCTTTTAGGTATAGTACGCCCACAGATACGAGACCCTCAGATACTTCTGCGTATGGAGAATCCATTCCGATAATAGGGTAATCGATCCGTCTTCTGGGATGAGTTGTTTATTATTACACGTCGGAAAATTAACTTCCCTTTTATGATCATTGTAGTTTTAAAAGTGGTAACTATTTTGCTTGTATAACAGTTGGAAAATTTTACGTATAAAGCACGTGATTTCGCGTGTTGATGACTAATTCGTACATCGCCTTATTTCTTTCTCCCCTTCGACATGAATTGACTCTTCTTTGCACCGAGCCAACGACAGCTCTCTAAAGTGTGGGATTACTATAACAAAGGAAGCTCTAAGACTGCGGTAGAAAATTAAGGACCAACCACCATCTCAGGAGTGATGGCAAAAGTATTCGAAAAGTTGATAAAAGACAGAATTCAGGAATAGGTAGATAAGAATATGATACTCTACTCTGACCAACATGGTTTTCTTAAAGGTCGGCCATGCTTTAGTAATTTATTAACTTTTTATAATAGAGTGATAGGTGAGTTGGACAAAGGGAATGGCTACACAGTGATATTGCTAGATTTTGCTAAGGTATTTGACAGGACACTCCATGGAATACTCTTAAGTAAATTGGAACAAATGGGGATAGATATTAGCCTGGTAATGTGGATAAGAGAATGGCTCATGGACAGATACCAAATAGTAATGTATGGAGGAGAAGATTCCTGGATGAAGCGGGTGACCAGTGGCATGCCACAAGGCTCTGTGCTTGGACCACTATTGTTTAATTTGTATACAAATGATATAGAAAATGACTCAAAGGAAGATATTCAATTGTTTGCTGATGACTGGATAGTGCAATAATTATTCACACTGATGTAAAGAGCTTGCAGGATGATTTAAATAAGCTGTCAATATGGGCAAAAGATAATGGATAACAGTTCAATGTTGAAAAGTGTAAAGTTATGCATTTTGGGATTAAAGATTACAAACACTGTGCTACACTGATGGAACTGTACTCAATGAGATCGATGAGGCTAGGAACTTGGGGTGTTGGTGAATAGAGGGTTGAAGTTCAGAGAGCATATTGCTAAGGTGTCCAAGATAGCTCATAGGATTACTTGGTTCAATTGAAGAAAAAAATAGTCTCTTTATCACTAACACATAGACATAAAGAAGTTATTATTCCTCTTTATAAGGCATTGATACGTCGACATTTGGATTACTGTGCTGAGGTCTGGTTATCTAGATTCCTTGGAGATGAGGAAGTAGTAGAAACGATTCAGAAGCGAGTGACCAAGTTGGTGTAAGTAATGTTCCCTGCATTGATCGATTGAATGTTTGTAGATTACAGAGGTCGGTTGATAGGAGGAGAAGAGTGGATGTGATAGAAGCATTTAAGTTACTTTTTTAAATTACGAAACCTGTGGTGAGATCATAATTAAAAGAAAGACACGTATTAACCACAGTGAACATTATTTAATGTAAATATTTCATCCTAAGTATCTTAGGACATCATCATCAGTACAGGAGTTTAAACAATAATAGGAATAACATACAGTTAGGGCTCATGATTACAATAGAATCTCATTAAACGTGCGTAACGTGTCACAGAAGTAACAAAAAAAAAAAAACTAATAATAATTATTTTACACAATTTTGTATGACAATTTCCCATACTTTAGGAATAGTAAGAACGTCGTTGCGATTTAAATTTAGTCTGTGTAGTAGGGCTTCAGAACTTTCTTTATATAAACGTAACGTTTACGTTTATATAAAGATCTGTGCAAAAGTTTAAACTTTTCCCAATGGATCCTATGGTTTGGATTTTCAATTCCATGTTGAGAGAGGCCAGATTTTTGCGGTTTAAAAAGACGAATGTGGTCTTGATGTTCCGAGATGCGTTTCTGAACAGACCAAGCTGTCTGTCCAAAGTAAGACAATTTGCATGAACATGGAATCTCATAAACGCTAGGCAACATCAAAGGTGAGAGTTTGTCCTTAGGAGAAGGTAACAAGTTGTAAATTTGGTTGATAGGTTTGTAAATAGTGGCAAAATTGTATTTCTTCATAATTTTAGAAAGACGTTCGGAGATGCCTTTGACATAAGGTATGGGAATCCTATAGACATCTTCTTGTCTGGTTTGATGTGTGGGAAAGTGACTGATGATTTTTTGAGTTGTTTTAGGATTATATACATTTAGGATGACTGTATTTTTGATTACTTCTAATTCTTGGTTTAGAGATTCTTCAGCAGAATTTGTGTGCTCTGGAAACTAGTGATTTAATAATGCCAGATTTCTGATATGGATGATGAGCGGAAGAATTGTGAATGTAGCGACTTGAGAATGTAGGCTTGCGAAAGACAGACGTGGCGATGGAACCGTCTTCTTTTCTTTGAATGTGTAAATCCAAAAAGGAGATACCCTGTGGAGATTCTTTTTCTAACGTAAAGTTGATGCGATGATGAAGAAGGTTAATTTTATCGAGAAACAGTTGTAATTCATGTTCGGGATGATCCCAGACTGCAAATACGTCGTCGATATATCTTAACCAAATTTTTGGTTTGGGTTGAAAAGTGGATATTTTTTCTTCAAGGTGTTCTAGAAACAAGTTTGCTAGGTTTGGTGATAAAGGAGATCCCATTGCTGTTCCTTCTTCTTGCTTATGAATTTGACCTTTCCAGGTGAAGTAACGTGATGCAATAACAAACTGGAATAATTCAACTATCAGACGGAAATTTTTGAGCTAGTAATGATTCGCGATGAGTTTTGTAACTCCATGGAGATGCCGGCATAACAATAATAATAAATATGATCCCATTCATACGGTGCTAATTGTATTTCCTAAAATCATATTTTTGAAACTAAATTTCATCTAACAAGAGATGAAATTTTGCAATTTATTTACGTACGTTCTACTCGTTCTTTCCCATGTAGTTTCATAGTGATGCCACCGACAAAAAGTTTGTAAACACTTGTACATCGACCATTAAATGAAACTAATTCTCTAGCACATATTCCACAATAGGAGAAGACAGAACTTCTTCAGCTGTAAATAACTTTTCTGAATATTGTTGAGCAGCTACGCTCCACATTTAAACCTTCACTGACTGCTGAGCTAAAGACTATTAGTGAATAAAGTCTTTGGGGTGAGTATGGGAGATACTTTCCACCATCTAGTGGCTCTACACCCTAACAGATATGCACGAAAGGGAATCACAAGCCCAAATCTGAACTTGACGCGTGCGCATTAATAGTTACCGATGATGCCGCTAAGCATCTTGAGTGTGCAGTTTTCCATCCCAGTCTGTCAAGTGGGGTCATGGCATGTGAACTGGTTAATTGTTCTGGTTGCTTTTTTTTATTAGTGCTTACAACAAAGTTTGGCAATTTTGTGATGGCTAACTTCAAGAAACATATAGTGTGTGCAGGAAATTTTGTTTTCTTTGGGGTAAAACTGCAGCTGAAATTATTATTATGCTCCGGCAAGCCTCTAAGGACTAATCTTTAGGTAAAACGCAGGTCTACAAGTGGTTTTACCTTTTCAGAAAAGGGGACATGACAGTTTAAGAGCAATTACGATCCAACTGACCTTCGATAAGCAGAAATGTTGACAACATAGAAAAGGTTTGCCAGGCAATCAATGAAGATCGTCTAAAGACCATTGAGCAAATTGTGAATGTTTTCACTTTTTTATTCTCACAGATAAAGAAAACCATGAAAGGGCAGCTATTCGTTAATGTGGACGAAGTGAAAGAAAAGTTGCTGAAGGCCATGAACGGTTTTCCAGTTGAACAGTTCCAGAACTGTTTCCAGCAGTGAAAAAAACGTTGGGACAAGTACATTGACTCAGATGAAGGGTACTTTGAAGGAAACTAGAATATGGCATCATAAACTTGAATAATTGTTTTTAAAAAATAATTCCGGTTATTTTTGGGTACTCCTCGTATATTTTCAAACAGCGTGAGTTCTCTCGATTATAAGTTGTGACATTAAATCTTAAGTTTCTGGGAGAAGAATCCTACTTGGCTCTGCCAAAGATCGATTAAATCGGAAGCAGCTGCGTTCATGGAAAGAGTTCTAGTCAGCATCTAGAATCGAACTTATAATGGTCTTTATTGTAAGAATCTAGTGCTGTGGAAGACAACACACTTATGGGTCTAGGCATCCTGCATATTAGCCTTGGATGAACGAAAAATCCTACTGAAAGAAACTTTTGTAGGTATTCCAAATATAGGATTTCGATGAAAGCTATCCCACCATGTCTCTAGGATGACTTAACTACGAGCAAACCGGTAAATTGAATATAATAATAGTTGCTTACGCGTTATTTGAAATTAACTTATAAGCTGGTTGATAATTCAAAAACAGACATAGCTGGTGAGTCCATTAGCATAATTCCTCATCACACTAAATTCTCAGCACCACCAGATGTATCCCTTTCAAGAAAATTCTCGCGATGGTAAGCAATATCACTTCCACGCTAGAGCAAGTGTCGTCTAGAATCAAAGGAAAGACTAAAACGATTATCATCTGTAAAGAGTACATTAGCCCATTGGTGTATTGGCCGCTTTTTGGATACAACACCTGAAAAAGTGCTCTACAATGAATTGTGGATAAAGGAACACAGACTACAGGCCATCGGGCGTATAGGCCTACTTGTTGCAGACTTCTTGCACAGTTTATCGAGATATTCCGTATCTGTGCTTGAACGGAGGACTTGCAAGCTAATCTGCCGTGGAGTGTCAATTACGTTTTGCTGTTATAACCAAAAACCCTTTATGCTGCTCGTTAGAACAAGGGCGACCTCTAAGTAAAAACTTAGAGGTCGCCACAAGCCAATTCATCTAAATCTGCGGTTGTTACCTTCAGAAATGGTGTTCGTCCTTAGGTTTTTGACACCAGTGTACATCAGTCAATGTCCATGATGCATTTGTTTCAAACGACCTAAATCTGATTATCATAAACGGAGCAAAGAAATTTCATAAGGGCTTCCCATCTGAAGATGATTAGTCAATATCATTTGGAGAAGACAAAGTTTCTTTTTTTTTTCTTTTAGCTGAAAAGCAGGCAAACTGACTGAACGAACACATATTAATGAAAGTTAAATTCATTGACTTCAAAGATTTACGTTGTTGTTTCATCTGTATCACTAAGCAACCCAATCTAACTCTAAACTTGCTGAGACAAATGTAACACTTTTTCAAATTTTTATTTTATTTTTTAGTCGTCATTAAGTTTCTTGGACCGCAATCGTGCTGCAACCTTCAGATGCAGGGATTCATAGATTTTCACTTGACTATTGCTCCAGGTAGCAATATTTACAGTAGTTATTGTCCAGATAACCAGATCTATCTTAAGAGTGTGGTTAACAAGGGTGTTAGGACTTTATTTTTTTACTTGTAGGGTTATGAAGGGGTGAAATGCGTTGCCAGAGGCGTTGTGAATGTTTCATCTGTGAATGAATTGAAGGAGAAGTATGATATTTATTGTGTAAATAATGGTTAATGTGTCAATGTAGAGTCTCCTGCGATGAGCCTTTTGACTCCATGGAGACACCATAATAATAATAATAATAATAATAATAATAATAATAATAATAATAATAATAATAATAATAATAATCTTCATCCGGATTACTGTGCTGAGATCTGGTCGTCTAGATTCCTTGGAGATGAGGAAGTGGTAAAAAAGATTCACCAAGTTGGTGAGTGGTGTAAGGAATGTTCCCTACATTGAAGATTGAGAGAGTTTGTGGATTACATAGGTTGGCTGAGAAGGAGAGATACGATAGAAACATTTAAGTTACTAAACGGTTTTTATAGGACTGCTGATGCAGGGGAAATAGTACAGGAGTGGGAAGAAGATAACCAGATTGATCTTCATCTCTGAAATCGGTCCGCATATGGGCTTCAGTAATGACTGTCTTCTCAGTTTATTTTCTTGTGTGACATGCATTTCTCTTCATGGTTTTGTTCCATCCTTCAGTGTATGCCATTTGATATTGTTGGGTCATACTATCTGACTTTGAATCCGCCATCTTGTTGGAACGTTATTCTTATTTTAATTATCCGTTTTTTTCTTAATTAATTGTTGGTTGATTACTGATCCAAATATAGAGAAATTTATATTATCCTGCGCCACCCTATATTCAGATTAGTCTATATAATATAGTGGAATCAATCATCAACTAACTTTTGCAATCTCACTTTTCTACAGGCCGAGGTTAATAATCTTAAGACTTCCGCAAGGTCCGATAAACTTTATGAGCGGTGCAATGAAAGAGAATCAGGCAAAAACCAAATTGAAATCAATAAAACAAAACATTTAATGCAGGGTTATATAACATGTATATTTAAGTATAACTTTGAAAACAAGATAATTCAAATCAACTTAGTTCAAATATTCATAACAAACATAAAACATTAGGCATCAGACATCCAGCTGTCAATTCTATATTCTTCCGAATAATTAAAAATGGTTCACACAGTTCAATGTTAGAGAATCTTACAGTAAATATTCTTAAGGTAGAATTATCTAATTCTCTCTTAGTCAACAAACACTTAATTCAATTATGAGGCAGTTATCACTTCAAGGGGGAAACACTTTAAAGCTCCATACTTTGGCTAATTTTAGTAGAATGCCACAGTTAATGTTAAGATATATCGGGCGGAGCTAACTCTAATTTCTTCACGCTGAAATATAAAAAAAATGGACTGCTCTTACCGGGTTACATCCTTTGCACATTGGATTCACTATAGGCACACTTAAAACTGAAGTTAACTATCACTTTGAAGTAATACTATTCAAAAGGAATCTTCCCTATATAACTAAAATATTAAACATAGAACTTCACAAGTTTTGACGCACTCGTTTCAGGTAATCTATTTATTCTTTATTTTTTTTACTATGCATTAAATTCAGTTTTGCACTATTCTTCCTCAAAACAATTGGAATTCGACGTAATTTAAAATTTTGTAGAAATATTCCTAATTGCCTATTAATTTCCCGGTCCCTTCTTTATTTATTTATGGCATTTCCAAATTCCCTTTACTACCAGCCGTTACTTCACTCCGTGCTGTCCTGAATGCTTCTTCTCTGTTTACTCTCGTTTTCCAATAAAATACCTTCATTCTTCCTGCATAAATCTGGTTCTAGCTACTCCAGCTCATATCAACTCCTTCTCCCTTCGAATACCGTAGCTCACGCTCCACCACGCGCGATCTAAAATTAACTCCGTTTCCTTGACAGTGACCAATCAAATCTCATTAGCAGAATTTCTTAAATTTACTTTCACTTTCATTTACAATAAATAAAATGCACATATTACAGTCCACTTAGGAAACATTTACAAGTTATATAATGAATTTATACAGAATAAATAATTTAAAAAATTACAATTATTATTTCAATAAAAAAAAATAACAGTAAGTATTTAATTTAGAATTTACTTAAGAGTAAAATTAGCTCAGGATATGCAATTTATGTTAAATCATGAATGAAGTATTAATAATCATGAAATTCTTCATTCACAATTTAACAATATGATATATTCGCCAGCTTTAGTTGATGGTCGAATATCTTTTCGTGCCCTCTGAAATGTTGGGAGAATATGTCTTAAATATGAAGAGAAATGTAATAAAAACAGCTCTATTTATTTTTCATTGTTAATATTAAATAATATATAATAAATAATAAAAAATAATAAAGACACCTTTATTATTTTTAAAGGTGCCTTTATTTTTTCATTGTGTAATGCGATATTGTACTGTATTTTTTAAAGCACTATGAAAAAAAACAATTATTCTGTTAGGAGGCGTGTAACATCAAAATGTCTTTATATTAGAGAAGTTGTATCTTTGAATTTCCTCGTACAGTAGTTTATGCAAAAAATGTAAAAAGTAATTTTGTTAGTAATTTAACCGTTTGGAAAGTATACGTTATGCATATGTATTTTCATGGATGCTGTTTGCATGGATATTTCATCCATTACTATGATGAAGAGAAGAGAGTTGAGCATACGGCCTTGCCTCACTCCTTCATTTGTTTCAAATTCTTTTGATTTATTATTACAGGTTCTTACATAATTTCTGTTACTTTTGTAGAGGCTTTGTATGGCTGCTATTAAGTTATCTTGTATCTTGTTTTCTTTAATGTTTGCCATATTAAGTGTCTGTGAACTCGGTCAAAGGCCTTTTCGAAATCTATAAAACATGCATGTACTTCTTTTCCATATTCCAATGTTTTCTCTGATATTTGTCTATGACTCAAGATAAGATCCTACGTGCTTCTATTTTTTCGAAAGCCATATTGTATTTCGTCCAGTGTATCCTCTATTTGCTTCCTGAGCCTCTCTTCTAAAATACGGGCATACGATTTTCATGGAATGCTTAAAAGCGAAATTCCTCTATGGTTTTCACATTTACGGTTGTCTCCTTTCTTAAATATAAGGATTATTATTGCTATTTCCCAGTCTTCGAGAATAATTTTCTGTTTCCATACGACATTGAGTAGGTGTAAAAGAAATTTTATGGCTTTCGTTCCTAAATTCTTTACCATTTCTGGTGTTATTTGGTCATGGCCTGCTGATTTGCCGAGTTTTTGTTTTTATTTATTGCTGCTAACAGTTCCTTTGCATGAATTTCCTCACTTTGATCTTCTATTTTGCTTGCATGTCTTGCTCTTAGGGTTCTATTTTTACCATGTCCTGTATCTTCCAATAAATCTTGGAAGTACTGTTTCCATATTTCCATTATGTCTTCGGAATTCGTAACTTTCCATCCTTATTTTTGATGAACTTTGTTGGGGCATTCTTTCTCTGACCTCATTCTTCTTAAAACATTATAGAAGAGTTTTTGGTTTCTTTTAAAATTTTGTTCCAAACTATGTCCAAAGTCTTCACAGCATTTTATTTTCTCTTCTTTCACTAAGGTTTTAACTTTATTTCTTTGGTAGTTGTATAGTTCTCTATCAACGTGCAGCTTTGATGTTATATATCTCTTCCACAATTGCTTTTTCTTTTTAATTTCCTCTTTTAGTTCTTCAGTCTACCAGACTGTTTTACATTTTTTCTGTTTATTATTATATACATTTATTATATATACTCCACAAATTTCTTTGCTTTGAAGAAGTGCTTGAAGAAGTGTTTTGAACCTGTACTGTAGGCTTTCTACATCTTGGTCTTCATATATCTCTTTTTCTATTTCTTTCATCTTTTATATTTCACTTTTATACTCAATAGCTGTTTCTTCTTTCTTTAGTTTGTAGTTCTTTATCTTAACAATTATTTTCTTGCTACTTTTTCTACATTTTCAACTTTTATTTTATGGGTTGTTTACAATACTAATAACTAGTGGTCACTGCCTATTTCAGAGCCTCTACAGACTCTTGCATTTTTTGTATACTTCCAGTACGATCTGCTTATGATGGCGTAGTCAATTATAGATTTATCATTTCTACTGGGCTTGTGAACTAATGGATTTTCTTTATGCTTTTATTCGCTTCTTCTTTATTCGCTATTACTAAATTATTTGTAAGGCAAAGGTTTATTATTCTTTCTCCATTATTATTCCGTGTTATTTCTCCTTGTGATCCCAACACTTGTTTCGTTTCCTCATCTACTTGATTCCCTACCCGGCCATTAAAGTCTCCTATTAGTATAATATGCCCTTAAACTTCTTCAATTGTTTTTTTTGTAAGAGTCTGAATAATTCACCTTTAATTTCTTTATTAGTATTATCATTTGGGCCATATGCGACAATTACAGTGAATACTTGGTTATCTGATTTAAAATCTATAGCGATTGTCAACAACCTTTCGTTTATTAGTTGCCATTTATTAATATATTCTTTGAGATCTGGTTTAATTATGCAAGCTACCCTTTGTTTTCCCCATTCTCTTGGGTTTATCCCTGAATAGAAAAGTATATATATCCATCTTTCATTTTGTGGCAACCTTGACCTTTCTTTTTTGTTTCTGTGACTGCAAGCAGATCCAATCTTGATTTTTAAATTTCGTCTATTAATTCTTTTTCTTTTCCATGTAGACTTTTAATATTCAGTATCCCGTGTACCTTTTCCCTTGCTTTGTCGTTAACCATTTGGGCAGTTCGAATATCTCTTTGTTATTTCTTTTAATGGGAAAAATTTTAAGGTTGTAGGGGATTAGCCTAAAGCCCCCGACTCTGGTGGTGGGGTTGCCACCTTCGAGGCCCCCAGATCGGCCTATGAGAGAGGTGCAATCCTGTTGGTCCAGGGGAGGTATTTTATTTCCCTCCTACCCTTCATAGTAAACAATGATGAGCATTCCCCGATCCGCCACCGGGGGGGGGGCGCCCTATGGGGGTTACAGGTGTCCCCACACGGGAAATCTCTCTCTCGCACACGATAATTAGGTATGCCTTGATTAGGGATCCCAGATACATTGGAAAAAAATACAGGACACTTATGACTGAGGGTGAGTTTAGTATGCGCATCCATCACATATGCTAGTCTTACAAATTTGGAAGCACCATGGTTTGAAGCGTTAATCAGGGTGCATAATCAGGGTGGATATATAATTTGCATTCTCCATTTCCAGTTTGAATTGCTTGATTGCAAATGGAGCAGAAACATTTACAATTAACGCTTGGGTTTTTGTTTGTCCACACGTAGATTTTCTATCATATAACTTATGTATTATTTTAAATGCACAATCCATTGATCGAAAACTCTGGTTGTGAAAACACGTGTGATACGCGAAAGTTGCTTCTTCTGTAGCAAGATTCTTTCCCACCTCCCCCCATCTGTTTCTTGGTAAAGAAATCACTGACTTTTGCACTTGCACTAGCTCGAGATGCAGATTTATGTCCTTTCGTAGCAATGGGCTAGGTAATGTCGGACTTTCCACTATGCTCGATGCTAAACAATTCACCACAAACCGTACACTCCACTTTGTCTGTCTCGTCCAATTTAATAGATTTTTTAAAAACGGAAATTGAGTTTTTAAAGCGTCTGTTTAATCACACTTCCTTTTCGGCATTTCCAATGTTCAACAGGGCCTCAGGAGAATTGAAAACCATACATTTTAACAGAAGCCGTACAGTAATTAATACTCTGCAAGCATCAACCTGTTTCTCTCCAAGCAAGCTTCTAAAATGGGGTAGGTCAAGCGGACCGTTCCGTGCTATTTAAAGCTGAGCCAATATCACGGCACACTCCAAAATGTCAATGCACATGCGCACTGTTCCAACGAACTTATCACTGTTGCAGTGTTGCCATCACTCGCCTTGAGAAAATAACAATGCATCTACATATCCCTGTAATGACGGACAGCGATGTTTGTAATAGAATAGAAACTGTAACTCATCGATGTTGTTATTCAGTCTTGAACTCTAAAATACGGGACAAAAAGCTGTTGCGAAGAATTTTCTTGGGACAACGGGACGCATTATCCAAAAACGGGACGATCCCGTATTTTACGGGACGTCTGGGAATCCGAGCCTTGACGTTGCTAACTGAAAAGCCTGAACTAATATATTACATTTCATAATTTTTTTTCTTGATTGTATATCCTTAGGGCTCTTTTTGGGCTATTGTAGCTTGTAATACTCCCGTATTCAAAAGGAGTCCAATTAACATATCTGGGATGTAGAATCTTCGTGTGGCCCCCTTCCGTAGTGCTTATTATATTTATATGTGACATAAATAGTTGTCTGAGGTCTAGTTATATGGTATGTATTTCTGGTTGTCCTGTAGCATCGAAATGATTGAGCACAGTTGAATAGCGAAATAAAAAAGAAAAGTTCCTTTATTCTTCTGAAAAGAATAAAGGAACTTTTCTTTTACGGAATAACGGAACTGAAATTTTACAACAGTATCTAGTCGATTCCCAGGAATTCGGATAAGGCCTGAATTGGATTCATATGCTAGTCAAAGATTTCATTTTACTATTTCATCTTCCTTGTTACTCTTTGACTGTGAACTCTGTTAACTGAATATACTACTAATAATAATCAGTTAACCCCTTTTATTCACGTATAGGGAATTTAAAAAAAATATATATATATATATATATATATATACATGTATATATATAACTGTGTTAAAAAATTGGTTCTATATATAATTTATATCAGTTATCTTTTATTGCTTCTATCTATTATCTTATATCTCATTTTTAGTTGTTTTGTTGTATCTATTCTTTCTTACTTAAACATTCTTCTATCAAAATCCTACCGACTACTCTATTGTTATATATTTATCTTTCATTATTTATTCTTTCTTCTCTTACTTTAATCTTACTTTTATATCTAGGATTGTTTCCTCTTCGGATACTGGCAAATTTATATTTTTGCTGCGCCAGCCAGTATCCTATAGCAGAAAGGATCCTTGCTCAGGGATACAATACTAGAGTCTGAAGATTACTTATACAATATCTTATTTTAACTGCCGTATAGATTCAGATTATTGCAGTCGTGACCTAAATCTATAATTTATATTCACTCTCTAAATCCTTCCCACCAAATTAGGTTCGATTTTTATAAGTGGTCATTTGGAATCGTAATCAGGCACGACCCAGGTTCAGGTAAATATGACAAGTTTATTGGAATATCTAAAACACAACATAAAGTTCTAAATTTCACAATCGTAAACAATCTTCTTTCTTCTAATGAACATTCACACAAATTAGAGCAATTACACTTTACCGACCGTTTCCTCGTCGTACTGCACTACGTGTTTGTCTGGATATTTTTCATCTATTTTTGGCTGTCTATACGCCAACGTAGGGGTTACGCTATCTTCATTCTTTGTGCCAGAAACGGACTCAAAATCTTTGCGTTATAGGAACCACTCGATGGGGCTTTTCAGTTACGGCTTGATTCTGTTAGGACTGAAATTTTTATCTTCCTATTTGCATAGAATCCAGCTTTATTTCTTTGCGAACGCTCGCTGCCCGACATCACAGACTTCACCCCCCCCCACGCGAAACTGCCCGCCAACTGTCGAACCACCCAACAGGAAAACGATACGAAAAGAGACCAAAAGATCAAGAGAAACTTCCCTGTGTTCCAGGCTCAATCCCCTTTTATACTCCTATAGAGCGGCCTCTTTTCAGCCCCTTTTTTTTTTGCACACAATCCTTACTAATTTCACCCTTTGGCTTATCCTTCGTCTACGACGCTGATATACTAGGATTCATGGAATACATGGTTATGTGATATTCCAGGTAAGCTATACCTGCCAGCATTACGCTGTATGCGTGTAGCTTTAGGCCTTCCAGGAATTAATACTTAACAGCTTTACGATGACACACAATAGATTTTTCATAGCTTAAGTAAGGCTTAAATTTAATTCACGTTTTCCCTCTTTTTAAAGACATACAAAATGAAAAATCTTAAATTAATCACAATAGCTTAAATATAAGGTGCTTAAATAAAGAATACAAATTTTTACATAAAGCGAGGAAGTTTCACTTTTAATTACAACTGATGTGCAGGTATTTCTCTGTTTGCAATTTTTATGTGTTAGACCCTAAATGAATGATTTCTTTCCAAGATTCCTTCATTTAGGATCTAACAAAGGCCCCCCTCTATTTATAAAAATTTTTTTCTAATTCCTTTATAAAAACTATTTTTGCTTCTTCCTCAGTTCTCTGGGGTTAAAACCTTCCATCCTTTCTGGGCCGTAGTATGTTTCTCGGCTCATGAGACTGTATTGCTTCTTCATGATATGACTGAGTTTGCTCAAATCCCATGATATATATATTCGGTGTTTCTTTATATCTTAAGCGTTCAGGAAGATATTCCTTAGACAGGCTTTGCTCTTCTTCTCTCTTGTTGTTCCGTCTCATGTACGGGGTTGCTCTGGGATGTGTTTTCATCATGTTCCCTGGACAGCCTCTATTTTCAGTTGATTCCCCCTTTCTTCCCCAGATGTTTTCTAGGGAATCGCCTAGACAGACCAACTTACTTGATCTGCATCTGTACAATTTTAGGCAATCTGAGTGGACTACTAAGGTTCTTCTCTGAGGTGTCATCTCCTTTATCTTGTATGTCACAGGGGATAGTTTTTCTATAATTTCAAAGTGTCCTGTGGCGCTCCTTCCAAATTTTCCCCCTTTTTTTCTCCCAGAGTTCTGCTCCAATAGGACTAAGTTTCCTAGTTTTAAGTGTTTGTGTTTTCTGAATTTATTTGCATAAGACTGGGCACGTTGGGAACAGGCATTACTTGACTCAGCCACCAACTCATGTGCCAGCCTGTTTTCCATGATGAGGTTGTTCAAGTACTCATCGATGTCTGGGAATCCAGTGTTCACCTTAGAATTTCTGAAATCATTGGGAAAAGGGGGCTCGAATCCGTAGAGCACAACAGCAGGGTCTTCCCTTGTTGGTGCATGGAGAGCAGTCCTACAAGCGAAAAGGGTGTGCGCAAGATGGGAATCCCACTTTGAAATCCCCCCTTCTGCTAGTTTGGAAAGAGTGAGCTTCAGAGTCTGATTCATCCTCTCGCACATCCCATTTCCTTGGGGATGATACGGGGTAGTAAACAGTTTCTTTATTCCCAATAATTTACAGAGTTGGAGCATCACTTCAGCTGTAAAGTTGATACCCTGGTCTGACAAAAGGGTTTCAGGAGTTCCATATCTGGAGAAAATCAGCTTGAAGAGCTTGTTTGCCACGGTCTTTGCTGTTTGATTCTTCATGGCCGTGGCTTCGGGAAACCCCTCGAGAACCTGTCGATCACGACGAGAATGTACCTGTTTCCCTTTGAGGTAGTGGTGAGGGGGTCCCACAATGTCGAGAGTCACCGCTTGAAATGGTTGTGAGGGGAGCAGGAATGGTTGCAGTGGTGCTTTACCAGAAATGACAGATTTCTGTTGACACACATGGCACGATGACACATAGTTCTCAATATCTTCTCTCATGCCCTTCCATAGGTATCTGTCCGTCACCCTCTTCCAGTTTCTGTGTATACCCTGATGTCCGGCAAGCTCCGCATCATGAAACGAGTATAAGACACAAGGAATCATGACTTTAGGAACCAGAATTTTTTCCTTCCACCTCCCTGTGACGTCTTGTTTTGACAACAAAAGTCCGTCTTCATCCATATGTATGGTATTGTGGAACACTTGGTTGTGCGAGAGGCTTTCTCCTTTTTTCAATCTTTCATGCACCCCCTCCCCAAATCAGGTCCGATTTCTGGGATTCTTTATGTTTTTTCAGGCTGGATGAGTAAACTAACAGGTCGTCCTGGAGACACAAGACTCCTTTACCCAGGACGTCACCCAAAACAGTGTTCATGAGGCTCTGAAAACTCATAGCTGATTTCCTTCCCCCCCCCTGGGGAAGTCGGCAGAGTTGGTATTTTTGCCACTCTGTGGTAAAAGCAAAATACTGCCTGTCCACCTTCCTGAAGGGAATTTGAAAATAGCCAGAGTTTAGATCCAATTTTGAAAACACTCTTGCTCACTTCAGCCCAACCAGTAACTCTTCTATCGTGCATATAGGGAAGTCAATTGGTTTAGTGACTTTATTGACTTCCCTTAGGTCTAACACGAACCTCAGGTCTCCGTTTGACTTTTCAACCAGAATGAAAGGGCTGTTCCCACGGGAATTTGACCTCTCGATGATTCCCGCCTTTTCATATTCCATTAATAATTTCTCCAATTTGTCTAGGTGTTTCAAAGGTGTCTGGTACTGCTTAACATATATCAGTGTCTCTGAAGTGACTTGCATGGTATGCTCAACCACATTTGTGCAGGGTAAGGAGGTGATTCCCTCAGTGAATACTTGGGGATATCTCTTATACACTAGATGAAAAAATTCTTTGAGCTCGTCCTTAACGGGATTGGAGTCATACAACTTCAGAGCATTGTGCACAAGTCTCTCTCTCCAGCCATCTTGATCTTCCTCCCCCATTATCCTCCCCAACCGACCTAGTTACACTTATTTTGCTTATATTGTTGGGGATTGGTTATGTTAAAATAATAAACATTCTTCTTAGTGTTTTATTTTCTTTGGTAACTATTGCGGGCCTTACTGTTTAGTTCATTATTCCATTTACGGTGATTTGTTAATTTTGTTGTTGTTCTTCATCTCATAATCGAACAGTTCGATTGCGCAGAGAGTCAGTCATTGAATGATATTTAGTGTTAATCTGATATTGAAGCTACTATCCAGTTTTTTTTTTTTTTTTTTGAATATTGTTTATCCAGTATTGTAGGTCGTCCTCTTTTTCTGTTCCTGGAAGAAGTCCTTCGAGAAATTCCATTGGAAATCCATTATATCTGCTATATGATAAAGCCAGATCATTGGGGATTCTTTTTCAATTTTATTATCAGCCCGAATCACTAAGTATAATAAATGAAAGTGTAATTTAATTTAATCCATCTTTCTGTTCAGCATCACTGCAGTAACAGTAACAAAAACTGAGTTGTGCGAAGATGCAAACATTTACTAAAATGGCAAACTGGATTATTCCATCAGCTCTTGTGCCTATTCCACGGTGTTTGATAGCTTTAAAGAAAGCCGGAGAGGTATATGTTCTCTGAATATTCATAATATTCATAGTCATAGTTTGGCCTTCCTTATACTTTGACAAAATCATCGTGATGAAAATTGGGAAACTGAGTTCTTACAGATGCGTGAGATCATGTGTGGGTTGTCATCACACTGTTCAATGTTTTCAATGCAGTTTGCTAAGTCATTTTCACTGATCATTTAAGCTTGTCTTGTTTGTTTTCTCTTCTCTTGTCATGTAGACACTTATTTTTTCTCATTTGAAAAAGAAATGTCAGTAATACTAAACAAGTAGTAACATACACTTTTTGGGGAGCCTCCGTAGTTCAGTCGGTTTCGACAATGTTCTTTGGTTGGCATGCGAGAGATGTCTATCTGTTTTTTTTTTTTTTTTTTTTTTTTTTTTTTTTTTTTTTTTTTTTTGAGGAGGAAGTGAATGCTCTCAATTCTCGCAATTTCTCTCACACTCTTGATGTTACTAAATCAAAAAGTAAATGAATAAATAAATAATCAAAAAGGACATTTTGGAGGAGGATTAGAGTTAATGAAAATCAAGATTGATGTCATGATTCCTGTTTATTTTATATGAATATGTGTAAATGCGTTCTGTCAGAAAAGCAACCTACACACGTGTCTTGCCTTTAGAAAAAAGCGAAAGTCAAGTAGCTGACATAATTTTATCATTCAGAGATTTTTATCACTAGATTTGTAATCGCACTACTTCTGCAGTTCGCCAAGTGAACATTCACGGAGCCTTTCTCGAATAATCAGCTCATTCATTTAAGTTTGCTCCTGGGTGACACAATTGGATTGAGCTAGCGCCCAATCGGGTACTCTTTTCCTACTTTCATTTGCCTTCCACAGTTATATTAGGTTTTTAACACTTTTTAAAATTTTGAATAAAATTTGAAAGTCCATTTGAGTTTAATTCCTGGAATTTTGTTGCACGTTAACAAACTGCTTAAGAGAGTTTTTATTATTCTTGCACATTTGGAAACTTCAAAATTAGATTTCATTAGTGGATATTCCAGGAATATTATACTTGATTTATATTTTTGTAGATGTTTTAGCCTCATAAAAGCCACAGATCTATATTTTATTCTGTAAATTTTATGCTTACCGTATATGCAAGTTCACAATAATCTTGGAAATATCGCAGTCATTTCCTAAGTATGGTTCGTCTTCTTTTAAAAGTAGGCAATCACTGATTACATTTCGCTGAAGAATTCATTGAGTTACAACGGTTTCAAAACAGTTTCCTATTAATTAACTACACTCATAACATTCTTTATAACTATCTGAACCCAGGTTGAGATAGCTATTAATTACGTTTTCATTGTAAGATAATGTAGTTCGCCTTCATTCAGTTATTCCATCACCCGTTATCAATTAAACATTGATTCATTTTGTATACTTACACTCCTGAACCAAACCTTTATGACTACTCGTCGTATTTCCAGCCACCCAGACTGCACGGGTGGCCAAAACAGGCCAGTGTGGTAGGGAGATTGTTCTCTTGGGGATCAGTGAATTCTCTCATCGCCAATGAACACGCATTGACAGTTTATTATTACTTGGGTATTTTTGTTTCGAACCAGATATTGCCTTATATAGCCACCCGATGGATCTCACCCATCCCACAAGACAATGCCCCATGTTACAAGTCATGCATGGTTGGAAGAACATATCCATGCGTTTTGTGTGTGCCCCTGATTTGTGTGATTATTTTTTAAAGCAGTAAGCTCAGGCCGATTCCAGTGATTTGCTGGGTCGTCGATCGTGTGGGCGTTATTCTGTCTAGTTGATAGATAATATCTCAAGATGCCTTCCATGATCTTTTGGAGTAAATGCCACGATGGGTTAAAGTGGTTATTTCTGCCATAGGAGGCCTAATACGCTACTGGCTATTTGGCCATAATATTTTGTTTTATGAGTATGCGCATAATAATAATAATAATAATAATAATAATAATAATAATAATAATAATAATAATAATAATAATAATAGTTTTATTCCTGTCATCAGTATCTCATAACGCAATTAACTAATCTCCATTTTTTCTCTCTCTCTCTTTTAAATGCTAGAACTCACGAATGCAATCTAAAATTAAAAATTCAGAATATATTTCTAGGAATATATTTTCTTGGAAAATGTTGAAAAACCAAGAAGGAAAATCTAAATATGTAAATTTCTAGTATCAAAAGCACAAGAGTTTGTCAGTGATTTTCACTGTTTTCTAGGACAGGATAACTAATTAATAATTATAGTACAGATGTCATTAATGAGAAAATGCTTATAATAAGTTACAATGAAATAGTTTTAAAAGACACTGTTTTAAAAAATTCTCATGGAATGGCAGAGAAAATTAATGAAAAAAAATTTATGTTATAAATCAGGCAATAGATTGTTAGCGAGCCTGTGTAGCTCAGTGGATGTGGCGTTTGCCAACCACCGCGCTTGGCCGCACGAAGGAAGACTTGGTTTCGAGTCTAGTCGGCGACTAGAGGAAATTTTTCTAAGCCTTTCTTCAGCCGGTTCCCGAGTTAGTCGATCTCTGGCACGGGCAAGCAGGTTTTTCCTCCCGGAAACTCGGGTTTTTCGTCCTGTAAACTCAAGAAAATCGACCGTAGAACCCACATTATTTCAGACATTAAATATATTGTGTTAGGGTTAGGGACCACGAGATGGCGGCACATTTGAGCCGTCTCTCTTCACTGAGTACCGCTTAATTAGTGATAGCCTTGGGCCATCTATCTCTGATTGGTACCAGTGGAGATTGAAATGCCCACTCAGTCTCCAAAAGTTAGATAGGGCTAAATGGCCTCGCCTACTCCCCGTATACGGGGAATAAAAAGGCGTTAGCTGATTTTTTTTTTTTTAGATTGTTAGCATAACAACATATATTTAAACTGATTGGTTTCCTTACTTTTATTCTAAAATATTACAAACACCTCTAACATTAACCCAACTTGGAAATATTTTCTGGGTACATAGGTGATTAGCACAAAAGAAATTCTGAAAGAAACTGCTTACGTATTATTTTGAGTAATAAAATAAATAAATAAATAAATAAATAAAAAATCAGTTAACGCCTTTTATTCCCTAATAGGGAATAGACGAGACCTTTATACCCTATCTAGCTTTTGGAGACTGAGTAGGCAGTTCAATCTCCACTGGTAGCCAATCAGAGATAGCTGGCCCATGTCTATCACTAATTATAGCAGCCACCGATGAAGAGGCTTACAAACAAGATATGTCACTGTCTGAAATAATGTGGGTACTACGGTCGATTATCTTGTGTTTATGGGACGAAAAACCCGAGTTTCCAGGAGGAAAAAATCGCTTGCCCGTGCCAGAGATCGACTAGCTCGGGAACCGGTCGAAGATAGGCT
Organism: Typopeltis vanoorti; assembly: GCF_054136105.1. Classification (NCBI taxonomy): domain Eukaryota; kingdom Metazoa; phylum Arthropoda; class Arachnida; order Uropygi; family Thelyphonidae; genus Typopeltis; species Typopeltis vanoorti. Next base: position 112,547,117 of record NC_143568.1, read on the forward strand.
TAGAAAAAGTACCTCCAGTCGGCGACTAGACTAGAACCTAGGTTCTGGTCTAGACTTGAACCTAAACTAGAACAGAGGATGCAAGTGCCACTTCCACTGAGGTACACAGGCCTTTAATAAAAATAAATAAATTTAATATTATGTGTGTGTGCTTGTGTGTGCGTCCGCACGAGTGTGTGTCAGTTTTTCTAATCTCAGTTTTTCTAAACTATTCTGACAATATGATATTTCATTTTTAGGTTCCTATTTTATCTATCGCAATATCCTGTTCATCATTCTAATCCACTCACAATCTGCCAGAATATAATTAGTCAATGCTAAAGCATCAATATAGCCCTAAACGGCAGCAGTTAAAGCGCTTCACCATGCAGTGATTATCCAAAGATGTCTGGATAAGATGTCTACCCAGGTAAGGTGGATGTGTTGAGATATATATATAGGGATCCAAATAAGTATATGCACAATTAATTAACAATTAGTGGTCCTTTAAGTTGTGAGCTGTTTTCTCCTGAATATCTAATATCTTACTTCTTAATGTTTTTTCCCTTTTCTTCCAGTAATTCATGGAGATTCATGTGTTTAAGAGATTCCCAGATGTAGTTATCACAGCTTGATCTACTTCTCAAGATGCACAGATTCTCTAGACATGAAAGCAAACAGCATATACTTCACGAAATGATATGCAAGACAAACTCCTGAGGAGCTATAACGAATTTTAAGTTTACTGGAAGTAACAGAATTAAAATTTATACTTGAATTTGGCACACTGTCATACAAGAAATGAAATAAGCTCGCTGAACCGTAAGACTTCAAATTGAATATTTATTAATGAGAACTAATGCTTCGCTTCTTTTTATAAAATTGTGTATTTTTAAACTCTCCCCTGAAAATCATACATTGACATATAATCACTCATGTATATAACATAACTTGTATCATTTATAGTAAAAACAGATCCAGTGGGAATCACATTTAGTATTACTTCCCATTGGACATTGTTCAAATGAATGGGAAATAAAATAAATAATTGAATAATGTTGACATATTCTGAAAGAACAAACGGGAGGAAGGCACCTTTACAATAGCTGTAAGAAAAGACAGTTGCAATTTGTAAGATATCTTACAATAATTATATCATACTAAACAGATTCATTATATTTTATTTTTCTATTAAAAGACGTTATCTCTTAAAATTCATTCTTAATTTTTTTTCAGGTTCTGATTCTCCCATTAAACAAGAAGATTCAGTTGAATCTCTACAGAAGCCTTCGTTAAAACTTTTCGTTTTACTTTGCAAGTAAAAGAAAAAATGTATACGGCAGAATGATTTTAAAGAATGCTGATGGTAGGGAGGTAACCGAATCAGTTGATATAGTGGAATTACTGAGCGTGCACTTTGCAAGAGTATATCACCCAGGTGGTGACATTGCAGGAATGAAAGAACCAACAGCTTATACCGGAATCGTGGTGAATGAAGTGGAGGTGAATAGTCTTTTACAAACCTCAATGTCAATAGATCTGTGGGGTTGGATGGTATACCAGCTCGTGTCGTACGTGAAGCGGTTAAAGAATTGTCATTGCCCTTGACCATTTTGTTTAATTTGAGTCTCGGGTCTGGGTTAGTCCCAAGGGGGTGGAAAGAGTTCTACTGATCAGCATATCAGGAATTGTTGTCAGGGTCTTGGAGAAAATAGTCGGAAAATACAAGATTGGATAGATGAAAATGAGATATTGTATGGGGGACAGCATGGTTTTGTGAACGGTAGATCAGGCCTCAGTAACTTGCTCACGTTTTATAACACAGTGACGGTTGAACTGGATAAGGGAAATGGGTTTACAATGATTCTACTTTCAAAGGCCTTGCTAAGACCTTTGAAAGGATACCACATGGAATTCTAATCAGTAAACTGCAGCATATGGGGATGGATATAGGGTGAGTGAGATGGATAGGAGGGTGGCGAGATATTAGAGAGTGGTTTATAGAGTCCAGAAAACGACCTGTGACTAGTGGTGTGCCACAGCGTTCTGCTCTTGAACCACTAGTGTTCAATTTGTTCGTTAACGATATAGGAAAGAATCTGAGAGGAACTGTTCATTTGTTTGTTGATAATGCAAACTTAGGTAGAGCAATAGTGAGTGCACAGGATGTCAAAATTTTGCAGGATGATTTGGAGAGTTTGGAGGACTGGGCTAAGGAGAATGGATGTCAATTTAATGTGGCAAAATGTAAGGTTATGAATTTTAAGGTGAAAAGATTAGCAGCAGTATACCACATTGGTGGAACTGTACTAGGGAGTTGAAGTTTTGGGGGCACATCGCAAAAGAGGCTAAATCAGCTCATTGAATCACTTGGTTACTGAAAAATACTTTAACAAACAGAGACAAACAGGTTATTGTTCCTCTGCATCGACCATTGATAAGATCCCATCTAGACTACTGTGCCGAAATTTGGGAGCAGGGTTTCTTCTTGATGGGAAGGTGGTGGAGAGGATTCAGAGACGAGTGACCAAGATGATAGCAGGTCTATGGAATGAACCTTATCAGAACAGGTTGAAGATTTGTGGGTTGCACAAATTGGTTCATAGGCGGAAAAGGGGTGATATGATTGAGACATTCAAATTGCTAAAGGGTTTCTATAGGATTAATTCAGAGGATATTTTTGAGCTCAGGACTGGTGGTGGGAGAACTAGGGGACACCTATGGGAGCTGGCCAAGAGTATGGTTAGCAAGGGTGTTAGAGCTGGGTTCTTTACTTATAGAGTGGTAAATGAGTGGAATAATCTTCCAGGGTTTGTTGTGGGTGCTATGACAGTGAATGAGTTCAAGGCGAGGTATGATAGATACTGTGAGAATGTCGAATAGTTGTTCTTGACATGATGTTTACGGCCTCCATCGATGAGTCTATGGACTACTTGGAGTTGCCTGTAATAAAAAAAATAATAATAAAAAACATCGCTGTGAGATTTGTCATCAGCTTTTCGCCAAAAAAACAGATTTTAAAGAAGACTTAAAACATCACAAGAACCATGGAGAAGGATTTCGATGCAAAGTTTGTCACCGAAATTTCCTTTCTTCCAGAAATCTTAGCAAGCATATGAAAATGCACAAGATACCAGTGAGAATCTGCTTTTGCAGCACGTGTTTAAGACATTTCCTTTCATCTTTAGTTTATTTCGACACCAGAAAATGTTATTTCATTATCAGTTATGACGTTCATTATTTCGTTCATCAGTTGTGTTATTTTTCTGGTTGAATTCGTTCCTATGTTTTATGCAATATGAATTGCGTTTTATTTGTTTGAAATATTAGTAATGTGCTTTTTAGTTTTTTCTTCAATTTTTTAGTTTCTGTTTTCGTTTTTTTTCGTTTCTTTTTTCTGATTGAGAATAAAGTTACTTTTTCATAGGCCTTTTAAAGTTTTGAAGCACATATCAGTGTTGTGTCCCATTTTATGATTTTTATTCCATCTAACAATTCCCGCTTATCTATATTTTACTGTTATCTATATCACCAAAACTTATACTAATATCTAAGTTATTTCTCCCCGTAGTACCCCTAATATTTGTATTTATACTGCGCCTTTTGGGATATTTAGTTTGAGATATTATATACAAAAACAAGGAGAAAGAACTCAAATATGTCTGAAAGTGAAACAATGTTGCAGTCGTGACACTTTATCTTGTTTCTTAACATATTAATTTCCCGCGTGATTAGGTTCGTAATTTTTCAAGTGGTGCATTGGACAGCAATTTCAGACAACTGTTTTATCATAGGACAAAAGGTTTATTAAATTCCTTAACATAATACAATTCAAAATTTAGTTATTTCTCAATTCAATGCTAAACTAAATACTTACCAACTAACATTAACTTATTACAAGTAATTAGGCTATGACCCTATAATGGGTATTACGATCATGCCGCCATAACAATTCAACACATAACTTCATGTGACATGGACATATAAGATTAATTCACACTATTTAACTATTCAAACTTAACTAGATTAACTAAACCTTTTACTGCACTAACACACAACTATGGCATTTCAACTTTCCTATACATTGCAATAGACATGCAAAATTCTCAGGACACGTAATTACTTAATAATATTCATTAGCAAGCTTACTTTCATTATATTCTGTCAGATACTAAAGTCCTAGTATAAATTTTCCTTGGTCACTTCAACAGTTCCGTATTAGAATAATGATACTTATTACAGACAAATTTTAGTTAACATTAGTTATATTTTACAGTACCTTTCTTTCTTGAATTTTCCATATGGGCCTTTACCTTTTTCTGATTGAATTAGTTTGATATAACCTCACCGATAATCTGCTACTCCTACGTTCCTTTTGGAGTTGAACTATGCTTACACGGTCTTAAACTTTCGTAATTCAGGACACACGTTGAATCATCTATATGACGGCGGTGCGACTCGCGACGTGGATATCGATATCTTTATAGCTTTCCCTTTCTCGTGGTTGTCACTGAAGTTGAAACACAAAGAATATGTTTCCTTTTCTTTGACTCTATGGCATTCTTCGCTTCTTACATAGGAAATCCGGAATCGAAATCCCGCTCACTTTTGTTTCCATGTTGTGATGACGGAGATATAACCCCAAACTCCACTCATGAAAACCGTGTGAAACACTATGCCACGGAGCTCGTAAAGAACTCTCTGGGAACAGAATCAAAACAAAAACCAAAAATTCCCTTTTGTGGAGGGGTTTCCAACCCTTTTATACCTGCTCTCCTAACGGCACTCTTTTCTCCGTCCCCTACTTGTTTTTACTTCACCGACCAATTAGGGTGGCGTTTTTCTGCCTAACGTCCTTTGATCGGCGAGCCCAAACCGATGTCTAAATCCGGGAATCGGACCTGAGAGATAGTCTGTTGTTTTTCTTTTGCTAGCCTCTAATTTAATCTCCTTTCTAAAATTTTTCTAGGAATTTACTTAATAACTTAATCTCTAGCCTCTCACTTACCATCTTTTATGACTAATCCTTTTCTGTCTTATTTAGTTAAAATTTTCTCTTTTATATCATATCACAATATTAATATATTCTTTCTTTTGTTAGTTAGTTTAACCAAACACCTTTATTTTATATATATTTTATTGGATTCAAGAATATTTCCCTTTTCTTTTAATTAATTCATTTAAATTAGCTATTAGCCTTTATGCAGGGTTTTTAATTTATTTTCTCTTCGTGTTACACCATGATAACTGAGAATTTTATATTCTTAAGATATCAGGGTGTAACAAAGGTCCCCCCTTTAAACAAAAAATTTTTTCTAACGAAGTGTTCCCCTCTCATATACGGTTCTTTCTGGGGATGAACCTTCCATTCTCTCTAGGCCTTAGGTCATATCTAGATTGTACAAACTTTTTTCTTCTATACTTCCTTCTCTTATCTCTGTCGAACTTAATATGTATCTCCTGTTACTCTGTGCCTTATCCTTCTGATTACATTTGACTACACTGCTATCTTGTAATGTATTGGACCTGATTCCATTCTCATTTGAATTATTCACAAATCTTGTACAATTTGTGAGTATGTGTTCAGCCTTCATAGCAAGAGGTAAATCCCAAATTAATAACTCACTTATTGCCCTTCTGAGCTTGAATATAAAACATAAGAAGTCGGCATAAATAAACTGCCGCTTCGATTGTACATTTACTTCACGTCTCCTGTTCATGTTCCACCTTGAGTATTTAAAGTAACCTCTAGACCTTTCAAATCTCTCAATCAAGTTCACAGCGATTGTTTCCTGACTACTTACCCCTAATCTCCTTTCCTCTACACTTTGATTATCTACTACCTTGACGTTTGTTATGAGGTAAGTCTCCGTCTGGCTGTTGTCATCGGATGTTGAAGTTAATGAAGAATCAGACTGGTTATCAATACATTCTTCATTATTCTTCTCAGACTGTACACTTTGTACGATGTTAGTCTCATTCTTCATCCTGCCTTGATGTGATTCCCTAACCTTCCTTCCCTTATTATTTCTCTCTTTACTTGACCGCTTTCTTCCCATAAGGAACATTTCATTACGAGAGAAATTGCATGAGAAATTATACTTCTCTAGAAATCTTATTCCCAAGATGATTTGTGAGCTTGGGCGAGATGTCCTAGGGTGGACCAACAACTCCTGCCAATCATACATATTAAACTCAGGTAAGTATATTTTCACTCTAACCTTCTTGTTTACACAAACATTTAAGGTCGATATCCCCGATAATCTGATCGGTCTCTTTAATTTAGAAATGCCTCGCCATACACGGGATTTTATTCCTTGAAAATGATGTTCCGTTATGACAGAGGCCTGGGAACCCGTATCTAACAATACATCACAATGCAAACCTTGTATCTTACCCTTAATTATCATTTTCGACTTTCTTTGTTGTTCATGACTTCTTTGCCTATCTACATTATTATGAGGAGTTTGCCCAAACTTCGACTCATTTCTATTATTTTTCATGGAGGGTCTCCTATTACTAAAACAGTTACGAGCTAAGTGCCCTATCTTGTTACAATTAAAGCATCTAGGAGGCTCCCTTCTGTCTCATTGTTCATTATTTCTCTGTGTTTGGGGTAGAGACACATCGGGTTTCCTTTCTATCACTGCCGCCAACTTTTGCATTACATCATCCAGACGGTTCAACATAGGCTGTTGAAAAGTTTCTACTTCTAGTCTGATTGATTCATTAGTCTTTTTTGGTTGAGGGATAGATGATTTCGAAGTCTTATCTGTGACTGCCGCCAGCTGTTTCAGTACAGCATCAAGACGGTTCATCATCGGCTGTTGTAATCGTTCGACCTCTTGTCTTACCATCTCATTATTCCTCTCTGTCTGAGATATATCTGATTTTGAGGGCCTTTCCGTTACTGCCGCCAGATGCTTCAGTGCAGCATCAAGACGGTCTATTAAGGGCTGTTGTAACTGTTCCACTTTTTGTTTTATTATAGAATGTACGTCCATGTTTGTTAGTCCTACTTGTTCATGGATGTTTACTTCATTTTCAGTTACTTGATTAAACCAAAACACGTCTTCGCAGTGATTTATTTTGTGTTCGGCTGAGACTGAGTCGCTTCAAAACGAACTGTTATTCAGACTTTAGCTCAACGACTTATGCCCTGATTTCTAATAATAGAGCACATCTACTTTGAGTTGTACAGCTGGAAGAACAATCCAATTAGAAGAATGGTAGTCGAGTTTTACGGAAACACTGCGAAAGACATTGTGTAACTTTAATTTAAACGTTTACTTTTATTTGAGAATATTTCAACAGATTTTGCGAGCTGCGTGATGACCGACTAGCTTTTTTTTTTAATGTTACATATTATGCAGTTAATGAATGTACCCTGACCTATTTAATATCATAAATATAACCTCCCAAGTCTATAATAATAATAAAAAAAATTAACCCTGAAGGATAATCAACAAAATCACATTAAAAGCATGATAAAAGTGTACTAGTATTTCCAACGTAACTTTTTTATTACTGAACTTTTAACTGAAACTTTTTTAATAGAATCAAGTGCGCATCCGTGAGACGTTTCTTAGTGGTTTTTGTTCACCCTCTCACAAGATGTTCCTTGAAGCATCCAAACTTACTCTTTAAGAGACCCGATTGTGTCACAGAGTTAAGAGTAACTTTTGTGGAGAAAAGAACAAAACTGAAAGGAAATTCAAGCGTGTTGTTGAGATTTGCTGGAAATGAGATGAAACACCTGTTATCTTAGCAGCATTTTTCGATTCGCGTTCGTGGGTGTAAAGGTGAATATATCGAAATCACCCTTTTGCAATGGTTTAAACAAATGTAAAAGAGTAACTTTTATGGGCGTTTAATGCGATAGTTGATGCGCATTCGCAAGCGAATAATGCAATTTGGTCATTTACAGATCCGCCCTTTTTTCCATGGGAAGTAACTTGAGAATGGATGAACTGATTTTAACAGAATTTGATAATTTGATAAATCGTGAACAATTTTTTATTTTATTTATTATTATTTTTTTGATAAAATTCACGGTAATAATCACCTCTTTTCATGAAGGCCAAATACATTTTCCACTTGAGGTATGACGTGAACATTGCAGCCACCCTTGGGCACCAGAGATCTACTCAAGCCGAGCCATCTACACGTTTCACCCACGTGTGTGCGTTATATTTGTACTCAAGAGAGAATTTATTAATTAACTAATCATTCGTGTTTGTTTTTTGTTCGTTTAGAAGTTTTTCTGTTTTCCTTGAGGTGGGTGGAGTAAAGCGAAAGCCATTCGAGGGTCACAGTTCGCATGGAAATATCTTTCTCATGAAATCTCAACAAACCCAACAGAAAACTTCCGAAATGGCAAAATGTTCATTGCAAAGCAATTAAAAACAAATTGCATAATACTTTTTTCTGATGGATTCATAAACTTAGCTTTATCCTGTGATATGAATTTTATCTTTTGCAAAAAAAAAAGAAAAAAAAACATTCGTCTTGACTTTTAGGACTCATTTTGTTCTATTGTAGTTTGAAAAAGTGCTTTTTCGTATATACTTACATCGGTATGGAAAAGTTCAAGCACTATATTGACCATATCATATTAAGATTTTTTTTTTTTTCAACGGTGTACAAGTATTCTGTTAATGGCGATTTGTTTTTGGATGGTCTAGAGATTCTGACAGAATCTCTAGACCTGAAATTCTGATATTAATTGTGATCTTTTTTGTTACCCTCGTACCAAGGAAAGATTATAAACATTTTGAACATTTTATTACATGGATGGGTCAGGGATTACTTAATCTAGGAACCTTGACGTGGAGAACAAACGTGGAACTTCTATAACTCACTGCAAGTCCTCCAATAAATGATCATACACCGACAGGTGAAATTCATCTACCCCATAAACCTATTCACAAATAATTCATGCTTATGGAAACCATTTGACCTTCGTGATTGGTTTTCTGTCGGTTTATTTCACTCTTCTTTGTTTCTTACTTTTTTTTTATTTACTGATAAGCAACCCGAAAATCCTACTGCATAACAATCTCTCTTGTTGTTATACAATTATTCTAAAATACCTTTTTTTTTCCGGAAAATTTCGAAAACGTGCTGAAAATAGTTTGAATAATTAAAAATTTAGTTTACCTACTAAGTTTGGATTAGTGAGATGTTTTGTTTTAACTTCTGGATGCACCATTTAATTTACGGAATTCTTCTCGGAGCAGTGTAATTGACTTCGAAAATAAAAGTTTGAGTAGAATCACGAAACTCCTAAATGTTCATGTGATTTTCTAACAAGAGGACCATTAATTTGAAATATGTTGCTAATTTTTAAATTCATCAAAAAAACGTCTAATTCAACAATGTAATTCACAGAATCCCCCCCTCCAAAAAAAAACATTCCAAAATATTAGTTGCCTTTAGACCGCAAGAACTGCCAAATCAAATCAACCCATCTGCATTTTAATTGGAATCGTACATCCGCAATAAATTAATTCAAGCGTTTTATTTCTCGTATTTGTTGGGTCTCTCGTTTTTCGAGTTTCTTTATAGTAAACAGCATTTTAATTGAATGTGTGTCGAAGTTAGCAGCGATACAAATGGCCTCTAATCAGAATCTCCAAGGAAATGCGCAGACCAATCTTACATGAACGAATGCTACTTAAAAAAAAAACATTATTTTAGTTAATCTTCTTCAGTTTTTTTTAATCAACTGCGCTTTTTTTTTTTTTTTTTTTTTTTTAAATAGCGCAGAATTCATTATTCCCTGTCGTCTGTACCGCAACTTATCCGTTCTCAATTTGTTTGACTACTTCAGTTTAAAACTACTCCCTCCAACAACAGCTGATGCCGAAGTTGCCATTTGATTAGGTGTTTGTTCGAGTCATGACTAACGAATAGAGGATTATATTCTGCAGTCGTTCATCGTGTTACCTGATGCGAAGTTAAGATTGTAAGCGATGTTGAACGGTTCACAGACTTGATTTCATTCAGTCGCTCAGGAATTTTCATTTCGCTTTTAGGAAATGCGTCACTGTGAAAATGGAATAATAATCGCATTCAACCTTTTAAAAAAGTATACAATTCAAGAAAGTTCAGTCTCTCTTCAGCTATGGAAAAGAACAAAATTTCATTGTTGGAAATCGAATTGAATCCCCATTCTTAGAATTCGACTTGCAGCAGTCGCTTAACTGAGTGTCGCCATAATTGACAGCTGCAAGGCGAATTGTGATATTAACAATTTGTCTCACGTTGCTCAATCATAAACGCAGATTCCTTTTACAGTGAAGAACATCCCTTTTACTGTAACATCGGCTTTAAAATATTAGTAAACATTAGGAAAGAAAGAGCTGTAAGTGTTTTTTCCACACTGTCGGAATGGAAGAGACATTGACTAGAAGTTCAAGATAATTTAATCCATTTTTACTGATAATTTAATACATTCTTACTCCCTGGACACCCTAATGCAGTGACAAAACCTTTAAAAAGTTTCGTCACTGCAAAAAAAAGTTTTGTAATACATTTTGTAATATATTCTGAATATATGTCCATATGAATTTACATAATTTATATGGGTATATATTCAGCCCTATTTCTCAGAAAAATAAGTAAATGGACAGAAAAAAATAAAATAAAACTGTAAGACTTTATTAATCCGGGAAGTTTCTATACCTGAGTTATTTAAAGTGCTCCACTGCATTAGCGTGTCCAGGGAGTAAGCGACTGAATTTTTAAAAAAATTCAAAAGAGTATACTGTGACACATATAAAAATGGGCTATCTCTTTGACGAATGCAGAGCAAAATATATTTCCAATAAACAGAGATAAATATTCATTTATTTTTTTATTTCATTATTTTTGTACTGTATATATCTGTACTGTTTTTAAAAGAATAACACGTATGTTGTTCTTTTAAAAAATATATCTATTTTTTCACTTTAGAGATATATTTTTTTAACTTTATCAAATGTTTTTGGATAATCTATAAACAGGGATCAGTTTTCTAAATTAACATCTATATTTTCTCTATAAGTAGTTTTAATCAAAATGCTGCATCCACTGCACATAGATTCAGAAAACATAGCGCATGTTTTCTGAATCTATTTTTGAAGCATGTATTCAATAAAGTTAATTTCTCTGAATTAGCCAGGTTTCTTGTATGTATTTTTTAAATAATTGCATTAGTTAAGACATTTATTAAAAATATATATATGTTACTTTACTGTGAAAGACCGAAATTAGAGAATGTCGACATTCTCCGGTGAATGTCTACACATACCAAATACGTCGGTGAAAGACAGACGTATTTGGTTAATTATTATACATTCGAACCATCGCCGGTATATGTCGACAAGCACCGATAAGTTCTGGTGGGGGGTCGAAACGACAAGCCGAGAACCTAACCTAACCTACCACGTCTTCATATCAAGCAGCCCTGACTGAACAGCACGAGTTTATTTCTATAAAAAGAGCGACCGCGAAAGAGAATCTTCTACTGCAAGCAACGAAAATATTACGAACCTCAAAAGAAAATTTCCTCCTGCTCAAATTGGTGATACCGTACGAATACAAGTCCCTGATGTCGACCGTGGTCGTACAGATGCCCGAAATGTGTTGGCAATTGTTGTTGGAATAGAAGACTCCGACTTTTATAAATTAGCAAACGAAAATGGTACCTTCAAGCAGCTTTACACCCGTAATCAGTTCGTAATTTGTAAAGAAAGAAATCTCATCCTTCCATAGATGAGATTTCTTCTCAAGAAATGTCGCCGAGAGAAGCAGCTGCAACTAATTCGAGAAGTGGCGGACAAGGCTATACACGCTGGAATTGCAAAAAGAAGTGGTCCACGACTAAATGCAGTTGTAAAAGCAAAACTTTCTCCTATTTTGACATATATATATTAAAAAGTTGCATTTTTATCTTATCGTAATAAAAATATTTTTATTCAACTTTCACCATCAGTGCATGCTGAATGTCGACATTTGCCGGTGTAAGTGAGAAATAATGATATTTAGCAAATATTTCGTACATACACCAAGCGACTATGTGAATGCTGACATTCACCGGAGAATGTCGACATTTGCCGGAGAATGTCGACATTTGCCAGATATCGGTCTTTCACAGTAACATATATAATTCTTATTGACACGGAAACATTTAAATAGAATATTATTCACTTTTAAAGAGAAACATCATGTCGTAAGCCCTGAATTTTACTTTGAGTTCAAAACAACAAAGCCTTCAAGAAACTAAGGAAAGAGACAAGACAGGTCAAACCACCCATTAAAAATACACAAGAAAGCTTTCAAGTGTGGGGAAAAACACATGACCCCGACTCTGGTCAACAATAAGCCAAGCCTTCATGACGTACCTCTCTACCCATTGGTTGATGTAGAAACACGTTAGCCTATTACGATTTCGAAACAAATGTCGAGGGGGCGAAATTTAATTACTTTTTGATAAGGGCAGGAATTAAAATTTCGCTAGAAATGATGCTGTATAAGCTGATCTCAAATGACCAATCACAAAACAGTTCAGACCGTATGATGTACATGATGTCATACCAACACAGGCTCATAGCGCGACCCTGGGGATTAAATTTAATTACTCTTTGATAAGGGAGGAACCTTCCTAATTAAAAGTACGTTAGAAACGATATGCTGATACTGTCACGTGATATGGGCTATCATGCGACTAACTGTAACCAACCACAGAGTTGAACGTACATGATGTCACCCAGTTGTCCTCAGAAACGGTATCCTGTATGACCTAATTAAAACATTGCCCTCAGCAATTAAAATTACACCGTATACAGCCATAACTACTAGAATTTACTAAAGAATAGTATAAGCATTTTAAGAATGCTGCATTTACAAATTTTGTGAAATGGTGAACCAAGAAAACCTGAAGAATAACACACGAATTAAACTAATTGACTCGCAATTTTAACCTGCGTTGCTTTGTTGATAATTCCCAAACAACAAGTGAAACCTAACTTTGTTTATTTCATGAATTGAATCTTTCCCAGCTATCATAAAACCAAATACTTCGTAGTGAGTCGCCGTCCAATAGCTCTCTGCTGGCATTTCGGTAGGAGCTCATTACAATTCTGGATATTCTATTTCCCACTAGCACACACAAGTTCGTATTCTATCTCTGGCGGTCTCTTTCTGTTCCGGACGTGCCTTCGCTTAGCTTGATGCAGCTGACTCTATGCAGTAGAAAGAAAAGGGATTTGATCTCAGTTCTCTCCATTAGCGATGGAATCTTGCCGTGATCAGGAAAAGGAGTGTCGCATCACAAAGTAAAACTACGAATTTTGGCCAACTGGAATATTTCCTAACTCCGCCATTCTTGGTAAAAATGAGATCGGGAAGAAAATCAAATCCAGTTACTTATTTTGAAAGCCGTCGAGTGAATTACGCACTTTATACTATATTGAACTGGGATGGAGATTGGAAATCTCCTTCCCAATTGGTGACATCAGCTTTATTTTATTTGCTAGGTTAATTCTATGAATTCGTTTTCTACAATACTTCAACAGCTTCATATTAATCAAGGAATTTTATGATTTGTTAATATAAAAGGAATAGATATTTACATTACATTATTTCTAATAAATTTTATTTCTTTCGCTAAAAAAAATTGGACTAAACACCCATTACTTATTTTCTCTGACCATCATATAATTACACAGTGATCAATGACTTCCCTTCATATTTGTTTGACTGCTAAAAGGGGAAAAGGTACCAAAAGTTACCTTGATTGGTATCAAAAAAATTACCAAACTAGGAAAATTTGAAACGATCTTCTGGTCATTAAAGTCTTGTCTGAACGTCAACATTACGCGCCGTCTCATTTACGGCAGACTTTTGTCAATTGTAGCATAGTTTTCTATATTTTGCCTAATACTTCCGCTAAAATGGCTCGAGTGAAAATCAGTGGTTCTGCATTCTTCGTCAACATGTTATATTACATTTTATTTTAAATTCTATTCAGCTGGAGAGGGATAATTCACTACAATTTTGAATCTCCCGTTAACTTTTACTAATAAAAGTCATTTCAAAAAGAACTGCGAGGCGAATGGATAAATTATAGTGATGCTGCGATATTTAATTAACTCCGAATTTTTTTACATTTTGAAAACAGGTTCAACTTCATTTAAGTACGAATCTGCCACACATTTTGAAAAACACGTAAATCCAGTATCCCGACTTTCAAATTAATACATGATTTATCTCTGCAGCTGTTTTTGTAAATGTTTGAAGAAAAACCTACGGTGCGTTTTGCAATCTTAATTATTTCACGTTGTTTATTGAGGGGCACATCCCTAAATTCAGCAAAGTGTTCTTCCGAGTAACGAGGCTTCGATGGCCACGCGGTTCGACATATCAGGTACCTCTAAGAGCGATAACCTTAAGTTCAGCCTGGAGGTTAAATCTCTTATTTATTGGATCCTGAAAGCATTCATTCCGAGTTTATATGCCTCTGCAAAGCAGCCATTTGGTACTTTTATGTCAAAAATACTAGACCTTAAGGGAAAAAGGTATGAAGTATAAAGGGGAAAAAAGATTATAGAAGTGTATAATAATCAGAAAAACCAAAATATATTAAAGAAAAATAGGTATATTTTTCTTTTATATCAGTTCAGAGAGCGCCACGAAAGCACATTTATAAGCTCTTTAGAATTAGCACTTTTGATGAAAAGATCGCAAAACTGTTGAACAATATTTCTACGAATCTAATGATGGTATATTACCGTAAAGGACTCGAACGTTTATTTTTTTGTTTATCTTGGGTTGTCGTGTGCTGAATAAGGGAGTCTTTTTTTGTCTATTTTTCTAAGAAAGCATCCGTAATGAGCACATTTCGAAAGTGCTATTTGGATAGTTTTATTCTCGGTAATGACTTTGCATTCGTCCAATTGTCAGCTGGTGTCAAAGAAGAGGTTACGTAAATTCATTTTTAATGGAAATCCTTTAAGCACATTCTAAAATAAGTGCTCGTTTTTTTCACTTGGGTGAGAGGACAAATTTCTCCAAGATGGCAGAGAATATTTCCAACTTATTAACAGTTCTATTAATGGGAGCTTTCTTCCTGCACAAAAACCTCACATATGTATTCGAGTCATATCAAGAAAGAGCCTCCTCTAATTTTGAATTATGATTCAAAACTAGAGGCACTTTCTTCAAAAAACCCGAATATAAGAACTATTTTCTGTTAAGAAATTTAATAGAGTTATCCATTTTTATGGCAGGTGACAGATGCCCGTGAATGCTGGTTCGCAATGTCACGAAGTAATTTTTCTGGTAAAAGAAGAATCCATGTTCTTGTCTACTTGAACAGGCATCTCAGGTGGGAAAAAAATCTTCTCTTTACTAAATTCTTGTTTAATTCATTTTTTATTGAAATTAAAATTTAATATGAAATTTTTGTAACCAATTCACAATATCGTGCAGGTAAAACACTTCCGCACATTATCGATTCGAGCCTGCATACAGCACGCAAATATGGCACAGCCATACTTTCCCAACAGCAAGTGACTTACACAGCTTTGTATGGAAAGAAAGTGGATTTTACCTCAAGGAAAGGCAACATTCCTCCCACGCAGGACTGAGAGACGTGAAACACTAGTCACGGCTTCAATTTCTTGTCTGCAATCCGTAAAATTAATCTGCTTCTAAGAGTAATTTACCTCCGTATCTTGTCTTTAAAGTATAACTTGAAATGCATTACACCTCGTGGCTCCCAGTTTGTTACAAGTAACTGATTTTGGTGGGTTCAGGTAGCGGAGCTACATGAACTTTCCCACGACCTTTCCAAGTATTCTTGGCAGTACAGTAACAAGGGTATGAAGCACCTGTAGCAAGTGTCTAACTTGCGCCCCCTAACCCAAAAATGAGAAAAAGTTTGAAAAATTTAAATGTAACAATTTTACTAAATTCAAAATGTTAAATACTTCATTTAACCCCATCAAAATGAGTTGCAGAATTTGTTTTCTAAAGCGACGAATTGCCGAAATTTAAAAATGCAATATAAAATAGCGGACTTTTATATTTTTTACGTTTTGCGCCCTTGGCGGTAGCCTCTTTCGCCACGCCCTCGTTACGGCACTGATTCTTGGACTTCGCAACCGTAACTCGAGAATAAGCTGATTAGCCCTATGCCTCCAGCTGTGTCCTATGTCTGTAAATGCGTGTGCTCAAGGGGCCAGTTTGCCTGTTCTGGGGAAAAACCCGACTTTCCGGATGAAAAAACCCCCTACCCTCGTATGAGACCGGCTAACTCTCCTTTATTCGAAAGAGAGCAGATAAAGGTTCCTCACTGGGTTCGATTCACTAACGGGAATCGAACCCAGGTCTTTCAAACCAAAGGGCTTCGTCTATACGGACTGAGCTATGGAGGCTCACACATGTTTCAGTTTTCCCTAATTTGACCTTTATAGCTTTCCTTAAGATTTGAAAAGTTGCGTTTTTTTCTTTTGGCAGACTTCGGCCTTTTAAGTAGTGAGGATATGATTTTTACATATTTTTTTTTTATACACTGCTTAGAAAAATCTCTGTTATCACTATTGGAGTATCAATTGAGAGTTTTGTGTCAAGATGATTCGAGTCTCTTTAGAGTTGAGTTTTTTGTGCATTTTCTAACATTAGGCATAAGCCGTGCGAGTCAAATTATTCTAATCAAATGTAAATCTCGTATTCTGGGAATTAACTTTCAGAGTTAACTGATGTGTATTTAAAGAGGTTCAACTTTGCCAAAATATGTATGTTGGCATTTTGTTTTGTAAGATGTTATATTTTTGCTGAAATTTGCGAAACCGTTCTGATTACTGATAAATGAGCGCTTCATTCCTTAATTTTCTTTTCTCACATGAAGCGTCTTATAGCAACCTACCCCGGTTAATCAGCAGTACTGTTCTCACAAGCTATTGTGAACTAATAAATATCAAACGATCATTTTAAATGCAGATATGCAATCCTCGATGTGAATATCAGCTTCAGACCTGAATTTGATGCGGCATTCACCTTTATAGCCTCGATAAGGCCTAAAGGCTCTCTGCGACTGACAAAGAATTAGCCATTGCGACAGAACGTGTCTTTAAAAGCCGGAAACTCAATACCATTGCAGCTATGAGAGGCTCGGTACCAGAGAGATAAATGCGCGATGATTTTTATGATCAGTAACGAACCATTTATTAAGGCTACAAACAAAGGTGTCAAGTCGCAAAGGAATCTTTAGGAGCTGCACGTTAGTGAACAATTCGATTTGAATCTACTGTTTACTCCATTACGCCAAACTAATGGCCTTACCCAAACCATGGTCCCTTTACTATAAGGGAAATTTCCCTATACTAAGGGAAATTAACTGTTTCATGTTGACAGGCTCACGTGACTAAAACATTGGTACCAAATATTGGTTAAAACCTTTTAATGCATTGCGTTTCATTCCCAGCTAACACTCTGCGTGAGTAAGTGCACTGACTCAAAAATATAGGAACTTCTTGATGCTAGGATAAGCGGAGGTGATCGTTATTAATGATCTCACTCCCACTTGTTATTAATGATCTCATTCTCACTTCACTTTCTCCTATATGACACATCGTAGCGTTTTTTTTTTTAATGAAGCTGTCCGCTTAATATTTCGAAGGAAATTGTTGATTGCGTAGTTGTTCCTTTTGTTAATTTCCAGTCAAACGTTCTTCTATCCTAAACGCAATGAGAATCTTAAAACAGAATAAATGGCTGTGCTGCTTATTGCATAAGTTAGATGCATTGAAATCCAACTTCGTTTTTGCTTTTTAATATTCGATCGAGCCTCCGTAGCTCAGTCGGTCTAGACTTTGGTCGGAAAGACCTGGGTTTGATTCCCGTCAGTGACGTGAGGAACCCTTATCTGGTCTCTTTCGACTAAAGGTGAGTTAGTCGATCTCATACGGAGGTAGAGGGTTTTTCGTCCCTCGGAACAGGCAAATCCTCCCCATGAACACAGACGGATCTACAGTCATAAAATACATTCCTTATCCATTATTAGAAGGGTTCAACCCGTCCTAAGGGAAGGGAAAGGGTGAAACTCCATAATAAATAAACATTCGATTAGTGGAACTTTTCTGAGATGATACGAAAAGAAAGAAAATTCGCTTCCAGTCGATGAAAGGCTTCGTATTTTCCTGTGCAACAAATTAAACTTCTTTACGATAAAGATGACGACATCGCACTCAACTAAATGACCTCATTTGTAGCGATGTGAAGTGAGATGATCAATAAAACGCCCAAGATACTGTTCGCTTTGCTTCTGCTTTATTCTCTTTTTGCACCAACTATTCAACTTTGCAAAAACGACATTTCGGCTACTTGATTTACGGATGAGCGAATCTTGTTTCTTCAATTCATCCGGGTGTCTTTCTTTTGTAAATGACGCGAATGAAGTTAGATCGTCAGGAAATGAGAAATTTCATTAACTTCGATCTGTCAAAAGAATTGAGAGAGAGAGAGAGAGAGAGATCTGTTGATACTGAATGTAATGCGTGCTATTACTGTTTAGTATGCCAACAAACTCCCCCACCCCATAAGTATGCCTGCAGGAAATTATGTTAATGGTATTTGTGAGTGGGTACGTAAAGTGACCATGAGCTGATGATAAAGTTCTGATTGATATTTTACGTGCCCCTTACCACGTACATATCAAAAATTGCAATTCGGGACAACCCTGATATTTCAATCCAATGGGCTCAGATGTAACTCAGCAACAAACTACTTTTATAGTTTTGATTTTTAATCCCGATAAAATGGTCGGTACCATCAGAACACGAATACAATTAACAAAGGCAGTGTTTAGTCCCACAGCCCTGATTCCGACCAGTCCCATAATCAAATATGTCGCTCTTCAATTAATAATCAGGTTTTCTTGATTTTTGACTTTCTCCGTTCAAGAGATACATCATAAATATCTTACAAATGGTAACTCGATTTAGCTCATATTGTCTGTCTGCCGAGTGGTGGTTAGCGTACCCGCTCTCCATCCAGCCAAGAGATTCAGATTACGTCATCAGCATGGATATTTGTAATTGTCGTTAGGTGGGAGATAGAGCTAATCGCCTCGCTTATTGAAAGCCTTGAAAAAGTTTCATGTTTCGTCTTTAGGTTTCCAGATTATGAAAAAGTAAATAAAAATCCAACTATATATATAAAATTAGTAAAAAGTAGAAAAATCTGTTTCATCCAAGGTACGAACACATATATACCCACACGCGTTTTGTGGGTAGGTGCTGTAGATGTTCTACTTTGTTCGATCTACCCATTGACACGATCATCCCGTCAAATAATTGTTGTTTAATGGCTTTGTCTCTTCTTCTTTTTCTGTATGCATCACTGATGCCCAGTTGACCAAAGTCGTTATTCGTTTCTCTGGATGGAAAGATTTAGCTTCAATTACCGTACAAAACTCGATAAATCTTTCTAAGTGGATTTTCTATCGAAGGTGAGTTTCACACGTAGGTGAAAGGATTTCTCTTTCTGGTAATGTTTTCGTATCTTTAGTTAATAGGTTTGACAGGATTTAAGAATAAATTTTATTTGCAAACTTAGCACTGCAGAAATAAATAAAATATCTACTTTTACAATTTTAAATAAGCAAAACGATTTTCTGATCTTGGTAGCCTTATTTCTAGGATGTGTACGAAATTATCTTTTGTTATTTTTACCTCTGAACTATAACTCCCTACAAATCACAAACGCACTCAAGCATAGAATACTGAGCTACTCAAAACTTTTGAGGCCTTGCAGAAGAAATAAAAACTGATTTGCCTTAATAGACAAAAGAAACCTGCTGGTCACGTGCCCGCAACTGATATTATTATTACGGGCGACTCCAGGGAGGCCTTAGACTCATCGAGGGAAGCCCTAAACATCATGTCCACATAACTATACGACATTCTCACAGTATCTATCATACTTGCCTTGAACTCACTCACCGTCATAGCACCCACAACAAACATTGGCAGATTATTCCACTCATTTACCACTCTATAAGTAAAGAACCCCAGCTCTAACACCCTTTCTAACCAAACTCTTGCCCAGCTTCCATAGGTGTCCCCTAGTTCTCCCACCACCAGACCTGATCTCAAAAATATCCTCTGAATTAATCCTATAGAAACCCTTTAGCAAGTTGTATGTCTCAATTATATTTCCCCTTTTTTCTGCAACCCACAAATCTTCAACCTGTTCTCATAAGGTTCATTCCATAGACCTGCTATCATCTTGGTCACTCGCCTCTGGATCCTTTCCACCTCCTCCCCATCAAGAAGAAACCTAGGTGACCAAATCTGGGCACAGTAGTCGAGATGAGGTCTTATCAAGGCTCGCTACAGAGGTACAATAACTTGCTTGTCTCTGCTCGTCAAAGTATTTTTCAACAACCAAGTGAGTTGATGAGCTGATTGAGCTACTTTTGCAATGTGCCCCCTAAACTTCATCTCCCTATCCACCAACACTCCCAAATCCCTGGCCTCACCAATCTCCTGGAGTACAGTTCCACCAATGTGGTATACTGCTGCTAATCTTTTCACCCCAAAATGCATGACCTTACATTTTATCACATTAAATTGACATCCATTCACCTTAGCCGAGAAATCCAATCTGTCCAAGTCGTCCTACAAGATTTTGATATCGCCTGCATTCACTATTGCACTACCCAACTTTGCATCATCATCGAACAAATGAACTGCTCCTCTTGGATCCTTCCCTATATCGTTAATGAACAAATTAAACAGCAGTGTTCCAAAAACAGAACCCTGCGGCACACCACTAGTCACAGGCGCCGTCTTTTGGACTCTACTCCTGAATAAACTACTCTGATATCTCTCCATCAACCACCCACCTACCCATCTCACCAACCCTATATCCATTCCCATATGTTGTAGTTTAAGGATTAGAATTCCATGTGGTGTCGTGTCAAATGCCTCAGCCAGGTCCAGCAGTATCACTGTAAACCCATTACCCTTGTCCAGTTCAGCCGTCACTGTGTTATAAAACTTGAGCAAGTTACTGAGGCATGATCTACCCTTCACAAAGACATGCTGTCCTCCGTACAGTATCTCATTTTCATCAATCCATTCCTGTATTTTTCTCTTGACTACTTTCTCCAAGACCTTGACAACGACTCCTGATATGCTGATCGGTCGGTAATTTGCAACAGTAGTCTTGGATCCTCCTTGATGCAGTGGAACTATATTCCCCTCTTTCCACACCTTTAGGACTAAACCAGACCCGAGACTCAGATTAAACAACATGGTCAAGGGCACTGATAATTCTTTAGTCACTTCACGTAAGACCCGTGCCGGTATACCATCCAATCCCACAGATGTATTCACATTAAAGTTCTGTAATAGACTATTCACCTCCACTTCATTCATCACAATTCCCGTATAAACTAATGGTTCCTTCATTTTTTTCAATGTCACCACCTGGATGATATACTCTTGCAAAAGTGATCGCTCAGTAACTCCACTATATCGACTGGTTCAGTGACCTCCTTACCATCGTCATTCCTTAAAATCATTTTGACGTGTACAGTTTTTTTTTGCTTGCAGCATATTGAAAGAACTGTTTTTGATTCTCTTTTGCTTGCATAGCTAGTTTCCTCTCATAATCCGCTTATGCTTTTTTTTACCACACTCGTTACCCTTCTGGCCTGAGCTTCATACCGGTCGTGTGCCTGCAGGTCACCTTTTTCTTTAAATTCCATCCATAGTTGTTTCTTTTTTTTTTTTTTTTGCAGCTCAAGCTTAATGGTGTTATTCATCCATTTAACCCCTACTTGTTTTACTATTCGGACCCCTAGGTATACAATCAGCCATGAGCTCCTGTAAATGCTCCTTGACCACTTCCCAGGCTCTATCGACATCCAGCCCTTGCAGGTTTACATGCCATTGCACTGATCCAAGCAATCTCCTAAGCTTGTCCTACTTGCCAGCACGTATACCCTGTCTTAATCGAAAATTCCACACCTTTAGCCACTTCCCAGGTCAAGACCCTATGATCACTCTCACCAATAGGTGGCAACATTGTCATATTCATTACAGTCAAATTCTCAAATGCTATTACCAGGTCAAGCACTCTCACATCCCTGGTATTTTCAATTACATGCTGTCTCAGATAGTTATCCCTTAATAATTGAATAAAATCCATTTCCTTCCTCACATGTGTCCTCTCCTCTTTCCAATCAATGTTTCCATAGTTGAAATCCCCCATAATAATTACCCTCCTTCAACTCATTTCATCAATTTGTTTATGCATACTATCTCCACCATCTATTCCATCAACTGGTCTATAGCAGCACCCAATTGTATATTTTGTTCTGCCAGTCTCAATCTCACACCAAATAGCCTCAAATGAGCTCTTTTCACTACCCTACAATACAACTTCAATTCTCCTCGGCTGCAGTTCATCAGCTATCATCAATAACACTCCTCCCCCCATTTTATTCTGTCTGTTCCTCCTAAACACACTATAAACTACACATTTTATTCCATTAACTATATCATCTTCCGTCAGCCATGTTTCAGTAATGCCAATAACCTGTGGCCAGAAAGAGCCATTCAAGGCCAAAAATTCTTCCTTCTTGTTCCTAATACTCCTGGCATTAGTTTGCATGAAATGCAGAGGTCCCTTTGTCCCACCCCTATCTTAATGCGTTATTCTAACTATCGCATTCCGATTTCTTGTCCTTAATACTGGCTCGGGTATATTATATACATTCTTACACTCAACTGTCTCACTGATGTCCGCATATCCACTCCACCCTCCCCTTGGTAGTTCTAGTTTCCCTGGTTCTGCACATCCATTTTCACTTCATTCAGTAACACTTTTTCTAGTCTACGCACACCAAGTCCATTCAAATGCAGGCCATCCATCTTGTATAAGTCCTTTCGCCCTTCAAACTCATTCCAAACGTCCACGAATTCCACACCATTCCGTCTGCATAACCTGTGCATAAAGTCATTTGCGATTATGCCCCTCCTCCTGAAATCCTCTCTGTCGTACCTCGGCAACAGACTCATCATCCTAATTCTGTCACTCTTTTCTTTCGTTACCTTTAACAATACTTTCAATCCTCTCTCATGAAAAATTGATCTCCTTTCAATTCATTCGTACCCGCCACAACTATCAATTCTTTCACCCTCTGTTTTTTCGCTCTAATACTCTCACTTATCCATGACACACTCATGGGCATTCATGGGCTTGGATGATTTGGTGCCATTTCTGGGATCAATTCCACTGCATATTAAAAAATATTTAATTTCTTTTTCAGTTATTTTTTCAACGTTAAAATTGGTTAGAACTGACCTCAGAAATTCTCTTCTTTTCTGTGAAAGACTAAGCTACCTGAACTAGACTTTCAACACACAAAATTAGGTTATAAATTGCACACGCGCACGCACGCACACACAAAATTATTACTGTTTATTTTTAATCTATTTCCTTAAAAAAAAGGTTAATTGCCGTTAACGTCGGTTATTTTTTTCTTTTCAACATTCACCCATTGGAAAGAGCTGGTGTTGATGCAGTTTAAACGACGTCATCAAAAAATCTGCGCTTTGAAAACAGGGTGACGGACCACTCTTACATTCTGTGTGCTTCGTCTTACACAAGTCATTAACGTTAAAAAAATAGCTTTTCTCAAGAATACTACGTGATTCTGTTAATCATCTTAATACTTAATCAATGCGAATGTCAAATAAGCCGATTCGGTTGTTATTCACAGTAAATCAAATTCATTTTGAAAGTCGTAAATTATATTATTCTTCTTACTACATTTTCGATTCAGGTCTAAATCGAAAGATCGAACCTGTGAGAAATTTGCGGTCTATTGCTGCGATTTGCATCGGAGTATTTTTTTATTTTATTTATTTATATATTTTTTTATTTGTTTTGAAGCGCATCTCAGTTAGCTGGTTTCTCCATTTCCTTCCTATGTCAACCATAACTCCTTTTTATGTATATATATGATCCCCACACGTCATCTTACAAGACCTTTAACACAGTGCCATGTGTGGACAAGAGAAATAGAACAGAGGAGGAGTCTGTTCACATTTTGCTTGAACAACTGATGGTTGTAATCTTAAGGGAAGGTAGAACGGGGAGACTGTTCCAAAGGACAGAAGTAGATGGGATGAAGGAGGAGGCAGTGAAATTGGTTCGGTGAGTTTCCAGATGGACTGTAAAGGGGTGTTAGTTAGCAGTGGCTGTTGTTTTAATGATTTTGGAGTAGACAGGAGGAATAATAGTGGCCAATTCAGCAGAACACTGTTTATGAGAGTATCTGCAGCAGAGGCACAAGGCAGAAACTGAACGTCAATGAGAGAGGGATTGAAGTGGATCTGTGAGAGAGACTGATCATTAATTAGCCGGATTGGCTCTTGTGGATAGAATCGAGCAATCTTAGAGAGAATTTTGGCGCACCACCCCAAGAATAGGAGAAATATTCCATGGCTGGGTGGATTTGGGCTTTGTACAGAGCAGGTGTGAAATAGGATCTTGTGCGAAAAATTACACCGAGTTTTTTGTTGGCTTCAGGAGTTATAGTTGAAATGTGGTTGTGCCAGGAACGATCAGAGGCGCAAGTCAGTCCAAGAAGGGAAATCTGATTGTGTTTGGATATCTCAGTAATACTGAAGATAATGCGGAGGGATGCTAGCTCTTTGTTACGAGAGATCAGACAGAACTGAGATTTGGCACTGAAGTTTACAAGGTTGTCCTTTCCACACTGGGATATAGCTAGGAGATCCGAGGTCAGGTCTCTGGTCGTGGTAGATCTTTCGGATTCTAATGCTTGCGCACTACAAGGATTGTCGAATGAAAAGGAAGAATGGATTACTGTCGTCGGCAAACCTATGGATAGAACTGGAAATCTGTGATAGCAGGTAATTTATATGTAAGAGGAAGAGAGTGGGTGAAAAATAAGAAACCAAAGGTACTCCTGGAAAAACATGTCTGTTTGTGTGAAGTTTCTGGTTGCGACACAACCAGAAACATCATACAAACAGACAAGTTTTTCGGATCGATAAAGCTAATTTTAGGAAATCACAGTAAAAGTTCCCTTGTGCTTGTATTAAGTGATAAATGTATTAGATACTCGTATGGTCGTAAATAAAAAAAAATACGTATAATAACGAATTTGCGGTTTTTTTTTTTATTTATCCATTTTTTTTAAAAATTCTTTGAAACATTGATTATGAAAATCCAGCCTTTGATTTTCTGCATCAAAAATCAATTTAACTAATGAAATTATTTATTTTTATTTTATTTATTTATTTTCCAGGAACTAGGGTCTACTTCAGTGATGACAGTTATATGAAATCTAGCATAGTGTTGTATATAGTTTAGATCCGTTGTATACATTAAGGCATATATCTTTGGCATTTTGAGGTAAGAACTGCCTTTATTTGAATGATTTTTCATCGTTATTACTAAAATAGAATCTGTTACATTTACCAGTGTATGCTGCAGAGAGGTGAGCTCTGCTTCCTCCTGAGAAGAATGCGACTAGGCAAAGAAGAGAAAAAAATTAATTCTGACAACACAAACCCATGCTCATATCTGAATAGGTATTATGATCGGCAACATCTTTTAATAGACACCATTACACATGTTGAGCGTTCTGTGGTTTTTTTCAACATGTATGATCTTACTGTTAAGTTTTAGAAAGGAAGGTTTTTCTTAGAAAAAAAATATCTGAACGTATGACACGATTTTTCACTGTAAATTAAACAAAATATATTAAATTAAAGATACCAAGAAATTATATACTTGGTTTTATCCATTATCCAAGTGTAAGCAAACAAAGTTTGCGCTTGAAAAATACGTTTTGCATTTATGACCTGAATTTTGACTCTAATTCGAGGAGGCAAAATCAGGGGAAATCTTCTTCTTAGCCAGTTTATACCACTCTGAAATGATGAGTTCTTATCCAAGTGGAGAAATCCGAAACCCAGAACTGAACCAGAGGCAACAAAACAAGGTATCACTTAACTTTGACATTACATTATTATTCCAGGAAGAAGGAAAGTCAGAAGATGAAAGAACGGAAAGAGAATGTATTATTATTATTATTATTATTATTATTATTATTATTATTATTATTATTATTATTATTATTATTATTATTACGGGAAACTCCAAGGAGTCGACAGACTCATCGAGGGAGACCCTAACATCACGTCAAGAACAACTATTCTTTCATTCACACAGTATCTATCATACCTCGCCTTGAACTCATTCACAGTCATGGTACCCACAACAGACTCTGGCAGTTTATTCCACTCATTCACCACTCTCCAAGTAAAAAACCTAGCTCTAACACCCTTGTCCACCACACTCTTGCCCAGCTTCCATGTATGTCCACTAGTCCTGTTCTCAAAAATATCCTCTGAATTAATCCTATAGAAACCCTTCAGTAATTTGAATGTCTCAATCATATCACCCCTTTCCCGCCTATCAACCAATTTCTGCAACCCAAAAATCTTCAACCTGTTCTCATAAGGTTCATTAAATAGACCAGCTATCATCTTGGTCACTCGTCTCCTCCCCATCAAGAAGAAATCCTGGCGCCCATATCTGGACACAGTAGTCTAGATGGGGTCTTAACAAGGCTCCATACAGAGGAACAATAACCTGTTTGCGCACTTATTTTTTTGGCATTTTCGTTATTAAAGTTTCATTTTTTCTCCAATCGCGAACTAGTTTCTCGTTTACTCCGAACTGACGTGCAGCAACACAGCCAGTATTTTCTTTCGCAAATTTAATCACTTTGCACTTAAAACTCGCGTCCTTTTGAAAGGAGCCATTGCGCTTTAGTTCCCTATTGGTCAACTGGTCAATACGAAAAAGAAATTTTTTGAGTCGACTTATACGACGAGTATACTATAAAAACTCAAATAAACTCAAAATATTCCAATATCGACTTGACTTGTACGCCGGAATATATGGGTAATAAATCAATACTGGTTGGTATATTATCGAATCGATGTAATGCTGCTTAACTGTGTACCTGAACCACACACACACACACACAAAAAAAAAAAAAAAATATATATATAATAAAATAATATTAATAATCCTCATGGCCGGACTTGCCGATATTTCCATAATTCCTGACTAGAAGGATTGTTTTCCTTCGCGTTCAACGTGGTAGAAAATAAAAATAAGTGATAGATTGAGAGAAGTATAACAATAAGAACAGACTGATAAACAGAAATAGAGAAAAAGAGAAAAGAACGAATAGATAAAGAGAGAAAGGAAGAAGGGAAGAATACAGGAGGAATAATAATAAGTGCAGGAAGGGATGGAGAGAGAGAAAGAGAGAGAGAGAGAGAGAGAGAGAGAGAGAAGAAAGGAAGATTTCTGATATAATCAATATGCATTTGATTTCGGCATTACAACTATTTCTGTCTTATTATATGGATCCAAATAAAATGAATTTAAGCAGAATTAAAAAAAAAATGTTTTCAAGTATCTTAATATTTCTAAGATAAGTTTTAGTCTTGTGTGACATTCCTGTCTTGCGTGATTTGCAGAGGTAGGTTGGATTTTCTTTTCTATGATAAAATACGGTCGGAAAGTCCGAATGTTATTTGTCAGCTGTAGGAAGGATTCGATCAACCTTCGAATTTCGTTCTCACATCCGGGATAGTGAATACAAAACCTGTCTAAGAATTCTTGATTTTATACAGATGGGGTAATCTGCCTAACAGATGATCCGTCTCTCTCTGTCTTAAGCTCCCTCGGTTCACTTTCTCATAATGTTTCTGTATTATGCCTCCCTTATTTAGGTACTTTCATGTGGTAGTTCCATCGTGGCCACCAACATTCCTTCTCTTTCCTCTGATCGTGTAAGAAACGCAAGCAGCCATTGGTCCCCACTCATACACGGTTTAACTCCAAACAATATCGAAGCAACGTCTCATAATCTTTCTTCATCTTATCAGCCTGTTTTTTGGAACTGCCTTCTCCATATTGTTCTTCTCGATGAATACAATTCCTTCCTTACCACGAAACTGGACGACGAAGTACTTCTTTCTCCTTAACCACTTGTCCACAAATAACAATTTGTGTTTAAAGTCATGTGATCAGTCCTGTTTAGGATCAGGGTTAAAAATATGATTTCTGAAGCTTTTATAGGAAAAATATCGAGGTGTTGCTGCAATGGCCACATATCGGTAATCCGCTGCGTTTGCAAGAGGAATGTATAATTGATACAGATCTTTATCTCTGGCCTGCCATGGATTCGTATTCCATAGCATCGATTCTTATTTTATTGAACAACACATCTGAGATACGATAATAAAACTTCTATTCCTTTTGCTTTTCATTCAATAATGGAACTTCTTTTGTCTCTGATAAGAGATCTTACTATATCTCTGCCATCTTCAATTTACGAGAAAATCTTTAGTAAGAAGAAAAGTAATTTTTTGTTATTGCTAAGTGGGGTCAAGTCCCGCTCAGATGCAAGGAATCTTTACAAGGATTTTTCAAGAGTACATGAGTTATCCAGTCTCATACGAGTGGAAGGCTTCGACCTTCTTCCACGTTGCAACAGAGTTAAACATTTTCTCCTTTTTTCATCGATGTTTGTTTCAGTGATGGATGGCTGTCACCGGAAGAATGTTGAACTTCTCTTTCCTTAGTCTGATAATTGTCGTTGTTGGTCTGTGAGCACGTTTACAAATCTGCACTTTGAAATGGATTGAAACTGAGGCTGTAATTTCTTTACATCAGTGGAGTCTATTAGACGTGAAATTTCTTGCGGTATTACATGCGACAAGGAGTGTGAAGTATTGCAAGACTGTTGTTATATTATATTATACGCAAATTTAATAAGAATTAAAAATGAAGACGCATTTTCTGCAGTTGGAGAGGTCATTCTTTATCCGGATTTGAAGAAGTGGAGATTACAAGATACATTACGTACTTGGTGGGCGGCTGCAATCTCTAATCTTTAGAAGGACGTAAAAGTAATAAGTGTCGCGAAGTAATGTATAGAGTTTGAATCGTATACTAATCGTATAGTAGAAAGAGAGATTCTACGGTCACTAACACCACCGAGCCCAAATCTTTCAATCAACTGTTATTCGCCTGTACAGATAATCGTGTGCGTGTGTGTTTCCTTGTTCTCTACCAATATATGATCTTAATTAGTGTACAGAAGTAAGACTGATTACAGAGGTGTGTACTAATTAGGAAGAAATAGGTGACTTATGAATAATCGGTTTCCCTCTCCACCCCCAGAGAAATATGTTGGGGACATCCCACTAAATCCTGGCAAATCGTTTTGCAATGAATAAAATTTGCATATTTATTTATGAATATTCATTCATCAAGAACACGTTCTACTCAGTCGTGCAATGAGAAATATGACAACACTGTAATGGAACGCTGAACTCTTTTAAACTCAAGAGGCGAAAACCGGAGGTGATTTATCTGCTAATATAAAGTTGCATGTTGTATAAATTAGCGATAAAAAGGAAACAGTGACTTAGGAGAGTTTTATTGCATGCATATAATTAAAATAAAAAATACTCTATATCCAATGTTGATAAAGAACAGTCTGCATACACATCAAGGTAAACTCTCCGCATATTATTCTCATGCATAATTTTAGAATAAGATTTTTAATATTTCTTGTTGTACTATGCCAACAATACGAGAATAGCACAGTTATGCGCTTGAATAATATTAAAATCTAGTAGCAGTGGTTTTAATCTGTTATTATTCCTTTGTTTGTACGAAATTCATTCTGTATGAATTTTAGAGATAATATGCAGCCTAATTTATTTCAGACATCGTAAGGAATTACGATGTCTGAAATGAACTAAACGACGTTTGTTTCTCTAAATAAATCATAATTTTTGTCAAAATCTTTTCAAAATTAATCTTTCAAATTTCTTTCAAGCTACAGAGACTTGTTGGTTTTTCCTTTATTTTATTTTATTTTATTTCGCCTTTATTTTATTTCAGTAGTATTATTGTAGAATTTCTTTTGTATCAGAAATACAATATCGATTTCTTTTCTCATTAATGAAGATGTTAATGTAAAAAAAAAATATTTTTCATTTAAATCACCAGTAATGACTTAAAAGTATACAGCCGTATATAAAATAGATAGG
The DNA here is from genome assembly GCF_054136105.1 of Typopeltis vanoorti. Taxonomy (NCBI): domain Eukaryota; kingdom Metazoa; phylum Arthropoda; class Arachnida; order Uropygi; family Thelyphonidae; genus Typopeltis; species Typopeltis vanoorti. Next base: position 112,577,275 of record NC_143568.1, read on the forward strand.
AAACGAAAATGCACCTCACAGTCCATGTATCTTGTCAACTGTCTTAACTTTTTAACACTCATATTAGACGTATTTAAAAATAATTCAACAAACAAAAACAAGAAATCGACAGAAGAAATATTGGCGAAGTTGCCTTTATACTATAATCAATATAAGTAAACGTTTGGTTCATCAAACACGAATTAAATAACAGTTTCAGATAACAATGCAAATATAGACGCATGCGTGTTGTAATCTGAATTCTTTCATTCCTAGTCATTCGTAATATTCTGTCATAATGCACGTTTTTAGTGCTTATTGATTTTATGAAATATGAAAAATTATGCAATTATCTCTTCTTAAGAATAAAATTATCTATTTTAGAAAGAAAAATAAAACTGCCTGCCTGCTTTCTTTCTGAATTTGATTTGTAGAATTCATAACAAGGCAATAAAGAAGTTCTTATGAAGAACAACCAAATATCGGTCTTGGTTGTTCTTCATAAGAAAAAGGCAGCTTTAGAATGCACCAATTCCAGAACTATTGCATTAATTAGTCATCTTTGAAAAGTGCTGATGAAAATACTAACAGAACACCTGAAGGGTCATATGGAGGTACATCTTCCTGATGAGCAAGCCGGATTTCGAAAAGATCGAAGTACAATGCAACAAATACTCGCACTAAGACTAATAGCAGAGAAAGCTCGAAGAAAGAACAAAAAGGTATATTGCTGTTTCGTGGACCAAAATATAACTTGGGCTGTCTTGGAATCCTGTGGTGTGGACAATTAATTGGTCTGCGTGATGAAAGATATAAACAACCAAGCACAAGCAAAAATCAGGATAGCAGATGCGACTGGAGATTGGTTTGCCACAAGTGAAGGCACAAGACAAGGGGACCCAATATCACCAATTATCTTCATCACACATCTGGGAAGAACACTAGATAAGATTAAAGAAGAAGGTGGAGGCATTTCAATAAATGGCATGAGAATAAACTACCTCTGCTTTGCAGATGACATCGTCCTGACTAAAGAAGACTCAGCAAGTCTGGAACGGACATTGCAAACACTATACACAGAAGATATGGACTAAATGTCAACTTAGAAAAAACTAAAACAATGATATTCGGACAACAGGAGTTACTGAACAGAGTTACGATAGACAGATTTCAACTGGAAAATGTGGAACACTTCACATATCTTGAATGACGCATGACTTGGACCCCAAAAAAGAGATAAAAATTAGAATAGCCAGAGCAACAACTATTTTAAAAGCCATGGACAAAATATGGAAGAGCCGAGCTATAAAGATGCAAACTAAACTGCGCATTGTAGAAGCCTGTATGTTCAGCAGCATGCTGCATGGATGTGAGGCCTGGGTACTCCTGAGAGAATCTGAAAGGAGGATATTGGCATTTGAGAGGAAGTGCTATAGAAAGATCTTGAGAATAAGCTGGATACAGAAAGTGAACAATGAGGAAATCTGCAGACGAATACAACCAAAAGAAAACCTGATCCAGAAAATAATCAAAAGGAAGCTATGTCTCTTTGGCCATATATGTAGAATGAACGATGAGAGGAAAATCAAAATGCTGCTGTTTTGGATGAGTAAAGGAAAGAACAAAAAAGGAAGACCAAACAGAGAATGGATCGATGACATTGTCATATGGTGAGGAAACTATACACAAACTGAGTCATCTTGCACAAAATAGAATGTAATCGAAGAATCATAATAACAAGGTGGCATCAGATATCTACGGGCATTGGACCCATTGTTGTTGATGATGACGATGATGAAGGCAACAATAAATGAGCATTGTTTGCAAACAACAACAACATCAGCCATTGTAGATGCGGGTTCAACAATGAGTGTACTTCTTTTAATGTCGGTCAAATATTATCATTCTGCTGTTTATTGTGGAAATTGCATGAACTTTGTACCAAAAGAAAGAAATGTACTGGACTGCATTTCTATGCAATAACCAATTAAGTCTACTGTTACAACTATAAATTACTAGTGAAATGGACATAATAATATTCAGCGCAATAATGCGATTACCACTGGCAACAATGGTTGATTTCAGGTTGTTGATTTCCTAACTATTATATTAAAACGTTAAATCGACTCGATGAATCACAAAAGATCATAAAACACACCAAACAAAAGTGGGAAAAAATTATAAGCTAATCGTTAGGATTTGCAGTGAGGGGGGCGGCACATCCATTAACCGCATTTTTGAGTTTTTTTATAGATCGAAACGAAATTATTTCGCTGAAACAAACATCCAAAAATCTATAACAATTGATCTGATTTTCCCTTTCAGTCGCTTTCGACCGTAGGTGACTTCGTATGCATTGTCCACAAAGTATTCCAGGTGAGAATTTTGCAGGGTAGTTCATCATTGCTTTTCTGAGGGTTTAATTGTAGTCGCCAGTCTTTAAACCATTTTTCTAGATTCAGGATGGTGTCTTGTAGTTTTTTGGTAACGAGATATGGTTGACGTGATCTGGCTAGAATAGCCGTGTCATCAGCATAAAGGGCGATGGTGGATGTGAGAGGATTTTGAGGGATGTCTGCCATATAGTTGTTGAACAGGATTCGGGTTAGCAGTGATCTTTGAGGAACTCCAGCGAGGATTTTCCGTTGGGTAGAGACGGTTTCATTGATTTTGACTTGCATCCTCCTGTTGGAGAGGTATGATTTGATCAGGTGTATCATGTTTAGTGCAAGGTTAGCGATGATAAGTTTTTAGAGGAGGCCTTCGTGGCAGATCTTATCGAAGGCCTTTGAGATGTCTAGGAAGATGGCTCCAGTGTGTTGATTCTAATTAAATCCTGTGGTGATGTTTTCTACCAATCTATGGATCTGTTGGGT